>NW_005841988.1:1808907-1829391 GCF_000455745.1 Alligator sinensis
TTAATGGGGCTAGACTGTAGATACATGGATCCATCCAATGTCTGTAGATTGTATGCAGATACTGTAAATATGGAGATGATGGATTAATGCTCTTGAATATTTTGGTTAATTTTTGCCTTGTATCCAGTAAAGGAAAAAGCCAATTCTTAATGCTTTTTTTTTTTTTAATTGCCATTTCCTTAATTTATTTGCATTTAAAGAAGTATTTTGTAACTGCTAGTCCTTGCAATATTGGATTAAGCATTATTGCCACTTCAGGCCTGATCTTCAGAAATAGCTCCTAATATTAGGTATCCCACTAAAGGCACGTAGGGCTCTGACTATTCAGGAGGGTTAAGCACCCTTATGTGTGACAGAAACCAACAGGAGCTGCAGGTAGTCAACAACTCTGTAAATCAGGCTTCTACATGTTTGAAGCACAGCACCCAAAAACAGAAGCTCTCTATTTTAGAGTTCAAATGTGAAAAATTAGCTATGTAAAATTTGCCCAGTGCTCTACAATGCATCATAAAAAGACCAGGATTAGATTGCAGGAGCATTTGTCTCTAGATCTCATAGTTAATCCAGCAGAAAATTTACTTCACTGAAAAGATTTTATGTTGATTCCACACATACTCGTGATAGTCAGATGTATCCTGTACTCATCAAAAGACAATTTTAATTACATACAGAAGAGTTTCACTGATCGTGTTTTGGTAAGTGTGGTTGGATTTGGGACTGAAATGTAAATTCTTCCATGCTTACATAAAAAGGAGCATCCATAGCAGCTTTGTCTGTGCACAAGAGTAGGATTTTTTTTAGTGAAGTGAATAGGAAAAGCTAAATTTAGCACAACTATTGTTAAAAACAGGTTTTTGGTCAATGCAGTAGACTCTGAAAACCAGTGTTATACTGTTATATACTGTAGTGTACAAAAAGTATACAATGTTAGCATTGTGTCAGCTTCCTCAGGTATAGGTAAAACCTATAAAAGCTTGAACAGGACATTTAAGAGAATAGATTACTAAAATAGAAAGCATCAAATAACACAAGTATGAATTTCAGCATCAGTGACGTTCAATAATAGAGCATCCCTTTTAGATATGAAAATGTAAAAAAACAAAAAAAGTTTTGTGTTATGCTTTTACTTTTTTTTTTGGTCATACAGATTGTAATAACAAAGTGGGGGCTACATGTTCTGTCCTGACAGGCAGATTTGCAGAAGTCTGCATGTCAGCTCACAAGTGAAATATTCAAGATCATCATGAGTCACTTAAGTTGAGTAGATTCTATGCCTGGGTTGGGAAATTTTCTAGATAAGTCACAAGTCTTGTCTGTATTACATTAATATTTTAATTTACTCAGACTTTGGTTGTAGGACACATGTTCAGTATATCTATTCATCATCTGTTTGTAGTGAATTCTGCAGATAAACTTAATCGGATGGATCACAGTGTTTAGTATATTTGTTACTGTGATAGATGGATTTCTCTCATTCCTTTATATAGTCTTCCTCCTTGCAACCTTCCCTTCACTATAAAATTTTGTATGGCCAACAAAAATAAATAAAACAAGGAAAAATAGAAGAAACATTAATTCCATTATACAAAGTTTTATAATGTTGACTCATATATACTTAAAAATCTCAGCTAAATGATGACATTGACAAAGATTTAAGAAACCAGCAGTGTGAAGTGTTCTGTAGGCTAACAGTTTTAATGGGTTTATCTTAGACAGTTCTTCAGTTGTGAAAGTGTCAGTTAATAATTTACCCATCCCAAGAGGCAGTGGAAGCAATCACACTCTGTAGCAAGGTACTCTTGGGCCTGTCGCTTTGCTGCAGCTCATCTTGACTATAGTAATGCGCCATTGGATGCGACATCAGCACTGTGTCTGCACTTTGACAAATGAAGTCTTGTAAGAGCTAAATAAGGCATGGGAAGTTTTGGAATGAGGAAATGGCTCTTCAGTTGATTTCTGCAGTAATGGATTACTGTAAATGTCCATCTGCTGCACATCAAAAGAAACACAATTTAAAACCGAGAATTTTTTTAGATGCATCTGATTCTTAGGGACAGCTTTTGAGGATGCAGATACACAGTTCACAGTTTTTATTGATACTTGCCATGTAAATGTGCTGCTCTGCTAATACATTGAATGCCTAGCAAGGACTGAAGTTCACTACCAGAAATGTGAATATTTGACATAAAAAAGCTCTGAAGTATGGCACTCATGCCATCATCTTTTACCATGCAATTTGTTCAGATGCAATTGTTAACATGAAACCACAGTAGATTAAGCAGTATTCATGTGAATTTTATTCCCCCTTTCACCCATTGAATTATACTGTAGCCCTAGCATGGTAAGTTTTGTAATTTGTGTTCTAGTATGTAAAGAATGTTTCTCCCCAGAATATTCACTTCGACTGTATATTTTTATTAGACATTATTCCATTATAAAGATTTACAGTTATTTAATAATGATTTATTATAGTAATTTATTCTGCTGGCTGTGTCGCACTTTAACTGGAATTTGTAAATCAAATTTATATTGAAATTCACTAGAAACATACGTTTCAGATTCTAATGAAATATATTTCAAAATTCTTTTGTAAAAACAGGCAATTGTATGAATTAATTGTTTCAGTTTTTTAGTGTTTACATGGAAGCTTTTCTTCCACCTATTCTGCCAATGTTTAGCTGCTTTACTTCCTAAGGGACTGGCTGGGTTTGGTGCTACTGTACAAAATATGCAGCTGTAAAACTGCTACTCTTCACTTTGTCCTCTGAAAAACGAGAACTAAATCATGCATTTGTGTTGGAGTGATCAAGTTGCATTTGATGTCAAGAAGAGAAACCAGCAGCAATTTATGTGTGGTTCTAATCGTTTTCTATGTTTTGTTATAGTAAATTTGAGATATACACATACTAAGTTATGAGAGACGGAGTAAACTTAGCATTAGAGCTGGTCAGAAACTGGAACAAATCATGAATATTTTCATTTACCTTTTTAAAGTACTTGTTTTCCAAAATATTTTTTCTTGTGAAATTTACCTAACAACTTTACAGTGAAGCTTCAGAGGCATCAGTGACAGCTTCTCTCCTAAACTCATTGTCTGCTGAGCATTAGTCTTGTGGACTCATTTGGCTGAAACGAAGATTGTTGATTAAAACAGGAGCTTGGGACTTAGGAAATTTGGGTACATTGTTCTGCACTGGACTTCCTGCATAGGCTTCGGATTGGGCCAGCTTCATTTAAACAGACTGACTTCATTTATCTATCTACATCAGGGCCAGATTTAAAAAAAAAATCCAGCACCACAGTGAGTTCTTTTGAGAATATGGTATCAAGTAGGGTGTGAGGTCATGAAAATTCCAGCCTTAACCTCCTATATATATCCATTGCACACCAATAAAAATCTTTCCTTTTTCCATCTCTTTTGCTCTTTCATTTACTTAGATTTTAAAGCCCTTTGGACTTGGCTTCTCTCTCCTGTTTGTAGAGAGGCACAATGAAGCCTGAGCTCTTTTAGATGAGTCAGACATTTAGATGTTGTCTTTTTGCAAATAAAAATAACATTCTGTTGCAACAACTAAGAATAATGAAACAAATGTTCAGTCCTTTGTAAACAAAATCTCTTTTTAAGAAGAATAGAAATCATTTTGGTTTCTTCCATAGATTTTATACAAAAGTAAGTATGTGAATAAAGACATAATTACAAGAGCAACTATTTAGCCAAGAACCTGGTGATGCAAGATGTGGGTTTGGTTCAGTCTCATCACTTGCTTCCTATCCTTGTGAAAATCAGTTGTTGTGCATGTGTGTACAAGTGCAAGATTTGAATTTGCTAGATAAGCATTGATACATTCTTGCATATTGAAAAATAAATTGAACCTTAAATCTACAGTAAATTCAACTCTTTAGGAAACTGAAAAAATGTCATCAACACTTTTTGTGAAGCTCAGCTTTCTATGGCCTTAAAAATAAAGCTAAGAGAGTAGGGACAAGAACAGAAGCACAGCACTTTTCAGTGAAGGACAGGGATTCAGGTTACTTTCCTGAAATTACTGGAGATCACAAGCTAGTAAAATACATAGCTAAAATGAAATCAAGTTATATTCATCTGAAAAATGTAGGATCCTATTCCTGGATTATTTCTTTTTCTGTTTTTGCTATTGATGGGTAGGAGGGGGGCTAGGGCTGGAATGAGGTATAAAAGGGGGAAATTATATGACAGACATCTACACTGAAGCTTACTGTACACCTTCCTTTTGAATGTGACTGGCAAAAGAAAGAAAACTTGGGCTGTTTTTGTTAATGCCTACCACATTTTACTCACATACCTGACAAACACTTAGGTAAAGCGCTGTCTCTGTGAAAGATTCTATAACTTTGCTCCTTCACTTGAGGGTGTGGATGAAGCTTTCCTCATTCCTTTAAGGAGTCCTTTAGCAAAAATACAGAAAGTTATTCACTGTATTACTTAGATGGTCTTCAAAAATCTGCTATTAATGTCTGCCTCATAAAGAAGCAAAAAAGAAATGTTTTTTCCCTTGCAGGTCACCTTTAAGAGGCTAAGACTTTTGTTGCTAAGACCAGTCTCAGAGCAACAGAGACTATGATACATGCAATAGGTTTCAAATCTTTGCTTTAGCTTATACTAATAAAATAGTGGAATGTGGTTTGCTTTCAGGCCATATAAGATTTGATGAGCTAGATATAAAACTCACTGAAGCATTCTTTTGTGCCATAGTGGCAGCAGGAGAGAATACTGTGTCACTTAGTGGACATACAGTACGTATTCAGCAGTTAGATTAGTGTTTTTAAGCTTTGGGTCAACAATGCTGGAGTACAATAGTACAAAATACTAACCCTTTTCCTTATTACAGCATCTTCATGGAAGTTTATTGGCATCACCACCATTATTTTGTGATTGACTGTCATCTAATTTTACTAGTGTCCAATGGGAGAACCTGAAGAGGGATAATCTAAAATAAATTAAAACAAACAAAACCTGATAGTAACCTGTTTTTTAACTGTTGCCTCTGTACTCATCCCCCGCTCATTGCATGTACCAAATTGATTAAACCAAACATGCTGGTGGATTGGAAATAGGTGGCTGTTTTGATGTTGAACCCACACCAAACTTAATGGAGTGTTGAAATGTGGATAATGGTCAACTGTGGGGACCTTGAAGGGAGGGGATAGAAAGTACTCACATTCAACCATACCAGAGCCTTTCCCCTGTCCAGTGTCATCTTTGTACTGCAGACTTTATAAAGTGAACGTTACTTGTGGGGGGAGAACATTAATCAGCTCTTATTGGTTGGATGAACCCATTTGACTTACAGAAATTCCCTTGTATTTAAGGCTCTTTCAGGCCTCCAGGAGAAGTCTTGCCACATCCCCATAGCTGAACAGCCTTGCTTACAGGATGCTGTGGGTTTTATGAGATCACTGGAGTTGGGACTGGGAAGAATTTGTTTCTTAAAGACCAAATTGATCAGATCTCTGGAAGGTTTTCATCTTCCTTAAAGCATTCTAGAAGCCTGGTTTTATGGTTAAAGGAGTAAGAAAATGAGTTTAATCTCAGGTAGTAACATGGCTTGTGCTATTTGGTTGCAACATCTTGTTAGCTTCCTGAACAGATGAAATGATGAAAGGGCTCATTCATCAGAGATGCATAGGAGTGAGAGAGAAAGGATATAGCTTGTTGACCCTATTAGCCTTTATAGAGAATGTGCAATCTTAGATCTTTGCTGCCTGAGTTAAATTTAGGGTACTTGCAATCCACCCTTATGGCAGGAAGGTGGATGGGTCAGAGGTGGGCTAAATCCTAAGGATTAGGCCAAAGAGGATACCTGATCTTTGAAGGAAGTGTCAGTCCCTTCTTAGTGTAAACTTTATTACATTTCTTACCATCCAAGTGATGCAGCAAAGGGTTTAACAGCCTAGGAGGAAGATAGGAAAAAGTGTTTTAAGTCCACCATTGTGCCATCTGGAACTTGCTCTGTTCCAGAAGTTGGAGAGGCTCCTTATACCCTCTCATAGCCATACTGGTAGCTTCAAAACTCAGAGCATAGATTTCATAGACTTTAGGGCTGGAAAGAAAGAGCAGCCTCCTCAGGAGCCACATTCTTGCCTGAAACATCCATAGCATTGTCTGCTATGGCCCCAATCCTGGCACATCCCATAAGACTAGGCTTGTGAGGGCCTTCTTGAGAGACAGCTCTAAAGAAATTTACCAGTCACTGTACAAAAGGAAGCCTGCTCTTCCCACAAATGGTTCTTTTAGTGGCCACTTATGCTATTCAAGTCCTTTTTATTAAATGTATATTGGCTACAGGAAGGTTGAAGGTTTTGCCTATTGTGTTTTCCTTTAAAGAAGACTTCCTGCCTACTGCTCAACACTCCCTATTCCTCTTTAATTGTGTGAATGGAGAGAACCCAGCAGCTTCAGTTTCAGGAGTATATATCAACTCTGGCTCCTGAAGAAAACCAGTGTGGTTCAGATGTGGCTTGGGAACAGGGGGTTTGCATTGGAATAGATTTTGTGGGTGCTTTGGGGCTGGAATGCACACAGCTGTGGGTTCCAGATGCTTGCTATCCCATATTAATGTGGCTAGTCTGTGAAACCATGGCCCCCGCAATTCTACACAAAAGTCCACGCCTGTGGTGGCTTGGAAACTACTCCCAGCTAAAAAAAGCATCTGTTTTAGAACAAGTTAGAAAAAAATCCAAGGGCATCCATTCTCAAAATCAGGGTTTTGATAATTTCCAATGAGGCATAGAAAATTTTAAATGCAAGTTGCAAAGACTATGAGAGTTAGCATCTTGGGACTTATTATTTCCTGGGTGCATCTACACAAGATGCTAGGTCGCCATAATGATGAGCTATGGTGACATAGTGCCAGTGGGCACAAACCGTGATGCTGGTGCTATGTTGCCATAGCGACAAGCTACCTCACTATAGCATGTTGCTACAGTGACATAGCTGCTAAAAATAACAGTGTGCCATGTGACAGAGCAGTAATGGCTGTTACTGCACCATCATTTACTACCTCCTAAGGCAAGTACTAAATGACGGCACAATAATAACTGCGCCATGGGAGGCATGTGTAGACACATCCACTGTGTCTCACATTTATAGGAACTAGAGATCACAAAGTGAAACTCATAGGGTAGTAAGTTTAAAATGAACAAAAGTTCTTTTTCACACAGCAGGTAATTAAAGTGTGGAACTCACTGCCACAAGATGTTGTGGAAGCTGACAGTTTAGCCAGATTAAAAAAGGACAAATTCCTGGAGGAAAGGTGCATAATAGCTATTGAGCATGAGTATTAGCGGTACAGCCTCTGACTCGGAACTTCCTAGATACTAAGTGCTAGAGTTTGTGAGTGAGGGAGGAACAGTGAAAAACACCCTGGTCACCCTGTTCATTGCCCCTTCCTCATCCTCTCTCTGCCACTGTGTGCACAAGAGACTGGGTGAATGGACCTACAGTCTGACCCAGTAAATGGCAGTTCTTATGTTCTGATTTAAACTGTATTTTGATGATAAAAAAAAGTGATAGACTTGCTTTGTCTCATACTATCTTAGGTTTAAAGTAACTATTAATGGCTCTCTCATCATTGAGATTAAGAATGGGCAAATATCTAGGACCAGTTAAAAATGTGCCATGAGGGTTTATGTATACTTACTGAGCCATGAATGTTTATGTATGCTTGCTGTGTCTTGATGTGTTGCAGTGGCAGCACAGTATAAGAGTTGTGCAGAATGGGAAATTAATTAACATTTTTCAAAGGTGCTGAGAATTTTCAGATCTCATTGTCTTCAGTGGGAGTTATGGGCATTCTGCACTTCTGAAATCAGGCCAGATCCCCCCCGCCCCCTTCAGTAAGTGACTAAAAGACAATTTTACTTTTGACATAGAAGTCACTTAGGCCTTTTTTAATGTTATATTAATTGGGTAACGCTATACTTTATGGAAGATTTTTTTAAATGAGGGAGAACCACTTCGAGTGGAAAGCAGGAGATTTGTTTGAGAGAGAGAGTGATGTGGCAGGTAAAAAGGCGCTAAGTAAATTCAGTTTTTCCAATTCTTTGTCCTCAGCAGGTATGCTAGTCCTTTGCTTCAGGTCTGTCTTAAAAATAGGATAAGTATTAAAAAGTTTATTGACTCTTATTGTACTTCTGAGTATCTTATAAATTATTTAATTGTCTGATGGATATGTGGCTACCTAACTATAGGGAATGAAATATGCACTGATCTTCTAATACACTGTAGGGAGACCTGTTTATAAAGTATTTAGTATTGGTTTTATAATGCACTGTTGACAACAGGAGACCACGAAGCTCAAAGATCAATCTCCTTTTGGCCCATGGTATTAATGCTGTTTTATGAAGCTCTGTGACAGGTCACTTAGACAACAGCCCTTACTAAAAGGACTTTGTGCCAATGTGTGGTAGTATGACTGTTACTAAGGCATGTTTTAGTAGCTGCCAAGGCTGCAGATGAATCTCTTTGTCCAAGTCCCCGAGGACTTTGTGGCTGCTGCTACTGCTAGCCAGGTGATGGAACTCATCGTTCCCATTCTCTAGAAAGAAGTGAGACAGAGACTGCTGTGTTCCTGCTAATGCAGCTTTCGCTAATTGTCCAGGAGCTGCTAGGACACTGGGCAGCTCAGGCAGCTCTGTGTGTTGCGAATAAGTTGCTAATTAGGAAATAGAGCTCTCACTTCAGCCTCCTATTTGTAAATGAAGTGCCTTTTCAGCCATCTAAAATGTAAATATGCTGTAAGCTGCGTAGATTTCAGTTAATTATTTAATTGTAACAGGCCTTTTCAGATATCAAATAATTTATGGATTGGGCACAATACAGCATATTATCCAAAGAAGTTGCATGTTTATAGAGGCAAGTTAGTTAAGGGATGTGTATAATAAAATTCAGTGCCCACGGGTGATAGTCTTAATAGTAAAATCTTCTACTAAACTGGAATTAAACACACAGTTCTGAATTCCAAGGTTTTAAAATCAGGACATCAGTGATATATAGTTTAAATGTATAACAAAGCAAAAAAAAAGTAAAAATCTGTTTTAAGACAGGGGTTAACCTCCCCTCCACGCACACGCCATTCACAGATGAGTGCTTTTGCATACACGCATATGAGCGCACACACACATACATATATCTATATATATATGTGTGTGTGGACTTAAAGATGGACAAATGCATTTGCCTTATTAAATCAGAGTACGTGAATTCCTTCTTTCAGTTATCTACATAGACAGAATTGCTGCTTTGTTTTAATAGTTTATGATCTTACTTGGTATTGCAGTGAACCCGCAACCGTTGCTACTGAATCCTTAACTCAAGCCCTACGGAAAAGAACAATTAGTTTTCAGATTTCTTTTTTAAAAAGGTAAATGCATTTTATTTTTATAGGTATGCTTTTTTGTTTCTTTTGGAGATCTTAAAATCCTTTTGGGTCCCCTTTAAGCGATGGTCTGAGGTGCACAGTTATTTCAGTAGTGGCATCCTGAGGGTATGGACAAACAAACATTTGTAGTAGTTTCAGAGGGGAGGGGGAGCTGTTGCTTAGGAGCATGCAACCACTGTTATGCTCTTGAGTGTTACATATGCATGAACCTGTAGTTATACAAATGGGCCAAAGCCACTCCAACTTTAACCCTGCTACAGGCTCTTGCACGAGTAACAAAAGTTATAGCATAACAGCTGCTACCTCTACCCCTTTTAAAGCCTCTGCAAAATGTATATTTGTCCATACCATTAGTGGACAGAAAAAGGCTAATATTACAGGGCACAATATGGTCATTTTCCCATTAGATTTAGAGGACGTAAGTCAGAGCCTTTTGAAGCCAATGGAGTCTCTCCATTGACTAAAGTAGCCCATGAATCAGTTCTTAATCTATTGATTTTGGAAGCCACTACAGTAGCCCTTTTTGTATATAGTTACAAAGAAATAAAGAATAAAGGGGCAATTGCCTGTTTATAAACAAAGTAGCCAATGTACACATGAAATGGAGGCCAGAGAAAAATGTGTCCCATGTGCTGAAATGATGCCAGTTTTCATGTACTGCTTACCAGCAAAACAGTAGCAATATTTACATATATAATGGCATCAAGTTTTTGCTTGGCAGGTAAAATGTTGTGCTTGTCAGCTTTTTTAAAAGTTCTGTTTAGCATTTTGCTTGCATTTGGTGGGTAGTGTTAGTTAAAACTCAAGCTAGTCCATGTGATCTAATTTTATAGGAAGTGGTTATTTAGCAAATTATCTGGGTATAATTAATTGCTGTGTTTTAGTACTAGATTATGGATGCTTGCAAGAATATATCAGGCTACTTGTGTTTCATCCTTCCTAAAATTTGTCTAATTCTATGTCTGTATATTCCATGCAGACATAGTAATGGCTTTGTTTTTGTCCATTCGATGGGGGGCTTTTTTGATGCTGGACTGTAGACTTAGTCATTTTGGCACACATCATAATCACCTTCCAGTACATAGTTGCTCAAGAAATACAGGATGTCTTTTCCCTTAAAGAAGTGGAATTTCAGGCAACATAAATTTATGTTACTGTTTTATAAAACCATATGTCTCTCATCACCCTGGGTTGATAAACAGTATAATTTGTGCCATGTAAAGGTAAGCTTTCATAATTGCCCCCAGGTCCATTACTCAAATCTGAAACACACAGCTCTCCACCAACAAACACACCTGTTCCTGTTTGTAACGGGTCTTTCTGGGTAGCAATGTTATTGATTTTGAAGAATCTGAATTGGTAGAAAATTCCAGTGCCCTACTATTGTCCCAAATTCTGCCAAAAATTTTGGCCTGAGAGAGTTTTTCTTTCTATTTTTAAATACAACAAAGCCATAGTATAATTCACCCAAGGAACCTTGTCTGCCTATAGTATAATTCTGAAATATTTACTGGTGCTCCTACCATATATATGCTCCTTTTAGAATCAATGGCAGTAATACACATCAAAATGAAAAAAATATATTCCTAAATGCACAACACTGTAGATAAAGCTGAGAAGGAGAAGGATTCAACAAAACATTTGTAGCATAGGATGGTCTAAGAAGGATGCAGTCTTATTGTTGGAGGATGACCTAATCAACTAGTATGCATTTTGTTTTTTATTTTTGAGTCAGAAATTTGTGACCTATTAAAACTCACGTAGAACATGTTTTACAAGGTAAGGATGGCAGTTTTCAGAGGAGCTATGGTAGTGCCAATGTCTCTTTCTTAGGATATGGAAATGTGACCTGATTATCTGTCCAGAAAAGGTTTCCTTTATTAATTCTTCCTTTTTTCATTTAAGGAATGAAAACATTAACATTTCATACAATCTAACAGATGTTGTAGAGCAAGCTTCTTACATCATTCCTTGTGACTGTGACCATCATATTGGCTTTGCATATTTTGAAAGTATTAACTCCCCTATGACATAAATGCACAACTTCAGTTTTATCCTTGAGTCACATACAAGTACAACTGGTAAAAGACTGTTCACATGTTATTTTAATGAATGAGAGAAGATTAATTTCTCTGTCATTTATGGATATGTACCAGTTTTATTGGAGCAAAGTCAACTACTCTGTTATAACTTTTCTATAAAACATTTTAATTATATAAGTTTGGTTGTTCCAACACAAAGAAGGGCTGATTGTCTGTCATGCGATGTGGAGGACCATTTCATTTTTATTATTTTGGCAAGAACAGGGACAGTTTTGTCCTGACAAGCCATCAGATGAATACCAGAGTGTGTCACATGAAAAACCACTGATCTTTAACCCAGCTATATACTTAACCAAGCCTTGAAAATGAATAGTGAATAAGGGAAGAGCAAAGGCCAGTTTACTGTCATTACAGATTACAGAATCTGTTAACATCTGCAGCAAACTGAACTTTGGGATTTACAGGTACTACAGAGTAGGTCAATCAAGTGTACAGATCATATTACAAAATTATGTATTTCGATAATGAGATCAAGTGCTAGAATACACACATGTGTATGTACTACTGATTTCAGAAATATATGCATATGTAAGTTGTAACATGTAATACTCCCTTATTTTTCAATTTTTCCTGGTCAAATTTTAGAACCAAAACCACAATTAAGGAGCATTCCTTTTAAAGTGCTGATTAACAATTATTATACAATAGCTTTACCACTACTATAAATAAATAAATCCATGCCCACTGCTTTCTCTTTTCCCCAGGAGTGATCTATGGGACACTGCTGCATGTATAGCTAATTTAAACATTTATAGTGAACTCCTAGATGTTAGAAAAACAAATACTGTAAAGATCAGTAACATTTTAAAATGATCAGTTGTGGGAATTAACGCTTACAGAAAAACAGCATTCTTTCTTGCCCTGCCAGTAGAATTGCATTGTCTCCCTACAGTCTTGTTAGCTCATACTAACTGAAATGCAAATTCTTTCCAACTAATTGGGCCTCATTGAATGTACATGCACAGTACATAGTTATATGCATGTAGATTTATTATTTTTTACAAAATTCCTCTATAGTTATTTTCCTGATTAATATCTAAAGCATAGACCTGGAACAAAGGCTCCTTTAAAGAATTTACATATTATTGAATATTAAAGATAGTAACTGTTGCATGTTTCAACAACTTAATAATAAAAAATAATTGGAGCAAAAAGAAAAAATATTTTTCCATATCTAATGATTTTTATGTATTTTTATTAATCCTTTGTGTAAACTAACACTTACATGTTCATAATAAAGGAATTTGGAACAAGTAAGAGATGCTCATGTTATGTAATGGTTTTGTGATGAGGTTTACCTGTAGGCATTATCTAGCTTATCTTGGTTTTTTTATGCATATGTGGCTAATGTGTTATCTTGTCTTGCTAAATTGGTAGTGTTGGGTATCTTGACACCTATAATTTTAGGAGGAGAGAGGCAATGGACAGTTTTATATTTCAGATAAATCCACAAAAATGTATTTAATTTTATAAAAGGCTTTGTTTTAGTATCCAGTGTTTGAAAAAAAAAAGTTTTTAATTCACATGTAGATTGCAAAGCTCTTTGAATTCTTGGGCTACAAGATGTTTTATTCACAATAATCTTACTGGTTACTGACTTACACACATATCCAAGTCCAGCAACCACCCCTTTCATTCAGCATCAGTCCATTCAGATAATCTGAAAAATATAATGCAATTTTGACTCTCTTTATCTTCCAATACAAAATACTATGTAAAGGTGAGATGCATGTAGTTCATATGGCTACCTAGAAAGCTCTTGATGAATTAGGATTATTCATTTAACACTGCTTTTAAAGACTTTGTTTTCAGAGCAAGGTAGCCAAGTGTGGAGAGAAAAAAAATAAGACATGTCCATGCTCCTTGAAATGATCCCCAAAATATTTCTGCCAGCACAGGAATTAAATCAGCAAAGAGCAGGATAGTACATTTCAAAGAAAATGTAGGATTCTTAGCTTGGATTTTCACAATTATAATTTTTTTAAATGTCATGTCAGTTGTGTCTCTTCTTTCACACAGCAAATAGTTATAGACTTAGACAAGGCTTAGTCTGTTGCTGAAGGAGGTGTACTTCTATTTTGTTTTTCCTGAAGAGATTACTTTTATCTCTTCACAGGTTAGTACTTCACATATCCCTTTTCAAATTCACTAAGTATTTGTTTTCTTAATTGTGTGTGTTGGTATTAGTATATTTAAACAAGGTGTGACTGAAAACTAATAATGTAGATTTGATGGCTTGAGCTGGTTTTAGGTAAAAACTTGTTTTCTTTCTGTGTCATATTTATTATCAAGAAAGAAAGAAAATAATATTTTTTCCCTTTATCATGTTGTTATGCCTCTCCTCTCCCCCTTCACTCTCCTCCCCATTCTTTTTTTTTTTTTTGGCATGGCAACCCCATTTATGACAATTAAATGATAGTCCTCCTTTAATACTATGCTTTGAAACAGTTCGGAATTCACCTAGAACAGGTAGCATTTGGCCAGGATTGCTGCTTGGGAAGACTAGATTTGGATGTATTAGCTAGTCAGCCTAATAACCCTGTACAGACTGTATTGATTTTCTAGGAGAGAGTTTATGAACTAAATAAACTTGGAGTTGGTGTCTTAATAAACTGCTTCTCTCAGTCTGTCACATTTAGTTACAGAGCTGTGCAGTTTAGGGGGGAAAAAAGGCTAATTCTGTTACAGATTGTTCACAGCAGGGTCTCCAAATTAGCCCTTTGTTTTGTAATGCCACCTTGCTTGGGCTCGCTTTGAGCACATTTCTCAGTTTTACCCTAATGAGTTGCAACACTGATAATGTGGCTGATGATCTTTCATTGATTTCACTATCACTTGCTTGTCTGGTAATTGATCCGTTGCTGAGCCTCTAGTTAATTATATCGGCTTTGACATGGCCCGGTCCACTGGGAATTTCAAGTCTTGCAGAATAACAGTTTTAATAAAAGAGTCTATTACTGCAGGTGCTTGCTGCTGCATGCCAGTTGATTTTGTGTGCGTGTGCGTGCTTTTTTTCCCTGGGAGTGGAGAGGACTGCAGGACAGGAAAAAAGAATGGGGAGGAGGGTGAGGGGGGAGAGGAGAGGCAGAGAGAGAGGGAGAGAGAGAAATGCAGAGAGGAGAAGAGAGGAGGAAGCATGCTATTGACAGTGTCCTTAAGCCTCCCACAAATAACAGCCATTAGTGGGAAGGTCAGAAGCTGAGCAGGCAGCTTGACTGAGGCACTGAGTGCCACTCCAGAAATCAAGAGGCTAGCAAATTTTAGAGGGAGTTTAAGTGGGTAATAGCTAGCTGTAAAGGTACAGCCACTGTTGGCACAGTTGACTCATAGGTTCTCCCCCCACTAAAGAGAATATTTTTATTGACCACAGGTGGACTTAATATATTTTAAGGCAACAGTTCTTTGGGTTCTTGTTTGTTTCTTCACAGATATTGAATTTGCTGCTTTTGAGAATTTTTTTGTACTTAATGGTGGTGAACTGGAGGAAAGTTTAACAGAAAAGCTTTCAGGAGATGTAGGATCTAAGGAAGAAGGCATATTTGTGTCAACATAGTGTACATTTTCTCATCTTTTCTCATTGCACACTAATGACACAAAGCTGCCACTGAAGCTCTCTTCAGTTTCTTTTGTTGTTTCAGAGAGTAAGGTTTATTGTTATTCTTGAGTTAAGAAAAACAAGAGAGTGGTACATTTGTCCTCCTAAATTTGTAGATTTTATTAGAAGATGAATGTTCCTTACCTTTTAAGTTTAGAAAGAATAGCTTTTTACCCTGGCTGCTTTTATGAGATGGTATGAATTTTGTTTTACATTTTTGAAGTTACATTGTTTATGTAGTTCATGTAGTGGTGATTTTTCCCTCCACATAGGGGTAAAGTAGGAAACAGAATTTGGCAAATAATATTGGCTGCTCCTTTTAAACTGTGTTAATTTGGTATCAGTATTGTTTTTTCTTTATGTATGTTCATGTTCCTTAAATGCAAAGGAAAGATTTTGGGGGAAAAATGTTCTCTTTACCTTACCTTTTGATTGGGTGGCACTGTTTTTCTGCTTTAATTTCTTTTATCTTTCTGATTTGAAAGGTGTACTGCATGTGCATTATCCAGAAACTTGGGGGGAAAAATCTCTACTTTTGATCTTTGGGTGGGGAAAAGGTAAATCTTTCCTTCCTCTTGCCCTCCCAAAGATGTTACTTGAACAAAGGAAACGGGGTTTGAAAGCTGAAATGTTTATGTGATTCTCTGGTTTAATTTCAAAAGCGGTTGGATCCTGTGCTTTTTTCCCTTCTGTGTTAGGAGTTTTATTTGGGATAGGAATAGACTCTCTCTCAGTAGTTGGCTACTCACAATTAAGAAAATAACCAGGCCAACTTTCACATTTCTCTTTTCAGTGAGTATTGACTGTATTTAAGAGTAATTGTTGTTTTTTTTTTTTTTTTTAAAAACAAGCTTTATAAATCCTGTGTGGTGGGCAAGTGTCAGCTATTACATGCTGTACTTGACAGCATTGCTGAAGAAAAACAAAAAAAGAGAAAGGGCCACAGCCTTTTTTCCTCCCAGTTCACTCTGGTCAGTGTGCTACTTACAGTGTGCATGTGTGTATCTGTAGACTGAGAGGGGTTAGTGCAGGATGTCATTTGGTGCCTGACAGTGGAGCAGTGTAGTTGACTCTTTGCTCTGCTATCCAATGACATCCAGTGGCTGAGAGTTTGAAGCTAATGGTTGGGTCTCCTTAGTGCTGCATGCACACCTGACAGACAGCTGTTAAACTGAGCAAAGGCAAGCTTGGGGACTCACAATCTATGCATAAATGATAGGGGTATCTGTGCAGAAGGTGCGAAAGAAGCTCTGACCCCCTCCCCCCCCTAAATCCCCCCTTCCCAAATGAAACGCACAGTGCAGCTAGCTTCTTAACTACACTACACTACACTCCTGCTACTGGCTGCCAAGAGGCTCAAAAAATCCACCTTCACTTTTCAGTCAGAAGAGGCAGAAGTGGATGTGAGAGACAGAGACACACAGAGACACAGAGAGCGAAAGAGGGCAAGAGACTTGACTTTAAGAGACTCCTGCACTGACAACTCCATGCAGTTCGGAACAAGAGCGGCAACGACCGAATCTGGTTTCATGGGGACATGGCAGAACACTGACACTAATCTTCTATTCAGAATGTCCCAACAGGTATGTTGCTTTCATTTATTTTAAAACGTAGCATTTTAGTATTCCAATATTTCTCTCCCCCCCCCTTTTTTTCTTTCTACATTTCATTTTTGTTTCATTTATCACTACATAGCCTATGAACTGTCATAACTATGTCATTGGAATGTGCATGGTTACTTCATTGCTTCCCTAAGGGCTCTTTTTTAAAAAGAAAAAAAAAATAGAGCTTGAAGTAAGATTGAGGCATTTGTTTTAAAGTTTCCAAACAGATCCTTGCTTATGGTAAGACTGGTTTCTTTCTTTGTTTGCCTTTGTTTTGTTTCATTTTTCTTCCCTCCCTCTCTCCTATAAATAAAAGTATCTGCTATCCCAGCAAAAGTCCTTTCTTTCTTCCAGAGTACATAAGCCCCCAAATCAAACTGATACTAAATTTAGGGGGCCTCTCAGAGCAGCTTAATTGACTTCATGTGGCAGAAAACAGCTTTATTCAGACCTAAAGAGTGGAGAGCAGTTGTGCTGGAATTGTTGCCAGCACAGAGCTGAGGGTCGTTAGAGGAGACAGTTTCGTTTGTCGGGTCTCTCTCTCTCTCTCTCTTTTTTTCTGTGGAGCTGTGCCTTGGCGTCCTCCCCAGAGTTACTCCTTCACCGGGGGCCGCATTTAAGGCAGCTTGGTATGCTGGTTCTGACGGGAAAGCTAAAATGTTACTGCAAGGCCAGTAATAACTGATAATTAATCACAGGAGCTGGTGTCTCTGTACCATGCACATGGTGATACGCACCCTGTGTGCTGTAGCTCCTCTTGCACAATTGCTTGGCTCTTCTGGGTGAAAAAGAAGAAAAAAAAGCGAGCAAGAGAAACTTCCATCCTGGACTAGGCTCAAGTAAGGGAGGGAAGTTCAAACTGAAGCTTTTTAACAGGATGCCTTCTTCTTAAAGAGGCAATTTGCTTCTTTTTAAAGGTGTTTCAAATGTTCCCACTCCTTTCACAGGAGGAGTTATTAAATGACTTAGACTTTTAAATTGGATTTTTTTTGTAATGCTAGAAATTGGACGACTGAACTTTGTATTTACCTGAAAAGCACTGTTTTGTGCATTAAGGGAGAATGTAATGTCATTAACTTCTTATGCTAAGAAAACATTCCTAAATATTAGCCATAAGACAGTTAATTAGTGTAAGAAAAAATAATGCCAAACCCTGATGGTGGATAGTTAACCTAGAGCAGTTGTCTACTGAAGAGAGTTAAGCAACATAGCTATAGACAGGATGAAAGCATTTGAATAAGGTATATTTTGATATATCCTGTAGAGGGACCCTGATTACTGCTGATACAGTAAGCCAGTATAGAAATGTAATCAACATAAGGCAAATAAGCAGCTCTTTATGTCTGATTTCCCATTCCTAAAAGTAAAAAAGTTATTTTCCTAGTAGAGATGCATATTTCAAGCACTCTGTATGCTATTAAAAAGTGTATGACTGCTGCTGCCTTGTTAAATGGGACATATGCTGTGTGCATATGTATACAGGATATAACACTTGCTTAGTTTTATTGATATTTAGGAATAGACTTTAAAGCAATTTAATAACTTACCTGCTCTATTTTTTTTTGGTTGGGTAGTGAGGTTAAGTGTTTATGGTGGGGAGTGGGCTCTTTTGACTTCAGTTAGAAAAGAGTTAACATAACCCGATCCAGATAACGATCAATTGATAAATGGCTATTGAACCACATAGATAGTGTTAGATTGCCTGTTTGGTATTAGACCTTTTTCAAACAGATTTAGATCTACACAGTCTGAGGAATACCAGAAATTGTTCAGCATTAACAAAGAAAGGAAACAAAACTAAAAGAAGGACATCATGGAGTAGCAGGGAGTCAAAGTGTTTGAGGCAACTAGTTCACAGACAAGGCAAACTGGCATTTAGCCTAAGCTGTTACATTTTTGCTATTTTAATTGTGTTAATGCTTGAATGTTAAATAGATTTGGTGCAATACAGGACATCTGTGGTCCTGTATTCTGCAAGGATGTGGGGGGAAGAAATGTAGTATATGACTAAATGCATGGCAGATCCTGTATCAATGGGCTCCTTCCATTGGAATACATATTGTAAAGGTGGTATCATTGAACAGATTTATTTATTTTTTTTAAAGCCTTTACTTTTATGTTAATGTGCTGTATTAATCATCTGGTTATCAGATGCTCTGATGTTTGTTATTGACTAAAACACATTCTCAGTTCACATACTTTTTCACCATGCTTTTAAAAGGAGGGTGAGTTATTTTGTAATACACTACTGGTAATCTCCCTATTTAAAAGGCAACATTTTATCTTCTATTTCTGATTTTGTTAAGGTTATAGCATATTAGCTTGTGCAGACTGTAAGCAAAAACTATGTGAAAGTGCAGCTGCAAATCTGTGTCAAGGTTTCTTTCTAAAACACTATAGCCTTGCATAGCACGTTTGTTATCTTTTTTTGTCCATTCTCTCATTTATTAATTACTTATATATTTTATCTATCTTTTGAAAACATGAAAGTGTGTTACTTTTCATGCCTAGGCTTTACGATAAATTTTGGTCACTGAATACCAATTACATTTTTGTTAATAAATGCATCTAACTTGCAAAAAAAAGTTTGGCATGGTTAGAAAAGAATACTTACTGAAACTTTTCCAGAGATTCATAGTAATTCTAGAGCTACTTTAAAAAAAGTTCTAAGTATAATGTTGGGCTTTCCACATGATTTTAAAAAACAAACAATCCGACCCCGCCACCTTTCCTGGGTTGTAATTGAAACTCGAGCAGGTTTCTAGTAGAAAGATTGGAGCATGACAGTGATTTATTTATTTATTTTTTTTTTTTTTTAACGCCCAAAACAAAAAAGCTTCAAAGGAACCGGCCCAGGCACATGAAATATTATTTACAGAGCTATATACTTATAGTTTTGCTGTAGTTCTTGAGAAGAAGGTATATTTCTATAGCACATATGTTACGGCATGATGAGGAAGTGCAATTGTGAATGTCACATGTAGGTTTGATCACATAGATTGGTTTATAGCTAGATATCTCATGGGTCATTGTTTTTTGCTTTCTTTCCATAGAGACTGAGTTCATGTTAATGCAAAAATATGCACTGGTGAAAGAAAAATCAGACCTTGCATTCCAGAGCGAATTTTTGATTTTTTTGCAGGGGTAGAGGGAGATTAGAAATGTATTTTGAATTACCTGCTAGCAGTTTAAAACAGCCACTTGACTGAATTGTTTTTGCCTGTGCACCTTTTTTTAATATAAAAGTGTGGTTCCCTTAAAAGGGGTCATCCCATTCTGTATACAGAAGAATGGCTGATAACCTCAAAGGGCATAAATCTTAACTTTTTAAAAGGAGTGCTTCTTTTGGTCACTTTTATCAGTGACAGGTCGAGAATGACCAGAAACCCTTGACTTCTCTTCACTGCTCGTCTGGTTGTGTCCAGCGCCCATTCTAGCCTGGCAAAGGGTTGTTAACAGCAGAAAAGGAGGCCTGGTTTTGATTGATTAAAAAAAGCAGGCTTTTCTGATTTTCTGCTTTTGTAAATGTTTTGTGCATTTGTCAGAATAAGAAATGTCATTTTTCTTCTTCCAGTTACCTTGAGGGCTGTAATGTTCTAAAATACTTTTAAGTCATTTTCAGAAATGAGACCATAAGAGAAATGGCTGTAACCCACAGTGACAGAAAATGCCAGAGACATGTACCTTTTAATAAAAAGAAAGTATATTTAACCTGTTCCAGATAAAAGTTAGCAACCTTTCTAGAAGGGTTTTTTCCTTCTCTC
>NW_005841988.1:1829422-1858266 GCF_000455745.1 Alligator sinensis
CAGTCAGGAGTGAAAGGGAGTATATTAGAATTATAAATGGGTCTGTGCATCATTATACAGTAATCTAGGATTCACTCAATGATGTAACAAAATTAACAACATAATTTCATTGTGTAACTGTATCTTATTAAAGAACAACTGTCTGACATTCTCTTACAGTTGCTTTATTTAACTTCATGCAAATATTATTAGTAGTGACATTTCTCTATTGTACATTAGATTCTCTCATTAGCATGATTTGTTAGTTATCACCAGAGAATCGCTTTGAGATAGGTGAGTGGCAAACCAAGAAAACTAAAAATTAAATTAGTGATGTATATTAATACAGACACATCTGTGTAAGGGAGATACAGTACAGTAAATTCACTTCACATATACTGTTTATTGAATTGGTGTTTTAAAAAGAGAAAATGGCCATACCTCACTACATAACACATTGAAGGCAAAGTGCCATTTGACTACTTTTTGTCTTGTTGTTTATAAAGGATGTTTGTAGTATTACCACATAAAAAGCTTGATTATTTTACTGCAACACAAGGGCTTTTTACATGTATGCATGTAGAAAGTATAAAAACTTGATATGACATCCTATAAATTCCATACATAGATTTATTATTAAAATTTTGGGGGAGATTAACTGTTACTAGTACAGTTGGTAGTTAGCTGCTGTGAATAACAGTTTTGTCACTAGTCATCAGTGATTGTAGAATGGGTTTTATTGTTTCTATCATATTTTAAAGCTCAGTTTGTCCAGTAGGGTTTGTGGGTGTGTGAATGAGTCTCTTGTGTTAGTGTGAATTGCTTTGAGATTTAGTTTGTTGCATAACATTTCTCAGGTTTACAGTACCTTATTTCATATAGTTTTCATTTTGTAATTTATTACAATAAGTTGTAGCTTTTCCTTTTAGTGTTTCAAAATGTGATTACAAATTAATTATGATTCCAGCAAGAATTTTCTATGGCTTTTTATTTACTTTAAGAATAGAAACATCTTGAAAATAGAGTTAGCAATATAAGTTCAGCATATTGTGCATGTACCATACAACATTTTAAACTTCAGCACGTTATGTTAGATAGATATATCAGTTTATGATGCATGAATTAAAAAATACATTAGGAGCTGTTGCTCGCTAATGTTTTCATGTATTTACAAGCTAACGTACAGTTAGATACCTTCAGTACACTTTTTAAAACTTTTTTTTTTGGTATATTTTAGTTGATAATGTTGCTTTGCTTTGGAAACATTTCATTATATCTTTGCTTAATTTTGTGGACACAGCTATGAAAACTGTGTAACACACATGGCAACCTATTGGGTGTATGTGCTGTGCAGTACATACTTATGTATAATAATTTAAAATATGCATATGCATTGTATTTTAGCACTTGCTTATTTATGTATAGTCTTGTGGGGATTTGATTAATGTAGTGATGGGACAGATTTAGGATGTAACAGCAGCAGAGTCTTCTGCTCCTATGTCAGGGTTAAGAGTCAAGGCAAATCTTCCCTAACTAATTAGATGCTGAGTAAGGTATCTCAGTGAAGTTGGGGCAAAAGTGAATGGGTCACAGCTGAGGCAAGATTGCAGGGACTGTAGTGATAGTGGAAGCATTCACATTTGCCAGGTCATTGTGACACAGTGTGCTGATTGCAAAGGAACACTCTGTTCACTGATATAGAACTGCCGTCATAAACTACAATCAGGAACAAAAGCTTTAGAGTTTTTCCTTTTTACTAGAAATAGAATATATGTGATGTATCACTTTTTTTCTGTGATTTTTTTTTTTTTTTTTTTTTTCTCAAACACTAGTGCTTGTTGCTTTTGTAAAAGGATTTGCCTTATAGACTAATGGCTCTTCCTAGCCTACAAGAATTTCCAGACTTGGGGTTTTCAGCATACCCGGAAGGTGGTGAATCAAATGGCCTCCTGAAAGAAAAAAGCCAGAAACAGACGGGGGGAATGAGAGGATTCTATTGTTTTTCTTTAATGTTTTAATTTGGGAAGAGAATTGCTAATGCAGCATTATTTTACCATTCAGAGGGTGGTTGCTCCAAAATTCAGCATTTATGTTAACCATTTTAAAGCTTTTTTTGTTATACCACATAGTGTACCATTTGGGGGTTTTAAAAAAAATGTAGCTTTTATTTAAGAAAGGTCTTGATTCATTTTGTTTGTTTTATAGTTGTTCAGTGTAACAGGGCAGGTTCTTCAACTGTTTGCTATTCTCTCCAAAGAACATCCAAAACAACAGATGATACCCCAGCCTGTAAGCAGGCATTGTCACAGTATTTCTGTTCTATTTAGTTTCCACTTGCTACGATGGTTTCTTAGTGACTCCATTCCTCTGACTCATTCAAAGGCTATCTTCTAAATGATTTTACTGTATTTTCAAAGGTAGTAGGATTAAGATTGCAATGTATGTTGCACTAGTATGCCATAGCAAGGCAGTCCCTGTCAATGGGTAGGACATCTAGGAACTGCCTCTATCCATGGCAACCTTGGCAGCAACAGCAAATTATAGAGGCTATTTTAATAATATCGAAAAGCTGGGGTCTTCTTATCCTCTACTGCTGAGGCATATCCCTGTGTTTGCGGAAAAGAAGGAAAGGGAACTTGTTTGTCGCATACGTTCTCAAGGGGATGACTGGTCATCACATGACTAAAAAAGGAATGCAGAAGATTGGAAGGTTCTCTTATAAAGTGAATAAAAATGTTAGTTTGGGAAAAGCTGTATGGGAAGTGAGGAAATGTGTACAGTAGTTGTCATTAAAATTGAAGTTTATCGTCACCCACAGGTATATTTGCTATGGCATCTGAGGTGTTTCTTAGTTAAATACGGGGAATGCCACAAATACCTTGAGATGCAAATTCTGTGGTCTATCTGTCTATGCATTTATGATATGCTTCTTATAGTGAAATTTGCATGGTGTGGCAAATGTCTCAGGTTTTAATGATGCCTGCTGTGACTAATGTTGAAAAGAGCTATGCTCACTCTAATTTTTTTTCTCAATGATTTTGACCAGCTCAGTAAAACTTAAGGAAATGTATAGAGCAAGTTGTCATTCATGCTATTTGCAGTGCTTTTACCAGATGCTCCCAGTTTTTCCAGTGTCTCAAAGTTTTGCAAAACAGAATGCAGTAATTGACTTTGAATGTTTATTTCCTATAGGCTTTTATCATATTTCCTGAAGCATACCAACCTTAGAAGTTCTGACTTGAAATAATTAATATTAAAATAACAGCATTCATAGTAAAATAGCATTATGCTTTTCAAATGGTATTCTACATCTGGGGTATACTAATAAGAGTAAAATAGAATCTAAAGGATCCTATCCTCAGTCCCATCCAAGCACGTATGTGCCATTGACGTCAGTGGAAGTTCCGTCATGGATCAAGGACAGTGTATAGTTTTGTTAGAGAATTATTATAAATGCTGGCATGTTGGTCTTCCAAGTAGGAGTTGTGACTAGGGGTGATGCTTGTAAGCTGTCCGTGTGCGGATGTCTTGCAAGAGAAAGAAAAACATTTCTTGGTTCCTGGGTCTTGTGTATTTGAATCTTCTCTGCCATTTAGATACCATGGAGATAGATACCATATAAGAGAAACTTAGATTTGCAAGGCTTTCTTAATGAAATATGATACATAGCATGTCCTAGCTCTCATCCTCAAATCCAGACATGTTCACTGTTAAAGAACCTGACCAAGTCTGAGTTTGAAGGAGTCTTGCATGCAAAATCATATATGGGCCTAGTTACTGGAAATCCAGTTTTACATGGCTTTCTCTAGAAACCAGGCAAAACTTAAGTTACTTCCACTAAGCTTGCTTTTGAAGTTTTGAATTTGTTTGAACCAAAGGAAGGGAGGGAGCAACAAGTGAACTAAAACTGAAGAAGGAATGCTTGTAGGAATTTCTTCTGATTGAAATTGTCAAGTTCTACATAGCTCTAATAATGATCCAAAAGGAAAAAAAAGATTGTAATCATATAACTAGATGAGAGTTTTTAAAGCAGCGTTCCTGATTACATACCCCTTTTTGGGATTTTAACAACTTTGAGTTATTTCTAGCTTGTGCATTTAAAAACCCTCATAGATATTAGTTTCTGATCTTCGAATGCAAAGATTGATTTCCTTTTAGTGTATTCAATAGCATATATAGAATAAGACCTTATGCACTTGGCTGTTTTATTGCTGCTTTCTCAGGAACATATTTTGAGATGTTATTGCTTTTGTGGAAGTAAAAAGGCAAGATGTCCTTTTATGACAGATCAGAATTTATTTTATTATTATTTATTTATACCTCTCCTCCTTTTCTTCTCTCTCTTGCTCTATTTAGCTATTTCACTCCTGCTCTGTAGCATAAAAAAATACAAATCTGCTATTTAGTAGTAATTGAAATAAGGCAACAATACTGGTGATAAATTACTGTGGCAAAGATGAGAGAAGGGGAAAGTGTCATTTCTAGAGGTGCCTGTGTTTAGGTGCTGACATGCAAAGAGTCCAGTGCTTTGCCATGTAAGCGTGCTCTTAAGTGAAGGCACGATAAAAATGTGTGACCAGATGCCCTGGCTTATCATATGAGGGTGCTGAAAAGCAGCTTCATTTGATATTTACTTTGTACAAGGAGTAATTTAGCTATATCGAGGTGTTGCTAATATTACTATTAACAAAAAACCTCAAACCTTCAATCTTTTAAAAATTAATTGACTATTAATTTTGTTTCTAAAAAAATTAAATATAAAGAAGAAAGTAAAATATAATGGATGGTTTAATTAAGAACAGTTTTTGTTTTCATGAACTTAGGCATCCAAAGAGTTTGCTTTTAAAAAAATTAAAAATCCAAACCAGACCTAATGTAAGCAGACTGAAATCTTACTTGAAAATGTCTATTATGTGACAAATTAATGTTTTAGATAATTATTACAACTTAAAACTTCTCTAAGTTGATAAACATCATTTTGAAAAGGTATTCCAGAACATGGAGTTCATAGGGGAAAAGGTATTTTCAGAAATAGTACCTGTTTATACATGTATTTTTTTTTTAATAATTGGTGTGGGTTTTTCCACTTCACTGAGGCAACTTCTAGTGGCTGTTTGCTCTCCACACAATTATTGGGGACTTGGGTTTGATAAGAACATCTGAACTAAATGTCTGGGGGGCAAAAAACACAAACTAATGAAGACTATACATGGAAAAAATAATTACTTCCAGCTGGCTTTATATAATAAAACTACTATTAAAATGAGAGGCTCCATTAGCAGGACTTTAATTATATATTTTCTTATATTTTGAAATAAATATAATAGATTATTTTAAAAAATAATACTTAAATGAGTCAGCGTGGCTGCTTTTACCCTAATCAAGCATACATAAAAAGACATACCCACGGATCTACCCTGCATTAATACCCTGCAGCAGTTGACATTGCTGGAATGCCTCCTGCAGCTGGTGGCATATGACTGTCATTTACAGGCAGGATATACGGAGAGTTTACACAATGGGGGCATTCATGAAAGTGTTCCTCATCTGGGACTCTGGCAAGCTCTCATTTTATTGACCCTGTCAGAATTTAACTGGTAGGCTGTCAAATTATGTGTTGCTCTATCTAATATTAGTTTTTCTTTCAAATTAGAACTCATGGCAGGAGGCAGAGGGAATGGTTGAGGGAATCAGGTGAGGGGAAAGAGAGAATGCCAACTCTCTGGTTTACTCGTATATACATTTTTTTTTGTTTGTTTTTTAAACAACCCATAACCATTGCATGATAGAACCTGTTCATTTGCACTGCTTTAGATTGTGAGGATTCTATTTTTTTTCTTCAGGAGAAAAGATGTATGTTTTACTTTGTTTAAGACTTTGGAGGGCTACAAAAAAATTACATCCTTTTGCTAAGTTACCATATACATTAAGCATAAAACTGACCTTAGAGTGCAAGAAGATTTGCAAAACAACTTGCTCTTTAAAAAGCAAGAATTCTTTACAGTATTGGGAGATGGTGCTCTCAGAACAGAACCACAGAGGAAAGAATTAAAGAACTTTCGGGTATCTTTGTGCAGAACTACAAAAAGAAATGCCGTGGAGCTCAATGGGTTTTTTAAAGTTCCACAAGCCACATAATCTGAGAGAGTGTAGATGATTTAATATATGTCCCAGATAGCAGATGGATTGCATTTCTTATGTAATGGTAGTGTTAGAGTTACGTTGTAGCTGTGATGGTCCAGGAATTATGCAAGAGGAAAGGATTTTTTGGGTAATAACTTTTATTGGGCCAACTATATAGTTGGGATAAAGTCAGCCAAGCTTTTGAATGCAAAGTATTCTTGTTCAGGTCTCATTTTTTATTTAAAGGCATCCTGGCAAAACCTCTTCAAAAAGCACTCTCAAAAAACCCAAACAAACAAACAAAAACAAATCAGGCAGAGCAACACTGACATCTGGAAGAGAGCTGGTTTCAGTAGCAGATTCAGACTGCCAAAACATTGGCTTCATGCAGGTGGAGCATGCTGCAAGAATAATACGCTCATCAGAGTGAGTTGCCTTATTTTTAATACACTTCTTTCCATCAGCCCATCATTAGTGTAACACTGGTATTCAGTCCAGAGTGAAGAGACTGAGTGGACTGAAAAGATTATCACAATTAAAATAAAGAGTAATCTGTGGGTACCAGTCACTCTTTCTCTTCGCATTCTAGACAAACTCATCACTTTGCATATGTTTTCTAGGATTCTCGTTGAAATAAGACGTATTGTCTCAGTTTCCGTGAAATGTGGTCCATCTTCATAGTGTTTCATTTTATTACATTCACATAATTGTACTGAACAAATTGTTGGTTTTTATTTTTAATAAGACTTGTTAGCTGAACATTAACCACTGTCTCTATGTTAAACATTTTGTGCTTGTATAGCTGACTGTTTTATGCCATGTGTACATTCCTATTAAAATGTTTTCAAGCCTATCCATCCTTCCCCACTGAAAGAGGAGATCATTGTTTTATCTTCTCATGCAAATTGGACCTCTTTGCAAAATGCCCATTTTCATCATAGGGGTAAACTGTAAAGAAAAAAAGAAACTGGAAATACTACTAGGTTAACTTTTTTTGCAAATATGCTTTTTACTGTCTAAATTGCATTCAATTAAAAAAAAAATTTCAATCTTTTAAAAATAACATTCAGTATCATGACCTATAGCAGTACTTGGCAGGCTTGAGATGAAACATTAGCTTACAAAACTTGACAAATGCAAGGCCTTAGCCATGAAGAGTGTGAATTACTGCTGTAAGCAAAATGAAACTTTACGAAATTTTGTTTCAGAAGCATCATGAATAGACTTCCTTTTTTTTAATGGAATTTGGCAGCTGAACATTGGTACTTTTCCTTTGTAGCCAAAATTCTTTCCTTACTAATGGACTTGTCCCATTGGTCCCTCCTCTAACCTAATCTCTGAAAGCAACAATCAAAATATCAGATTTAGAATATCCCTATTGCCTTGTAAATAGAGATGACAATAAAGTGGTTAGTGATTCCCCTACTTCATCAAGCTCCCCGACTACCTAGTTAAGGGAAGAACATTCATTCCTGTAACATGGGACAAAACCATGCAATTCTCTACTGATGTAAAATGGTTCAGGTCTGTTGAGTAGCTGTAGCATTTTGTGACCACAAAGAATTTAGCAGTAAGTATCTAGGCTGGCTCCCAGGAGAAGCCATGACTTCAGTTGGAGGAGAATTAGGCTAACAGTCCTTACTCCTATTGAAGTCAATCTGCTGTTAGTACCTTATGGCAGAATCACTTATGTAGAAAGGGCACACCAGAAGGTTACAACAAATGGAAAGTGAACTGTAGAAATGTGTTTGGAGGGTTTGAAATATTTTTATCTCATTTTGAATGATGGAATAGATTTGTAAAAGCACCAGCTTTGAAATGAATTCTTTAAAATGTTTGTCAGACATCATGAAAAACTTCCATATTGTGTTTTAGTCTGGTTAAAAAAGAGCATCAACTGGTATCCTTAATTCATATACAAAAATGTGTATGTAGTTGTGAATATTGAACACATACCTTAGTCATGAAATACGTACTTCAAAATCTAATGTTTTGTTTAACTAACAATATATTAAGGTAGGTTTGAACAACAAAGCCTGAAAAATACATGCATACTGCACACGCAAGTTTTTATGTTTTCCATAAGGCTTGCTCTGACATGAGGGGAGAAAAACATAGGTTTTCCCATATCATTGCTTTTGTTTTGTGCAAGTGCCTGCAAATAAAGACTGTTGTGTACATGTACAAATAATTAGTGTGTGCGCAAGATCACATCTGCATAGTTGGAAGCAATTTTCCAGAAATTAGGCTGTACGTGTTCAACTAAAGTATGTTTAATGGAGTTTTTAAAAATCAGTTTTAACGTTCTACGATATTTTTAGACTACCCCATTGAAATACAGTTTGTTTGTGTGTGTGGTTGCATGTGTGCATGCATAAGAATAAAGTGATAGAAATTGGCCCTGGTTACAAAAATTAGGATTTTTTCCTAATCATTCTCCTGTATACATCTTCCCTGCCCCTTCCAATGTCGCGAGGTGGTCAGATGTGGTTCTGATTCTATCCAGTCACTAACATGCATTTTTATATATCCACAAACTATGAAAGGAAAACCAAGTAAATGTTACATTAGGGACTGGGGAGAGGGGAGGTGGGTGCAGATACCAGCTGGAGCCTGATGCTTGCATTCTCTTCTGTGGCACCATTTTGTTGTTGATGTGGGAATGTAGCTTAAACAGTGGCTACAGCTGTTTTACTGAATAAGGATCCACATAAATTCCAGCTGTAAACTTGTGATTCATCCTGCCCTGCACAAAAAGATATGTTTCCTTATGTCCCATTATGCCCCATATTTGATTTTTATCACACAACTGTGTGCTTGACTAAATCTTGCCCACATGCTCTTTTATGCACCGTGCTCTCTTTTTCCTCTAGAATTTAGGTTAACAGTACAATCCTAACCTTCATGTTGATATTCCACATTAAAATACTACAGCATCCTTAAAAATATTTTTTTTAATGAATCGGGTACAGGAATAGTATATTTTATTAACTAGTGTAATGTACTAGATTTTTGTACATGTCTACAGAAAATCCAGATAGTCCATTAAGAAAATATTTATCTGCATTTAAACCTGCAAAAACAAATTGCCTGATTATATTTATTTTTCAAAATCAAAATGTTCTTAGCTTTTGAATATTTGCATCATTAGACTGAATATGTAAAGTAAAATAAAAATCACTTTTTAAACACTTTTTTGGTATTATTGTGATTCATTACAGTTGTGTATAATTTATCTCAACTGTAGTCTGAAGTTCTTTAAAAAATAGTTTAAGAGCTGAATTCTGGTCATACAACAAGTAAGAGTCTTATAGATGGAGCCCAGTGCTGTTTTTAACTGAAAACAATTACAAAACTCTCAGCGATTTCCATAGCCCATGTAATGTATGATTATCATTTAAAAAAACAAAAACAAAATAGGGCTACTATCCTTTCTCCCATAGACTTGAATTCAGAATGTTTTTTCTTTGCATCACCGCTGAAGACCCCACTAACTTTTGCAGTACACACTATGTAGTACAGGCAATATATTTAAGACCTTGTTCACACCACTCTAATTGCAACCGCAGTTTTAGGGTTTTGACATGGGGCTCATTGAATTGAGCTGAACACTCTCTCTCTAGTTTGCTGCCTACAAGGCAGCCCTTGGCTGTTGGCTAGCTCCAACTGTAGACATTAAGGATGCTACTGAGTGGTATAATTCATATACAGAATCCTAAACAGAAATTGGCTACTGATTTGCTGGATGTCATAGCCATGACATTCATTTGTTTGTTTCAGATGTTTCATTTATACAATGGAGATAATATTTGCCTACCTCAAAGGATGTCATGAGGATTACTGTGGTTATTAGGCTGCTAAATTCTGTTGGTGGTGGTTTTGTCAGGTTAATACTTTTTTGTTTCATCACAAACTTGAAAAATCATGTCAAGAACAAATTGAAACTTGTTCACATTTAAGTAATAAAATTACTTTATTATAAGGTTGTCATAATTTCCATAAGGGCTGATTATGATGTCATGCTCACCCATGTAGAGGATTGCAATTCCATTGAAAGAAAAAATGTGCCGTACAGAAGAGTGTTTTGCAGTATTAAGTTGGGCAAAGCAAATATTTATATCTGCTCTAAAGAGCTATCATTTGGCTTGTATGGAATTAGGTTTCTGGTGCTTTTTCTGTTGTGCTAAAGGAGGCCTACAAAGAATCGGTCTATTCATAATTGAAATTCTCTAGGCAAATCAGATATCAACATTTTTCAACAGAAGAAGTAATTTAATTAGTTTGTATTTTAAATTGAAGGTCATCATGTTATTGATTTCTGTGGGAACAAAAGAAGAGAGCATCTTGTTAAAACGCTCAGGAAACTGGGGCCTAGGTGCTCCTAGGTGACATCTGGGGTATCATTGAGTTGAACCACTGGTCATCGTCAAATCCCAATCAAAATTTAGATATCTTCAGTATAAACATAACAAACATTGGCGTGTTTCCAAAACTGTAAAGAAGAGTTTAACTGGAGGAAAAACCAGAGATTAACAGTTTGTTTTACAGCTTAGTCAGGTATTTCAAATCAAGTGACTGGTGCCGCTTGTAACGAAGCATCTGTAAAGTGTGTCAGCCTGACGTTGGTATGCCATGTTCAAGAAGTTCAGTGTTAACACAGCTGTGACCTACCACTTTTAGAAACATCTCAACTGGGAATTAGATAAAATATCTTTAATTTGGGCAAGCGGTAAAGGGAGAGAGCAGGGAGGGGAGTACCATTTTAAATGCTATTAATTTTCACAAAATAACATTTGTGTGCTTTGTCTTGCCAGATAGTCTACAATGTTTTTCCTCATTTCATGTGCCAGGCTGTTTTTACATTATAGTTTTCTTCTTTGCTGTGTTTATCTTTTCTGAAAATGGTGAAATGTAAGCTATTGCAGGCTGGGTGGGTGGCACACATTTGCACAGTCCCTTTTTAAAAAAGAGCAAGCATTTTATTTGGGTTCGGCAAACCACTGAGGTATCTTAATGCAGCCATTCTCATTGCATCAAAGTGAAACCCGTAAAAATCTCACTTTCCATTCTGAATAACCTTAGGGCTGTTGAGTCAGATATTTCCGGATTGACATGTTTTGGGAAGGAGTGACAGTGGCACTGGATGTATACAGTAATCCTTAACGTTCCACCGACTCACTTCACTTTTTTTATGAGCTTCAAAGAGCACTCATCCTTAACAAAATGACAAGTTAAAACATGTCACTTTGCCATGGTTGAAATTACTTACTTGCCTTTAATCAAAAGGCAACTCTTAATGGGCTGTTTTACTGTAGGCAGTTGGGAAAGGAGCTCTTCCCAGTTTAGCACTGAGTAGTTCTTCTGGCACATTATTCCTGTCATCTTTACTTTTCATCCCTAGATAGGCCCAGCTGTGGAAAAAAGGGTTTAAAATCTAAGGATGTTGAATTAGTGGCCAGGCTGATGCTGTATTTGGCTACTCTTTGCTGATGAGAATAAAGTTGAGAAAATTCTTTCATTCTTTTGTGGGGGGTGGGGGAGTGGGAGAATTTAGTTAGTTAGTTAAGCAAATGTATTTAAATTGCACTAGTCAATAAACATGTTGTTTTTTTTCCTGAAGTTTAATCAGTCGGTGGTCTTTGAAAACAGCAGAAATAGGCAGCTAATGGTAAAAAAAAAATGTAAATATTAAAAGGGTCATTTATTTTGTGGTTTGAAAACACTAAATACTAAAACCAAAAATGATAATTTTGGTGGCCCATATTTGGTATAACCTGAGTGCTCTATCTTGTAAAGATACTGTGTACTTCAACTGAGAATACTTAGAAGCTTACTGGATCATGCCTTCCAAGTTTAGTAAATTAAAGGACTATTCTTTGTTGAGACTCAAATGACCCTTCAGTCAGTCTCCAGCCCCTATGACAGTTAACCCTTCCTTTAACTATGCGGTGCATATCACAGATGGAGCTCGACGGACCAGCCAGCATCTCAAAGGTCACCACAAAGCTATTAGTTAGATCACCGTGCCCTTTGTTTCTCAGTGATGCCTCTGCTATAGTAGCTGTTACATGGATAAAATGTATTGAGTTATATTATTAGAATATAAAGATTTTGTTTTTACTACCATCCCAAACCCATTTTAAAACAAGTACCATGAACTCTGAGTCATTTTACGTATATTGCAAAAATGTTCCAGTGTTTGGCAATCTGCTGGTACAAGTATGATCAGTGATTGCTTGCTTGTTCTGCTCACTCTTGTTCCTTTACAAGATGTAACAGGGAAAATGACTTATGCTTTCCTTTTTTAATTGCCCTTTGGGGTTTTTATTATGTTTCTGGACCTGTTTTAGCTGCTAAGAAACATGGCCATTCTAAATGCTCTTCTCACTTCCAAGTTATATCTCTGTTCATTCTGTATAACTAGAAGAAAAATATCCAAGGCATCTTAAAGGGGGCAGAGAAAAAACAAACTGCTATGTGTATGTAGCTTTTTATTAAAATATTTCCAGTGGCAGCCACAAAAGCTGCAAAAGCAGAAAGCAAAAATTGCTTTTCCATTTGTGATAAGTGTATTTTATCAATGTGTTTTACAAAGGTAAAATGTTCCCATTCTATTGCCTTGTGACCAATAGTAGGCACTTATTTCAGTAATTAAATGAACAATGTAACTTTACAAGGCCAGGTTCAGAGCCAGAGACAGGAATTGCAGATGGTGAGGTTATTTGGTGTTTGTTTTAGACAAAGGCAACTCTTCCTAAAGCAGGTTCATTTATACTAATATAACTTTTTATAATCCTTTATTTAAACTCATTGTACAACTCCAGAATTTTTTTAAATGCATGTATTCAGAATGCTTAACATTTATGTGCTTTCTTTGTCACATACATAAAGTTTGGTAACACAAATGGCAATATCTTGCCAGCTATGTGCAAGTTATTTGCTACTCATTTGTACATTTTAACAATAAAATGAATTATTTTTAATACGAAATATTTGGGTTTGTCTATTGGTTATTTAATTTTATTTTGGAGAGTATAGCATTCTAAGCGTTTTAACTAGCACATTGTCTCTGTTCCCAATATATTAATTCTGATGTCAACTGATACTCTAGTTATTCATTTACCTTCCTGTTTCTGTTCAGCAGTACAAATTCTATTCTCCCACCAAGCACGTGAACAGTCAAGGAAGACTAGCTCCCCCTAGGGAAATTCATTCAGCATTCATATAGTTAAACTCTTGTGAGGGTTGAACATCAGAATATAAGTGAACAAAATCACTGTGGATAAAAGAGTTTCCTAGCTACTGAAAATCAGAATAAAGCTTGGTGGTAATGTTTATTATCTTCAGACATGATGCAGGAGCATTATTCTCAAGACCATGCTCCTTTGTCACACAAGGAAACATAGTGTATAAGGAATTGCTCTAGTTTAAAGAAAAGTGATCTTTATATGAAATAAGAACAAAAACATCTTTTTAAGTCTTCTGGTTCATGCACTTTCCAAATATATATGATATCCAAGTTTTGTAATGCAGGGAAATTCTATTTTTACTGGGCTTCTGCATTTTTAATACAAGAATATGGAAGTTATTGGAAGTTAGTGACACACATCAGCCCAGCTCAGTTAATTCCTTTGATCTTTATGCTACTATATCTTCCTGTTCCCCCTGCTACTATTAAATGGCCAGGTTTCAGGAATACCAAGAAAACATTTTAAGATTATTATTTTTTAAATGCTTCATAGAACTATTTGCACTAACATTTTTTTAGTCTCTCTCCCTCCTTCTTTTTTTTTTTTTTTTTTTCCACGCCCCCCCCCCTCCCCTTCTGCCCCAGCCACACAGCTGTCACTAGTATAGGAAAAGGACTGGGGAGGAGGGAGGGAGGGAGCCCTGCTAAAATCGTGTCACGTAGCACTAATTCATCTGCTCTCATTAGAGTGAGCGAGGGACAGCAGTGATGGCCAAGAGCTGCACTCCACACATGACACACGAACAGTTTGGGGAATAGAAAATTGCTTTCTCAGGAAGCCCAGCCAATTAAGGACTTGACCATATTGAATGTCAAGTGTTAATTTAGGTTTTTCTTCATTTTCCCAGTAGTAATGAGGGTCCTGTGATGAGCAAATACATGTCAAGTAAAAGTTGATTGCATGAAGGACCTGAGTATTATATGTCACTGACAAGTCACAAATGTACTCTAGTCTTTTAACCCCTTAGGTGAGTCCAGGAGGGGGAGAGTAACAGAGGGGGATTAACTGTACTATAATGATAAGAATAGATAGCTTGCATTAGGGAGAAGCCTGGATAGGACAGACAGGAATAGACATTTGTGTAAGAAGCTAGGACAGACTTTCTTCAGTCAGTGCAGAGATGTGGTACCTTTCTGGGTTATTAATAAACAAACCAAAAAAGCCCTCTCAGGATTCTTAAGTATTTTAATAGTCTGTCCTGTACCTATGCAATATCTTTTGAAATATTGTAAAGGGAGAGGGAGGTACTTTGTGACCAGAAATATGAAATATTCCTAAAATAATTACTTGCTTTGAAAGAAAGGAGCCAGTGGAAGCTAGAAGCACTTAGCTCTTCTGGATTTGGCCCATTTTGAGTGTACAAGGAAATTGAAATTTTCAATGGATGGGTTTTGCTTTTAAAAAAAAAAGACTCCCCCCCCCCCCCCCAAAAAAAAAAAAAAAAAAAAAAGAGGAGGAGCAGGGTATACAAAACATTTTGCTGTTGAACACAGGTTTATTTTTCTATCCTGCAGTTTTCTTCAGGTTACTTTCCTAGCTATGAGAAGCCACCTTCTTTCATTTAATGTTATATCTGCCCACAATAGAGAGGGGAAACTGGTTTGTCTAAATGAGGTAGCACTTACTTTTACTAGATGTGGAAACTTACACATCATCTATAGCATCTCATTTCCATTCATCAGCATATTATTTACATATGAATGTTCTGAAAATAAGTGTGTGTCTGTTTCTAATGCAATTGTATAATTGACCAAGTAAGATCCTACAATGATGTAGGCGTTACTGTGTGGTACAAATATAGTGAAATGGATCTGGCAAATCCGCAAACATCTAGCAAGTTGTCAACAACCTTTTAATATATTTAAAACAGTATCATCCAGTTATTCTTCCCAGGAATATTTGTGTCATAAGGTCTCTCTCTCTCTCTTTTTTTTCCCCTTTCTCTTTTTCTTTAAAAAAGAAAATCTCTAACCATAAATACATTTCAGTTTTATATTGTTAGTAGATATGGTGTTACAACAAAATGCACGACTTAAAAATTCCTGTCTCTGCTTCAGGAAAACATCCATGGGAGGTAGTGGCTCCCTGCACCAGAAGTGAGGTGTAAAGATTGTGTAATGTGTAGACACTTCTGCTGCCACTGTTGTCCTTGTTGTAGTTATTTTGCAGGCAGGCAGTGGCTTTCCTTCCCCAGTGTTGACAATGTTGCACTATGAAAACAAAATTAACCTGAAAAAGTTAAATGCGTCTGTGTGTAGAAATTACTTAAATTTTAAAGCCTTTTCAGAATAAAGCCTTTTAAAATATTTTTCAGACCAGAGTCATTTGGAGGGTGCATTGGTGTTTTATGATCAGATTTCAATTTTGTTTAAGGAAAACAATCAGCTCTGCTGTTTGTATAATTAAAAATTAATTTTCTTTACATTAAGAAATGGTTAGAAAACAAGAATCTGACCAGGAACAGGATTGGTGTTTTTAGGTCAGTAACCCTGTTCCTTATTTTAATTCCTCATCTGTATATGTGAAGTTGAGCATAAACTCCAAACAGACCACTCTACCTTAGAAAGAGAGTAAGCAGGGGTTTCCCCTACCTTCTTTTTCCCCCCGTAAGTAGTGACTGTAGAACTCATCTGGCATTTAGAATGGCATTTTAATTACAGCAGCAGCTCTTCTGCTAGGTGTGCTGAGGGATTTTGCTAAGTTTCCTTAAGAGTAAATTCAGATGATGGCATCTCTGGCTGCTGATTCAAGTTTTTCCTCCTTTACAGTGTCACTTTTGACAGATGGTATCTAATGCAATCAACCACAGTCAAGGCGACTCCTTCCTTTGGCTGTTCCTGCAGCCTGACCAAAGGGTCCCAAAAAAACAAAAAGCCCTCAACCAAATTGGACAGGCTTTTTCTGAAGCTCCATTTCCCAGTGCTTAAACAGAAGATGCCTCCCTTTGCGTATGTTTTTGATAAATTTAAGAAGTCAAATCACTGACACAGATGGATAATCCAAGTGTATAGGGTGAAGAGTTATAAATTAACACATTATTCCCTCTTAATGTGAAATACTTGAGAATGCATTTTCTTAGTCCCCTGACATCTACCCAGTGAGGGCTTGCATTGTACTTTTCAAGTGGCATTGATTTGTTAAAGCGCTGAATTAGCATCTCAGGCCAGCTGCCTGTTCCACTGTTGTGTTGTTGGGTTCATTCTCTCTCTCTCTCTGCCTTGCTTCCCGCTGCCTTGGCCACACACAGGGCTTCAGCCTGCTTACCCCAGCTTTTCCCCTCTGTTATTTTAGTTAATCCAGGTAATACACTCACCAAATGTGCCTCGCAGAGCTGAATAAATTAACATATTTCTCATTACATAAAGCCCGTAATATGCACGTGTGTATATGTATATAGTGGTTTTGGCTGAACTGAAGAAAGGGAAAGGGAGGGGTTGCAAGGATGGATGGCTACATTTAACTGCCTGGATTTCCAGTGAAGTTACACATTGTTCTTTTATTTCATTTGCATTGTGCTGAAGTATTCTGTACAGTGGCTGAGTCAAAGGGGAAGGAGAGAAGACATGGAAGGGATACATCAAATCAGAAAAGATGTTTAATTGCAATATTAAACTATATATCTTTGGTCTCAATGTCCATCTGGTTGCTTGTTAGATACTCAAGAGCAGTTTGCACTTATATCGTTGTATAGAAATATGCTGTTAGCTGTGAATTTTCAATTCTGATTGGAAGCTGATAATTACAAGTTTTCTCTCTTATTCTCATTCTTCCTTTCTTCTCCTCATTTTGTTTCCTTTCATTCTGTCTCCCTCTTGTCTTTTAATGTTTCCAGTACCATGTCATACTTTATATTTGTTGTGGTGGGATCTGACAGATTTGTAGCTGTGCCCCAATTGACTAAATTACACTACTAATACATGTATTTCAGTAATGAAGATTTTGCACATGAAATTAACATTACATTTTGTTTAAAACAGCTAATAAAATGATGACGTTTTTATTTGTGGTTCCTTGGCATAGTAACTTGAAAAGTTTCTGGAGCCTAAGAAGGAATTGCATTGTAAATTAGCCCTGAGTGGTGGGATAGCATCCTTTTACACTATATATTCATTAACTCTGCATTGCTGTAATCTTTATTTTCCTTGTTACCAGTGTTTACTTCTGATAGTTTAAGGTAATATATTTGCAACATATAACTGATATTTAAGATTGTTCTTAAATTTTCTGATCACTAGAAACGCTCCTTTTCTGTCAATTATAACATTACAGATCTGTTGTTTTAGATGGGGTCTCTTTTGGAAACCCTCATAGAGTTTCTTGCAGAGGTGAATAAATTGATTAATCTTGCATTGCACTCAGAATTCAAATGATGTGTGAAACCTCAGTTAAATGGAAATAAAAACATCTTGGTTCACCATCTTAACCAGAGCTGCTATTATAAGCTTTCAAGGAGGTGGATAGTATTTAGTGCCACTTTTAGGTCCTGTTTCTTTGGAAGAAAATATAGTCCACGTAAAGGCAATGAGAGATGTTGGCAGGATCAGGCCCTTTGTTGTGCAAAAATATCCTCTTGCCTTGCAAGATTTAGTAGTTACCTTTCCAGAGGATATTAAACTATGAAATTTCTAAACTACTAGATTTTAGCGTGTTGTTTTTTTGTTTTTTTTTCAGTCTTCACATTACGTTTCTGATATAGAGGAGGACAGGTTTTGTGCCTTGAGGTGCTTACAGTTGAATCTCTAATGCAACATACAGTAGGGCTTGTATAATATTCTGACGGAGGCCATGGAGATAGTTTTGGGGGATAATAGTTGTAGAATGTGTGGCCCCATAGTAGTGAAGGAATTAAACAACTTTCTTTTAACTGTGATTTAAGAGGCTAATTGAGACCACTGATGAGTTACAGAATTGAAACTAGAAGAGGCAGGTCATGTTTTTACATGAACATGTTGCCTTGTTCAGAGAGCGTTGCTAGCATCGCCATTGTAACTTTGTAAAGCCTGCAGAGAAGGACAAACCCAAATGTGTCCCGCTGTGTTGATGTTACATAAACATGAGACGCCATGCTGAAGTGCATCTGATATGCCATGTATGCAGATGTATACATTTCTATTACTTTAGACTAACAGAGGTGCCCTGGGCCACTGGAGACTAGTTTAATCATGCAGGTGATACACTTGGCTTGGGAGACTGACGGAAGCAAGGGCCGCATGAATGCCCTCAATCTACCTAGTGCCAGCTGAGATGTAGTTTAGGACAAATTTCAAAGAAGCTACTTGACCTTGCTCAGAAAAGAGGTAGAATAAATGTGTATGCCTGCAGAAGAACTAATGAGGACGGCTGTATGAGTAAAAATAAAGCTGTTCTAGTTTTGATTAAGCTAATTAACAAATAAATACAACTAAAACAATGTTCAGGTACTGAAAAGGATTCCAAAGAGGGTACCTGTCATTTGCTACTGGGGACTCCTGTTTATTATTACAATGTTGCTGATTTACTTCTAAAGCTTCCAGAAGTGAGATGGGTATCTCAGTGTCAAGATGAATAACATGGAGCATGGACAAGGGCACTTGTGTTAGTTAATCTAGCTGGATAACCACCAGCCTATGCATTTGGGATCCTTGGGAGATGTCTGCAGCCCACACTTAGTCCATGTCTCCACATCTTTGTGTCCTTACTGAGGTTGGCTAAATTAAAGCTAGCACATCTAGACGTGACTTCTGCTTTAGTTGCAACATGAATTGTAGTGTAGACTCCAGTACAGTCACTACCTAGAGATCTTTCAGTCTTAACATGACACAACAAAGGGCTGAGAAAACTGGAAGGAAACACAGAGGTACTGTTGTAGCTACTCAGCAAAAAAAGCGCATGAAAGTATCAGCTTTTTTCAAATTAAAAATAAGTATAATTTTTAATAAGTGTATATTTTCACTTTTTCTTAGTTGGCTTATGATTTTGCATGAGTTGGTTATGTTCCTACCAGGAACACACATACCCAACTGACTCAATGTTCATGTCTGTATCTACTTTTTGGGTGTGAGTGAATGTGTGCATGCATACACCTTTCTTTAATGAATCACAGAGAAAACGCTTTCATGTCTTACAGAACCCTTGTGAAGTAGGTAAGTATTTGGATAAGGAAACTGAGGCACAAAGGGGTTATATGGTGCCTGAGTGGCAGAATAAAGCATGGAACTAGAAATTGCAATGGTACCAGTCCTGTCCCTGACCCAAGAGATTGTCTTGCCTTTGTATAGAGTTAAATATATAGTATCATTGGGTTTTCCACAGTTTGTACTTCTTTGAAGAAGTTATAAGCATTTTAAGTGCTCAGTGCAAGAAGAAATATGCAGACTGTTGAGGGTGAGACCGGAACTGACCTATGGCTATAGTATAGTTATGGTTTCTATGGAATTCCATTGAGATTTGTTATAAGTAGGCCAGCTCATGCACTGTGTATAACCCAGTGGACTTTAGGCTTGGATCATTGTCTAAGAAGGCTCTGGAAGTGGAGAGTCAGGTGCACATTTGTGTGTCATGTGCTACCTCCTGGAGGAACGTGCGCAAAGGCCTTTTAAGAGACCCTATGAGGACAGGGCTCTCTGTGTGGGTGTGTGTGTGTGAGGGGAGAGAGAAGGGACAGGAAGGAGAGAGTGTGAGCAACAAGGGGACTGAGTAAAGGACAGACTGAGAAATAGACAGAGAGAGAGAGAATGATAAATTGGATGAAATGAGTGACATTGCGAAAGGCAGAACACGAGCAGGACCACAGCATGGAGCTGAGATTCCTTCTATCACCGGGGATCATCCATTGCTGAGGCTGCTTGGAGTCGGGAAGGAGTTGGCTCCCTGACAATTCCCCATCAGATGCACGACAGTGCTATAGAGTGGCTCCCCTGATTCCGGTATCACCCCTCCTCCTAGGTGGGATTGGATACTGGCTGTCACTGTCCTGAAACCCTGTAAGTGACCAGTAACCCACGCAAAAGTAGGTAAGCTTCTGGTACTGGGTTGAAGGGGAGACAGAGCCGAATGCTGGCGGAGCCTTCAATAAATCTTTCTCTGAATCTCTCTGGTCTTTGACAACGTTCAGATTTATAGAATTTTCACTATCTAGTTTGTAGTTGTACTTTGTAGTTAACTTTACTGTTTTTCCCAAGGTGTATTAATTAATAAACCATTTTATTCATGTACCTTTAGCAGTTCTCTTAGTGATTATTAATTTAAACCAGTGATAGAGACAGACAGAGCGAAGACCCACCATATCTTTCTGGGGAAAGCTCCAAGAGGAAGCAGCTGTTTGCTTCTGCTTTATAATTTGGTTTAAGAGTGATTTTTTTCCCCCAACAGACTCCCATTTATAATTCATGGTTGGCCAACAAGAAGAAAACTTGAGTGACAGGCCATATTGATGTTCTTGGATGGAGGGTTGTCTTTTCTCATTCTCCACTGATTATTTTTCTTAATGGCAAGCTCATCTTAATAGCAAGTGACTCCTGTTTTATATTGAAATAACCCACACAACACTAGGTAATGGTCCACATGTATGTCCTCACATATCTAAAATATTGTAGAACTAATTTGCTATTTTACCAGGAGTAAGATGACTTGGAGGGAGAATTGTCTAGTTCTTTCTAGAGTGCATACCCTGGAGTTGGGAATAAAGGATTGTACTACAGGCTACTACACTCTATATGCTGAGAGTCATTAGTTTAGATTGGATCATTCCCAGCAAACATCACAATGACTCATGTTTGGTTGGTGAAAGGAGGACTTCTTATTTTCAACCACTTGTGGGGGTGAAGGGACGGGGAGGGATCTCCAGGAAAGATGGTGGTATTGTATCTTACAGAACTAGATCATAGCAGCTAAATGTTCAGTTCATTTCAGATTAACTGGAGGAGGATCATACTAGCTCAATACCAAACTTGTGTTCAAGAGATCCTTTTGCCTTACTCCTTGAAGTCTGGGAGGATGACAGCCATCTCAGATACTCCTCCAGAGACAGAGGAACCTGTAGGAGCAGCCAGAAACCTGAAACGGAAGATTGGAATTCCTTTGCATGCCTCCTCCTCAAGGCTGTGCAGCTGGCCCCTCTGGCACCATCCTCTGAATTGGCTCCAAATCCTGAGTGGGAATGGAACCATATTGTTTGGAAGAGGAGTCAGGCAAACACCCAGATGTTAATTTGCCTGTAACTTCATAGGGTTATTCCTGATGCTAAATGTGTGACTTTCACCATTTGTTTCATATTGTATACATGGCTGAAGAATAAGGCAGTTTCCATGGAGCCACTGCTATAGCAATGCCCTTTCAGTGACTTAAAGATTACCAAAAAAAAAAAAAAAAAAGTACATAGATCCTCTTAAGAGCAGTACCTTTATCTTCTTCTCTAGTTGCTGGGACCAAATAAAAATATATATATTCCTCCTGTCTTATTGTCTCCACTCCCACAAAATAGTTGATGGACTAACTGGATCTCTTCCCATATACCTGTCTGAGCATTCTCTAGAGGCAGTCGGAGCTCTGAAAAGGTTAACTTCTAATACTCAGCTAGTTTTTCCTTTCATCCACAATATCATCCGGGGTTGACTATGATTAGCATGAAAAATGGTCCTGTATATTTTATTATACCCTGGGTTCTTGACCTGGGCTGAAGAAATGGGCAGCAACATCTGAGAATAGATTTCCTTCTTCTCAGACAATTGCTGGGGTGGGCAGACTATGAAACAAGCCATCTAGATTCCTTTCATGGTATCTCCTGGAGAACTGAATTCTAGTTGCATCTTTTCCTGATAGGCTCTTTAGCTGGGGGAGCAGTGGGAATGGGTCTTGGTGGTAAAGAACAAAGGGTATAACTTCTCTTTCCTTTCTGCATCAGATTAATTTTAACTCCCACAAAATCCATGGAAACGTGAAAGAGATAGTGGATATTGTCTCATTTAATATGTCAATGCATTTAAGGGCATAACAGTTAGATCAGTTTAAATGTAGTTAAAAAGAAAACAAAAAGTCCTTTTTCAAGTACATTGAAAGCAAGAAGAGGGCACCAGACAATGCAGGGCCCCTGCAAAACACAAATGGTAATCTTGTGGCTACGCCAGATGAAAGCTGATATTTTTGACAGTTTCTTTGTCTCTGTTTTCTTGAACAGGGACAGGGACATCCCACCTACCAGAGGTAGGGACAGTCTTGGGGATAGCTCTGTCAGGCGTTCAGTCAGTGCAGATGTAGTTAGGGATCTTCTGGAAGGGCTAGACATTTTTAAATCTGCAGGTCCAGATGCCCTTCACCCAAGGGTGTTGAGGGAGCTGGCAGGGGTCATTGTGGAGCCCTTGGCCCGGCTGTATGAGCATTTGTGGTCATCTGGCCAGGTGCCGGGGGATTGGAAACTGGCTAATGTGGTCCCAATTTTCCAGAAAGGGAGGCAGGAGGACCCAAGTAAGCCTCACCTTGGTGCTTGGGAAGATAGGCCTGTAAGCCTCACCTTGGTGCTTGGGAAGATCTTGGAGAGAATCATCAAGGAGCACATCTGTGGGGGGCCAGCAGGGGAGATCATGCTCAAGGGGCAATCACCATGGGTTCATCAAAGGCAGGTCCTGCCAGACCAACCTGATTGCTTTTTATGACCAAGTAACTAAATCCTTGGATGATGGTGTCACCACGGATGTAGTCTTTCTACACTTTAAGAAGGCCTTTGACACTGTCTCTCACCCCATCCTCATCAATAAATTAAGTGACTGTGGCATTGATGCCTACACAGTTGGATGGGTAAAAAATTGGCTGATGGGGTGCACCCAGAGAGTAGTGGTAGATAGGTTGTACTCAACCTGGCAGGATGTGAGCAGTGGGGTACCCCAGGGCTTGGTCCTCGGGCCCGCACTGTTTAACATCTTCATCAACGACTTGGACGAGGGAGTGGAAAGCACGCTGTCCAAGTTTGCTGATGAGAGTAAGATGTGGGGCGGGGTGGATGCACTTGAAGGGAGAGACAGGCTGCAAATAGATTTAGACAGACTATTAGAGTGGGCAGATGAGAATAGGATGGGGTTCAACATAGACAAATGCAGGGTGCTGCACCTTGGGAGAAGGAATCCACAGCATACATACAGGCTGGGGAGTTCCCTTCTTGAAAGCACAGAGGCGGAACGGGATCTTGGAGTCATTATTGACTCCACGATGAACATGAGCCGCCAATGCCAGACCGCAGCCAGCAAGGCCAGCCATACCTTGTCATGCATCCAAAGGTGCATCTCAAGCCGGTCCAGAGAGGTGATACTCCCCCTCTATGCGACTTTGGTCAGGCTGCAGTTGGAGTACTGCATCCAGTACTGGGTGCCACACTTCAAAAGGGATGTGGCCAGCCTGGAGAGGGTTCAGAGGAGGGCCACCCTTTTGGTGAGAGGGCAGCAGAACAGGCCCTATGAGGAGAGACTGAGGGACCTGAACCTGTTCAGCCTCAGCAAGAGGAGGCTGAGGGGGGACGTGGTGGCTGCCTACAAACTCATCAGGGGAGATCAACAGTAAGTAGGTAGAGCCCTTTTCTCCCCAGCACCACTTAGGGTGACAAGGAACTACTATGAAACCTGAAGTGGACAGACTTACAAACCTGTTAAACACGTTTACAGCTGTCAGGAACAATCCAAGTACCTGTACTGGGAAAGTACCAAGTACCAATCCCAAGTACCAAGTACTGGGAAAACCAAGTACAATTTTGAATCGGTTCACTGTGAACTGATTCAGTGTTACATGTGGACATAGTGTTCCATGCTATGGGTCTGGTCAATCCTGCAGGCATCCAACACTTCTTTCCTTTCTCCGCCCACCCAGTTGTAACTGTCCACTTCAGTATGCAACCAGAATTCTACTTTTTTCCCCTTTTGTTGGCACTTTTTATCAATGAGCTCCCTTTCATAACTTATTTAATAAAAGTTATCTTTCTAACAACCACCTGTGTCCTCACTCCCTCCTATGCCCCCTCATCATGCCACCCATGCTACTCTCCCTGGACCTGGGAACACAAAAGTATGGGTCCGAGCACCCCCTAACCATCCTGCTCCCCATCTAAGTCAGGCAATCACACTGCAGACTTCAGTCAGTTGCAAGTGAAAATGCCCTTAGCCCGAGGTCACCTATCTCCTGGGACCGACAAAGCATGAATGCAGTCACTTTCCTCACACTTGCTCACTGCAGGGCATGCTGGTCTGTGTGGTCACTCCCACCCTCTGGTGTTGGAGCCATAATACTTCACACAATTTGAAACGGTTCCCAACCAGTGACATTTGGGAGTGGTTCAGTTGTCCTGTGTGTCTGCCTCTTAACCTGCGGTGGTTGTGAACTGGTTTACAATCAGTGATGTTTTGGAATGGTTCGCATTATTATGTGTCCTCACTTCTTAGTGGTTTATTGACATCTTCTTATATTATTTCACAGTTTCCTGGTGGTCCAAAGGGAGATAGAGCAGTACCAAATGAGATGAAACGTCTTTTCATAACTCATTTTGTTGAGTTGGTTTCCTCAAAGTTGGTTAGTGTTATAGTGTAGACTATGACATATCGCTGGATCTCCTAGACACTTAACATTTTTGGATGTTGTCAGCAACGCATGCATGTTAACCCAGGAGTCCTATGCTATTCCATGCCCTGCTATTTGCTCTAACTACGACTTTCCAGGTTTTCATGAAAAATTATAGCAATAGCTGCAGCAGTATTGAGAAACTGAAACTTTATTGTGATGGGTAAAGAAAGGCAAGCTCCAGAAAAGCACCTCAATCAATAGAACACTGGGTACTTAGTGCTTGGGGTGAATACCACATCGATTTCTTAGTCTTGTTCCTAGTAGAGAAGCTCCAGTCTGTCATCTGCTAATTCAAATTTACTTCAGTTTTACTCCCAAGAGAATTTCTAGCCTTGGTTGTCATCCTCTTTCTTGAATGGAAATGGTATGAAGAGAGAGCAACTGTAAACACAGTGATGTCACTTCTGCACTATGGAGCATGGTTTCTCAATTTTTTTTTATCTGTCTTGTGTCAGAGCTTCTGCCAGTTGTGAGTGCATTGCTGTGATCTAAGGAACTATGACTGTTTAGCTTGGGGAGAAGACAATTCATGGCAAAAGAAGGAAATATACAGGGAAGGTAATTGGAACACTTCTGTTTACCCCATTTCATCATGCAATAACCAGGAGAAATTCTGTGAAATAAAAATATATAATTGTAAGAAAATAGGGGTCAGGGTCAACCTATGGAAGACATAGTGTTGAATTCCAATGGAGACCAAAGATGTGGGTTCTGGATTTTGGGGGTGTTTTTTTTTTGTTGTTTTTTTTTAAGAGTGTAGTTGTTTAAATGGGCAACAAGAGTATTCACACTTGTTAGGATTTTTTTTTCAGCACAGACCAAAAGAAATGGCCATATTTTCACAAATCACAGGCATATGTCATTCAGTACCCTAAAAAAACTCGCTATGACTTTTTACTTTGTCTCACTTTTAAGAATAAGTTTGTGCTGCTATTGCTGTGGCCAAATTCTGATTCTTTAATGGCAGAGGCATATTTCTCAGGGTGGCAGATATACTCTAATAACTCTGTGCTCTGAATGAGTCTGTCATGAAACATTGTTACTGGAAGTGAACATTGATAACACTTTTTCAAACCTTGATGATGGTGTTTAAACTTGTTTGACTTTTCTCTTCATTCCGAATGCTGTTCATCAGACTGAACACTTACATTCCTGGATCGAGGCAGATTCAGAGGGCAGTGCAGTGTCATGGCTGCACCCGTGAAGAAGGTAAGAATCCCCACCCCCTCTCCTTTCCCCTCTGTGATCAGAGGCATGTCATCTTCCCTCCTCTCCCATTCTGCCCTCCCCTGCCTGCCACTGTCCCAGTGGCAGAGAGCTCTTGTTTTGCTCCTGCCAGGCTGCAGGGGGTCTGGGCTTAGCCCAGGACAGTGGTAACAGTAGGTGTGGGCCCGTTACCCACTTCTGCCTGGTTCGCCTGAGTGTTCCGCACCAGCCTGGAACCATCCAACCATCACTGCTGCCACTCTCCCCACCTGAGCCCAACCCCTGCATAGCCCAGCTGGAGTGACATTGGAGGTCCCCTTGTCCCCAGGACAGCAGAGACCAGCAGCAGTGGCAGGTGGGGGAGGAGACAAGAAGAGAGGAGGGATGTACTTCTGAGTACGGAGGGGAGTTGGGGAGGAATTCTTACTTGCTTTGGGGATTTTAAAAAGTCCCTGACTGCTGCTCTTGTGATGTAGTCTGTGTGCCCTAGTGGGAATGGGTAGAAGAGCCTGGGAGGCTAGAGCCACTCCTGGAGCACTGATCACTGCTCCTGCATACCTCTTTGTAAAATTCTGGATCTGCATCTGTCTCTGGACTATTTATTTACGATAAACACAGTATGTTCTACTATATAAAGAACTGTTTTTTTGTAGCTGTTAGGCAGGAATCCCTTAAAATACAAATAGTAGTTTCAACAGAAATGGAAATATAGGAACATTTCTGACAACCTGCAGGAAGTTCTCATGACTGTCTCAATAAAACCAGGATATATGTTCAATCTAGACCTTGGTTTTCATGGATTACATAGGGAACGCCAAACTGGATAAAAGTTGTGTAGAACTATTTCTCTCTACGAGCTGTTCAAAAACTGTCCAACATTTTCAGGCTTTTCACACCTTGCTCTGAAGTATCTAGTACTGACCACTGTCGGGAACTGTCAGATCCTACATACTGGAAGTTCCACATCACTTTAAAAAATACAGTACCTGGGTGGAAAATCCTGAAAATGCATTTTTCAGTTGAGATCTCCGATAGCCCAGACCACCTGGGCAAAGTTGTCTGCCAATGGTTAGGAACACATTCAAGAGTAAACTGCTGAGGGAAAACAATACTGTTGCATTCTAACAATCTCATTTAGTCCTTGTCAATAAAACCAATGAACTCAGTGCATCATCTTTATCTTTTTGCTGTATTTACTTGCAATATTTTCTTTTGCGTATTGTATGTTTAGGGAATTTCTAGTTAAGTTTCTTGCCCTAGCTTTTGGTGTAATCAGACTCCTTTTTGTGAACCTGGCTCCATATCTTACTCAATCTTTAAAAGGAGGGAAGATATAACAATAAGCATATATACTGCTCGTTCACACCTTTTTGTCATTTTTCAGTACTAATTTATAGTTTAGATAGTAAGCTTTTTGGGCAGGGGACCTACCCTCTTGTGTCTTTCTGTAAAAAATCATGAGACATGTGATGGTTTATAAGATTATACATTAGTCAGGCACAAGAGAGTGCTGGTTGAGTTTTGTCAGTGTCATTTCTTACAAAACTAAGTCTGTTTTTACTTCCTCATTTTGTTTTATGTACATATTTATCTGTACCAACCTACTTAAAGGACAGAGTAGGGGTACCAGGTCAGTGATTCAGTTCCCTTTTTTCCCATGTAGCTTCCAGAATACTTATGGGTATGTAACTGCTGGGAATCAGTGGTTTGAGATGTGTTTTCTTACTTGTTTGGTTAATGTCCTATGGCAAAGCAAGGGTTATTAAACTGCACAGTGAAAAAGTGCCAGGGCACCAGAAACTTCTTCCCAGGCCTTGGCTCTTGTTTTGACACTCAGATAGGAGAGAGAAAAATCTGGGATCTAGAAATTCCATTTATGGTTTTAAAAGGCAAAATAACAGGTAAACAGTTCTTACAGCCAGTGCTCCTAAACAGTACTTCCTATTTACACTGGAATAATACTGTCACTCCATAAAAGGGTTAACAGAGGGCAGATGAGACTCTTAGCACTTTCCTTTTCCCATCAGCTTTCTCAGTAATCATCAAGGAAATACTTTTGTCTTTTTTAATTACAGAAAAAAAAATAAAATGCCACTGTAATACTGAAGTGCTGGCAGCTTTGGTAACTAGTCCCCTAAGCAAACCATGTAATCATAACATAATTACCACAGGCAGATGAAAAGTTTGTCTTTTTTAAAGGTGAGGGGAAGGATCTTTATGTAGAAACACAGAACTTTCAACTGGAATAATAATATATATTCACACAAAAAGGTCACCCTCTGGCAAGTGACCAAGTGCCTGTGGAGACGGATCAGCAAATTAGTGAAATGCTTGCCGGCTCAGTATTGGGACTGTCCTGAAGTGACACATGCATCACAAGCCTGTCACAATGCTGAAGCAGGGCAAGGGGTCATGGTTAAGAGCGGGGTGTTGCTGGATAAGGTTGAGGAAGCAGAGGTGGCCCCTCTGTGCTCTGTGTGTGGGTCTGTATACTTCTTTCCCGTCAGAGCTGGCCCTGCACAGCCAAAAAAGCGGTTCCTTGGCAGGACTTAATGGCAGGATGATGTAGTCTGTTGTGACTAGTGCATTCCTTTCAGGTTAAACTAGGGAAATGGCATTGTGTTAAAATTCCAAGTCGCATGAATGTTTTATTGCCACAAGTGCATTCAGGCCTCAAGGGGAGTGTGTGTGGTGGGTCAAAGGGGGCGG
>NW_005841988.1:1858297-1887022 GCF_000455745.1 Alligator sinensis
TGACTTAGAGACTCAGGAACTATCAGAAGAACACTTCCCTTGGAAAATTTTACCCAGCAGTGTGAAGCCGACTTGCTGTAATAGTCACTTAGAAGGGTTTCGCTTTTCCTAAACTGTGGCTGTTTAAAATCTTGCTGTCCAGACAATTAACAGCTGAAGGAAATATGACAAGACACACGCAAAGAGGTTGGGAGATAGAGGGGAAGGAATGCGCCACAATGGAGCTGAGTTGCCTTCTTGTATAAACTGCCAGATCTCCTCTTTCCACCCCCCACCTCCTTCCCTTCCCTTCCCTCCCGCCCCACTGCCCTGCTCCCAGCACTGTTTTTTTTGGGTTTTTTTTCTAATTATTTTCCCCCTGTCTGCTGAAGGCCAGGAGTGATCTGTTAACTGTACACCACTGACTGGGAGGCCAAAGCAGCTCATGGTACTGTATGTTACCATTACTACTCCTTCATTCCTTTTTGCATTTTTTAAACATTTCCTTGTAATAATGGTTTACATGAGTCAGAAGGATTTAATTTTAGACTACAAAAGAACAAAGTAAAATAGCAGAACTAAATGCTGTGCATTTCTGGGATTTTTTAATAGGGGTAAATAGAACCATCTAATTTACATTATTTGTAAGTTATGATTTCTAGAAACATTTAAATGGGATTGTTTAATTCAGCAGTTGTATGCATTGGAGGCTGACAGCCATAAGGATATAATTTTCGCAAAGAAACATTTATTTTGAGATCATTCTAGTATTTATTCAGTTCTTTTTGCCTTTTCATAGAATTTCTGTTTTTCCCTGTTGTCAGACATTATCTTACCAATGATTAAATTTACATTGTATTTATTTGTATGCATGTGCTTGTGCAACTACTGTGAAAATAATCTGTGAATTTGTATATATGGATTGAAACAGGACTTCAGTGTATCCTGGAGATACTCAGCATCTTTTTTTTTTTTTTTTTTTTTTACTTGGGGCATTCAAATTTGAAAATGTTTGCTATATATAGCTTGTTATACTATTTATTGCTTGTATACTCTGTTTGTATGCCTCTACACACCCAACAAGAATCATGTTATTCATTCACTTGGACTTTTGCAACTTCAGCAAAGTCATAGCAGCTATCCTAGAATAAGTGAAGGCGATATTTATCCGTGTGTCTGTTTCTTTAGGTGAGTCTCGGGGTGGGAGAGGAGGCAGGACACGACAGTTGTGCTTTTTTAAGTTTTGTGAATGTGGTCTGATTTGTACTCTCAGATCATACACAATCATATTAACAAATCATAACACACCATACTATGTAAGCAATCATAGGTCCCTTCTGACCCTAACATCTATGAATCTATATATAATATTTGTGCCACATCAGAGGTTGAAACATAAGCTGTCATTAAACTAATTTGCTCATTCTATTAGCATTGTTACTATAGTATTTGTTCTGTTTCTCAGCTGGTGGCAATGAGCTTACTTTTTTTGGCTTATACCTTAGTAGACACAAATCAAAAGCACCAAACATTGTAATTATAAATATATACCCAGGAAACTGAAAGAGCTGGATCTGGTAAGGTACTGGGTACCTTGCAATATTTCATTTGAAAGTGAAGGGAGTCATGGATTCTGCTTCCATAGTAAAAAAAAATTAAAATAAGAAGTTATATAAATACAAGTTGAGTATTTCAGAGGTAAAGGGAAGATATACGTGTGTCATGAAACACACATGCGTGTGCACGTGCGCGCGCACACATGTTTAATTTTATATTGATGTTAAAACATGTTATGTATTGTATAATAGACAATAATGTAATAAAATATTTAATTTGCTATTTCCCTTCAGTGTTAAAGCTGGTTACAAAAAAGAGTTTCTCTTATATCACACATGTATTAGGTATTCAAATATGTGATATGGCAGTTGTCCTATTAAAGCAGGTAACACTAAGAAACATAAGCCAGTAGTAAGTCTTTGTATTGTTTGTTTATTTTTTATGAGAAAAGTTAAGAAAGACTCAAAGGATTGGTGGTATGATTTATCTATTTTGTTTAAGTAAAAGGGATGATTTTGTCAGATAAACATAATGTGATTAGTTCCTGTTTATGATGGTTTGGTGGTGGTGTTTTTTAAACAGTTATATTGACAAGGTTTATGGTGGGTCATAAACTCAACAAGCAATCAGCTCTATAGCAAAATCATGATTTATGTATGGAATCATCCCTTCAAATTTCAGAAGTCCTTATTAGCATTTTCCTAGAGTTTAAATGATATGCACATTGAGTTATATTTTATCTGCTTTAAGCCATTTTAAGTACAAACTTATGGGAGTTTACTTCTGATGAGCTGCAAACAAGAAATTTTAAATGGTGATTTCCAAAGATACAGGGTAAATAATATAGTAATATTTTTTGTGCTTTTATAATGACTTCTAAACAGATGCTTTCCCAAAACGGCTTGTAGTAAATTATAGCTTTTCAATTAAAATTTCACATAATATTCTGAAATGTCCAGGAAACAGATTTAATACTTTTTAGAGAAGAAGTGATTTGACAGTTTCTGCCCCTTTCCCCGATAATTGGGGGCAATTCTTACATAGGTTTTAAATTAAAAAAAGAAAAGCTAAAATCTTAAATATTTTAGTAATAATTAAATCCTGATTCTTTGCTGCCTTGTCCCTTAGTTAGTAATTTATGTGTGTCCATATTGAAGTGAAAATGCCCCTTAGTCTGAATTCTCTGCTTACGCTAATGGTAGCATGTTTGTTATACTTCTGTGCTTACTTTTTTCATATAAAGGTCAAGGTCAAAACTAGAGAATAAGGCCTAATGTCTTTATTACTGTTTGCAATGTCAATAGGCAAATAATTTGTTCTACACATGGCAGGAATTTTCAAAGGATTCCAGGCTTTCAAAGACCATGAATGAAGTCCTCCAAAATCATGAGATGATTTATTTCAATATTTAAAAAAAAAGTCTAGATTTACTTGCTCTCTAGTTTCTGAGCCTTTAAGCTACTTTTATTTTATGCAGCAGCATCAGGGAGCAAGGTGGGTGAGGTTGGGATTGCAGGATAGTGACAGCATGGGGCCCAGGGCAGAGCTGTGATTCACTCCCAGCATGCCCCTGCCTGCGGAACCAGTGCCTGTCGCAGGGACATGCAGGCAATGGTTCTGCCCTGGGCCCTAGCCCTGCACTGTCACTATCCCACAGCCCTGGCCCTGGACCCAGCCCTGCCTGCCTATCTGCTCCCTACCCATCTGTGGCCCCATCCCATCTGCCTGGCCAAACATACCCTGCTTGTCGGGGTCCTGCCCTGACTCCATGGAGACCCTGCTTGCCTGCTGCATCCAGCATCCCCAGAGGTGGGTGCAGAGCAGATGGGATGGGGTGCCTAGGCAGTGGGGCCAGGTCTGGTGGCGGTGGTGACACTGGCTTTTGGAGTCCAGCCACCATGCTGCCCCAGCTTTACTGTGTACCTTGGGGAGGTGGGACTGGCTACACATGCCGTGGCCCTGGCTGCTCCCCATGTCTGGACCAGGTGGTACTGAGGGATCTGTCATTTGCTGCACAAAATGCCTTGGTGGGCTGGATCCAGCTCTGAGCTGTATTTTGCCCACCTCTGGCCTAAGGGATAGACCTCATACACAATTTTGGTCTCGGTATCTCTAAATTCATTTAGTTACACTGGTACAACTTTTAAAATGGGCTTTTTTAAACTGGATTAGTTTAATGGCTTTGTTAGACATTCAACATTTTGAGCAACTCACACTGTAAATTGGTGTTAGTGCTAGCTTGAGTTTGGAGCAGTTGTATCTTAAGGCTAAAAACCTATGACTGTCTGCCACCTGTACAGCTGTGACTTGCCACTACAGGACTGGTGAAGCATGACAGGCTTCTACCCTTGCTCTAGGTCAGGGGGTTTGAGGGATGAGTTGGGGAGGGGATGCAGGAACATGAAGCTGGGAGGTAGAGAGTTAATGGGATTGGGGTGAGTAATGAAATAGGACTTAGGAAAGAAATGGGGATGGGGGAACGGTGGTGAAATGAAGTCATTCAGCCACTGAAGGATAAAATAAAGTAAAAAAAAAAATAAAAACGGTCTTCTATTTTAATAAATTGGGATTATGGTGTGTGCAAAGTGCTGGTTGTTCTTCCTGGGATGGCTGGGAGGGGACAGCAGTGAGGGAAATCACTTTTGGGGGAGCTAATGCCCCTTCCCTGGGAAGGAAGCCCCAGCTCATAGGGACCTGATCTAGCTCCCTACTTGGTACCCCACCTTCCCAGATCCCACTGCTGACCCATCTGTGTCCTGTGACCTGTCTAGCTGGCTTGTGCTCTGCATGCTGTTTGCATAGGTGTCCACCCCCAAGGTGGGAAGGTCCCCCCCAAGGGTGGGAGGAGCAGTTGGCTTGATGCCAGAACCAGTTTCTGGGCAGTAGAGTTCAGTGGGTGGAAAGTTTATCCACACAGAACAGGAAGGTGGGGAAAGGAACGCTGCATCCTAGGATACTGGAGGACTGAAACTTGGGTGGCTGATCTGTGGGGAGTGGCCACCCATTAATGGAACGTGAACTCAGTAACACAGATCAGAGAAAAACCTGCCCTGGAATGGCTTAAAGTTAAGCCACTTAAAATGTGCTTAAAATATGCTTAGAACTTGGACAGTCCAGGGGTTAAGATCTCTAGGAGCTTCCTAAAATTAATGTGTCACAAGGCCCTAATGCACTATTTCATTGAATTAAAATAAACCACTATGAATGCAATTTAAACTGATTATAAGCAGAGATCTCTAGGTCTACATTAGGGTTTCCACTGCTGTAATAGGAAAGATTATTTCTACTTTCTGTTTCTTTCATTTATTACTTTCTATATTAGAGAAAGTTGTGCACTTTATAGATAAATCATTACTTGATTTCTGACTACTCCATTATCTTTCTCTCTTTTTTCTGAAGAGCTACAGTCTTTAGAAAAATCCTTCATGTGCAAAAAACTTCAAAAGTTCATCTTAATAATTCACTTTTTAGTAGTGTGAGGTATCATTTAAGGATTTATTTACTACAACATCATGTGTGAACTTTTATATATCACATCAAGGAAGATTTATCACAAGGAAAAAACTCCTGACAGTCGCATGGTCCTTCATATGATATATTGTGGCAAGTAAAGTCTTATATCCTACCATATATTTATTCTTCAGCCTGGAGAAAAGAAGGCTCAAGGGGGATTTGGTGGCAGCCTATAAGTATATAAGGGTGGTACACCAGGATCTGGGAGAGCAGTTGTTCACCAGGGCTTCCCAAGGGATGATGAGAACTATTGGCCACAAACTTCTGGAAGGCTGATTTAGACTGGACATGGGGAAAAACTTCTTTACAGTCTGAATTTTCAGGGTATGAAACAGACTCCCTGCAGAGGTGGTGCAAGCACTTGCTTTGAATTTATTCAAAAGGCGTTTGGATGCTTATCTTGTTGGGATCATTTGACCCCAGCAGACTTCTTGCCTACAGCAGGTCAAAATTGGTGGCAAAAATTGAATCAAGGCTAGGGCCAATTGTAATATATTAAGACTGACAAGTCATTCCTGTTGTGTTTAATTTTTATTCACTCCTTTTTTAACTTGATTTATGTTAAATGCTTTTTGTGTTGAGTCTGATATTTTGAGGTCCTTGTGAAGGTAAAATTCATATAGAAGCAACTGAAATTTTCCTTTCTTAAAGACTATGGGATCATAGTCTTTGTATGGTACTGCAACTCACTTCCCCCTATCTGCATATTTAAATGTATGATTTGTATATTGTTTTAGGGTCAGATTTCATCTTTGTTTTTAATGTGCCATTGTATTAAGAGCTTGCCAGGCATCATTTGCAAGTTGCTTCAGAATGTAGACTCCTTTTAAGTGACCTCCTCAGTGCAGTTATTTTTGTCTTGTTTAGCTGATTTCTTTTATCTTTAGCTAGACACCCATAACTTCATCCTGAATATAGACTTCTTAAAAATACGTAAGAGAAGATGCATCTAAGGAGGCCATAAATGGTAACTTTTTACTTAGGCAGTATGTATGTATCAAATCACTGCTATCCCTTGTAAGGCTGGGGGAGAAGTAGGAGCAGAAACCACAGTGGGAAACCATCATTGGCTGCTGTCCGTGTCTTATATGGCCCTGGGACACCTTTCTAAATCTTTCAGGTGTGATCTGGCCAGTATTTAAATCCTGTCTATCCCAACCATGCATTTGGTCCAATAAGATATTGTCCACCAGAATTTTTGCCTCTCTCATTTCAGTCATATGTTTTCAGCAAACCTTCGGTTTGTAGGCCCTCCCTCTTCCACACACCTGCTGCACAGTAGTCTTGCTTGAGGAGCCCAGGGCTTAACAACCTGTGCTATAAAAATAGGAACTGAGAGCCATCAACTTCCAAGAGCGTTCTCTCTCTCTCTCTCTCTCTCTCTTGTTCTGGATCAGGCCCTTGGCATTATGGTCAAAAAGTTCTCATGCCACAAAAGGCTACTGGTTTTTTTCCTTTCTCAAGTTTTTATAAGTCTGTTAATAAAACTAAGTAAGAACAAACGAGCAAAAATATTGAGCAAATAAGTTCTCTTTAGAAGAAGAAACATATATAACCTCCCTCCCTCTCCCCCATCTTTTAATGCTCGGAAGTTAAAGGAGAGTGATAAAGTATTAACCAAAGGAAATGATTTCTTGGTTTTTCTTGTTTGGTCTCATGTCTAAAATGAAGATTTTTCAAAGGCAGAATTCTGTTAGAAACACTGTGTAGCTGGATTTCTAAGAGGGTAGCTCAATGACATTCAGTGCCATAGGTAGGGGGGTGGGGGGAGGGGGGAGCAGCCCTGCGTGCTGAAGCAAAGTGGAGCCAACAGGTGCTGCCCAGCTGGGCCGGGGTGGGACACGGCATGGAGCCACGACATGTGCCCCCCTGGATCTGTGTGCAGGGCGAGGGCAGGCTGCTGCTGTGGGCTTTGCCCTGACACCAAACTTCATTGCTATGCCACTGATGACATTTGTGGTAACTGCTGAGATGAGCACAACTGAGTATTGTACAGCAGCCTATTCACTAATCACTACCATAAGTGCATGTTCTTCAGCATTGAACAATTTATTAAGCACAGTGAGAGTTAATTTTATTTATCTATTTTACCTTCCTCTGGAGTATCAGTTATTAATTAGCTACTGCCAATGACTGGATACTGGAATCCTTTGATTGATATTAACTTGATGGCTCCTATAGCCGTATCAACGAATTGAAACTTATTTAGTGTCATCTCAACTCAGTTTACTTTCCTGTCACTTTTTTGTACTAATTCCCATTTGAATTGATAAGCAGTTTATATCTCATTTAGCTCTTAATGGAAAACAGAAGTTAAAAAATAAGTGCCATGTAATATAGACTTTTACAGCTTCATCCTTATCCTCCCCAAAACAAGGGAAGATGAGTGTGATATTTGTAGGAAAGTTTTGCTGTGGTATTTATGTATATCTTTAGAACTCCCATTGACCTAGAGGGACTTGGATCAAGGGCATGATAGAGCCTTTAGAAATTATCTAATTGCAAAACAAAGTGAAAAAAAATAATGATATTTTGAGTGTTTGGAAAGTGTGTGAGAGAAGGGCAAGAGTTTTCAAAATAAGAAATACACTGAATGACAAGGTTTTGTATTGGCCGTGTTTGTATTTCATATGAGGCAAATCATGTTTGCTCTACTTTCTTCCTCCACCTCCTCTTTTCACAACCAAATTCATGCCTCGCCTACAAAGAAAAGCCATCTTGATTAATTGATCTCACCCAGATATTATGTTGGAGTCCATCCTGAAAGTTTTATTAATTTAAGGTAAATATTTTCCTGTTTAAACTGCCTTCATTAGATTTCTGTTGAAAGTCTGCATTTAAAAGGACACTCAGGCAGAATCAGTAGAACTGTTTCTTCACAAAATTTGCCTTAAAACATGTGTTTGTATAAATTTTATATATGCAAGAGGTTCTAGGGGTGGATCCAAGTTACAAAGTTTGAAACAGTTTGAAATTCAGATTTCCATAGATTTCAAGATTTTGGTTTAGGCTCATCTTTATAGAACCTATAATAAAATATTAAGTAAATAAAAACATGTTATGAAGACATTACGTTTTTCTCCAAATCTCCCAGATAGCTTTAGCAGTTTGCTAATCTTTGGTTGGCGTGGACATGTTAGACTTTGTGTTAATAAAAGTCAATCCAAAAATTAATTTTTGCATATTGCATTAAACTGTTGTGTAGAAGTTTAATACATCTAACTTCATGTGCCTTTCATGCTTCCACACTCCATCCTGTTGGAGGAAGCCAAAATTATTTTATTCAACACATTTGCTTTCATAGTTTGAAAATGTATTTCAGTGCGTAGCTTAATGTCAATACTTGCATTCTTGAATCTTTTTACTGAAAACTCACTGCCACCATCACCTGAGCTGGGAATAGAGTGTCACACTTCTACTTCTTTTTGTTTAACTTGTGCAGATTGGCTCTTTTGCTAGAATATACAGCTGTGTGACTTAATTTAAGACTACAGAAGATTTTCTGTTCATATGTGGTCAATCTACAAAGCTAAAATTCCTCTCCTGTTTTCTTGTGCCACTTTGTTTGGAAAATATATGAATATAAAAAGATATTATTTAATCATCCCCATGTTTTGATGGATTCATATCCTATGCTACAAAACCCAGCTTAATTTTAGTAGGGTTGCTTAACGCTGTAAAGTACACAGCCAAAATCTTGCCCCCCTAGGCATCTCTTGGAATTTAGGTAATTGTCTCATTCTTGTATACCCTCCTCCTCTGCAAGAATAAGATCCTACTCCAAATAAGAAGCACCAGCAATGTAGCCTGTATATAGTGATAATTTGAACTTCTTTATCCACAGACAGTATCCAGTTGTTCTGCATCAGAAGTGTTTATTTTCCTGTATTTCCATCCAATGGCATCCGTGAAAATGCTGAATTATTAGGGAAACACTTTCTTACTACACACATTCTCTCTCTTCCTCAGCATTCCTTTTTCTTTTGGCTGCAACTTTTGCTTCCATTTGCTGTTCCCCATGTAGTAACAAAGAGACTTATACTCGGTTCAAAACCTTTCAAGGTAGATAGCATATGGATTTGCCAAGTGCAATTACACTTTTGATGTAAGTGGTACCTCTGCCAAAAGTCCTTAAGCACTGTAGGTAATTGTGCCTGAGTTCTTTGATCTGTATGTGATAATTGGGTGCCTCCTTTGGACATAAAATCCTACATGTCAGAAGAAGCAAAGAGGCACTACTGCAAGCATTGCCTTCCATTTCCACAGTCCATTTTCTAGGTCCTACGTATCAGGTAAATAAATGTGTCGATCTCCTAACTCCATTCTAGCCTATGCTTGCTTTGTTCCCCAAAACATCTTTTTATCACTATGATGGTTCCATTGGTGTGAGTGGGTCACATCAGAAACTTTTAATAAAAAATAAACAAAACAAAACACCTAAAATTTCTAGTCAGCGACTTTTAGAAAAAGAATACACAGTTTGATTCCCCTTATCAAGTTGGAAGAAAAATATTTGCTTTTCTTCCGGAAGCTTCAGTTCTGTCTCGTATTCCTCATTTTTGACAGCTTCTGTTACAGTGGAGAATAGGCTGTGAGCCAGCTCTCCTATTCTAACAGCACCCATTTCCTCCAAATATTAGGCTGCAGAGCTCCTTTTGGTCCCTCATTACTCCTCTAGGAGTTTCAGAGGTGTTTTTTTGGTTACATTCTGTGTTTCTTGGGAAGTTATTTTGTCTACAAGAAGCTCCCTATAAATGCCAATACTGTACTGGGATTCCTCATTCATTTCATGTCCTTTGACCAGTTCTTTGCCTTCTGCAGGTTTTCAGTATGACAGGTCTTCATCCAGATTAAACTTTTGCTTCTCTAGCACAATCAGTCCCTGGCCATGTCCTCAGAAAATGCTCTGAAGCTTCTGCTCAGTTAGAAGACACATAGCCTATCATGAAGCTGTTCTTTCTTTCTCTTTATTTTTTGCTTTCCTTTCTTCTATCTTCCAGCCCTTTAAGCAATTTTTTTTTCAGAGCACCAGATAACTTGAACTTCTTTGCACCTTTTACTTCCATTACCCATCTCTATTCTGTTTTACTTGCCTTGGCCTTTCATTTTAATTCATGGTCAAAATAACATTGGTCCTGTGTTCCTCCCACTTCCCTCCCCTCCCCTTAGGTCCTTACTGCCCATGGGTCAACTTAGTGAATAAAGAAAATGTGAAAGGGAGGAGGACCTGCCATGTTTCCTCCATGACCCAGAATATGCATCACCTGAAAGCCCTGGTTGACACAGAAACGTATGCCCACTGCTCTTTTTCTGTTTCCTTTGGTAGGGGGATGGAGAAAGGCCTTTATGCTTGTTGTTATATCTTTTGTTTCTGCTGATTATACACAAAACAAGTTGGAAATAGCCCTTTCACACACTCCTGTTATTCCTTTGAGAGAGAGAGATACAGCACAGTAGCTGTGCTCTCAGCACTGCTGTGCTCTAGGGATTGTAACGTAAAGGGACCCTTTTCACTTATTTCTGCAGCTTTGACAGAATGAAATTTAGCTTCGTATCAGACAAATGTCATCTAACCATTAAAGCTTGAGCATTATTTTTTTTAAAATTTATTAGTAGTCAGCATAGCATCAAAGAAAATCTCAAACTGTGGATTTGCATGACACAAAGACCAGAGCATTTGAATCTTAGCACACTACTTTTACTGTGCACTGCAGGAAAGGAATAACGCAATTAAAATATGACTAGCCAGGTACAGATGGTTTTAATATAGTATTTTAGAAAAGAGTATGAAGACTTTATTCAATTTATTTCTGTCAAACTAAGTTCCTGAATATAGAAAGCCTTAAGGTTCTTAAATCATAAGATGCATGTTTACATTTGCTAATAGTAATTTTGTCAGATACTTGACTAATTATTCTTGTTCGTAATCTGAGTTACACTTTTTCCTTTTATTAAAACAGATGACAATCAAAGCAGATTGAGGTGTACCTTTTTGTCATACTTATTTGATGATACTCTCCAGTCCCAAGAGGGTACTTTTTGTGACGCGTCTCCTATCATCTATGCTGTCTGTCCCTTAGAGGTCTCTGCATATTTATCCTATGTAATGTACTGACAGTATTTTTCCACTCAATCATTAGAATTATTATAGTGTTGTAGTATTCATTTTAATAGCTGCAGTCAGTAAAAACCCTCCATATTTAATATACTGACATATGCTGCAGGATTTCCAGTCAGCTGCAGTGGTATGCTGAAGATAGCAAGGAGCTTTTTCACAATGTTCTGGCCCAGCTTAGGTCTGAGAATAGCGGGATTTATTATATAATAGAATAGTAAATACCTGGTCAAAGTGACAGCAGAGAAGGACCCACAAGATCTAGTGGACTTCACTGCTGAACTGGCTCAAATTGCTTTTCATGTATTGTGCTCTATCATATTTTGCCCATTTGGGTAAGGTGACTGTCATAAGCTAAACGTAAGTTAAGATGAAATAAGGTAGCTGCTCTCAAAGTGTCACCTGTTGGCTGCAGGTGAGTTGCAAAATATTTGTTGGTGGTCTGTGGAGAGATTAGTCACATGTTGCTGGGTTTCCTTGTTTTCAGCTGCTAAATTGTACAAATATTTCCCAGTTTCTACTTTTGCATGCATATAAAGCCCTTTGGGGTGGTATGCAGCTGTAACTGGTATGGAAGATGTTCCACTCAATCATGAGTAAGAGGAAAAGTGGGCCACACAATAATTTTTGTTTTAAATGTGGTCTGCAATTTTATAACATTTTGAGAATCCTTCAAGAAAAGGAGAAAGAAAGCTGGAAGGTACAACCAGGATACATGTGAATCAGTATATGTAGGCTATTTACAGTGAAAGAAGAGCAGAAGGCTGTAGTAATGGAAAATGAAGTGTCAGTAGGACTGAACTGGCTAAATGGAACAGGAAACAAATAAGGTAAGAGCTCAAGAAAAATGACCTCGAGCTGAAAAGGAGTAATGGAGATAGTCTATACATGTGGAACATTATGAATAGAAGGAGGGTCCATAGTGAAAAGATTTGTAGCTACTGAATAATTTGTTTTCTCAAGATTTTAAAGTACAGTGGTAAAACTAACCCCATGAATGAATACAGACCCATGGGAAAATTAGCAGTGAATCCTGTCCCATCATGTCAATGGAGAAATCTGCAAACTAGGAAGTAATTTTGAGTTCAGTTTGAGAATATATTGGCAGTCAAAGAAAGGTTGTAGTATGGTTCTGCTTCCTTGAGTAAGAGATTATATCTGGCTGATGTAAGCTTAGGAGTTTAGAAAGTAGGAATTTAGAGAGGTTTCTAAAAGCAGGAATTACAATAATATATAGCACCTTTAATGTACAGAGGAAAGTGGAGTTCTGTGTCACCGTCACAGATGGAAACATGGGATGTCAAAGTACTTTCCAATGATTATACTAAAGAACGTGATGATCTTATTTTGAAATGAAAAGACTTGTGACTTGGAAGTTGTACTGATTTATGCAGCATAAGAAAAACAACCTTGTATCATGTTTACAAAATCTTTTTAAAAGAAGGCAGCCTGAATCAATATTTTTACCATTACTGGTAGATTTGGTAGACAAATCAGCTTCTAACAGACTTGGAACAGATATGGAAAAACACAGTTACTTCATGTTAACTTCATGTTGCTTAACCCACACTGCAGCTCTTTGGAAAAGTGAATAATTGTAGTAGATTGAGGGGTCAGCAGTGGCCCGTCATACCAGATTCAATTGAGATACGTTCTGCCATGTTTCAAGAGGTGGAACTCTTGCAGTTTTGCCTGCCCTCTTGCTTGTCAGAGCCCCAAAGGATAACCATGTTTGTCATAAAATGCAAGTTCTTTGAATACTCCCCACCTAAAATGCAAATGTTTGTGAGTGTGTATGATAAAGCAGATACTGGAAGGCTCACATGTAGAACCAGAGAAAGATGTTTACGCACATACGTACATATACTACATTGTGGGCAGCCTGCTATCCCTCATAGTGAAAATTAATATTTTATTCTGTCTACACTTATCACAGTATCTGAGTGATTAATTTGAGTCCTGCTGATTCCTAAATCTAATCCCTTCCATGGCTGGACTTCAGTATATAAAAATAATGAATTTTGTAAGCCTAGTTAAAATAGAAGAACCGCTGGCTGACATCACTTATCTTGGGTCTCTTATTACGTTATCTAACCTCAGTGATAATAACCTTGACATTCCATTCATATCTTTCTTCCCATGTTTGCATTGTCTTCACTGCCATTTTCTGGACATGCAACAGTCTCCTAGTCCCAGTGAGTGATGTGTCCCATCTATTCTCTTTCTAAAGGTACTCTTCTTCCACCAGGCTTAGAATTAAAGAATATATATGTAGTCTCTGTTTAGTCTCCCACTGCAGCTTGTCTATGCTGGTCTTCAAGACTTTAAGTTTTGTGGGACCAGGACTTGCACACTTGTTGCTAGACAAGTAAAAGTAATTACGGAAAAAGGCTTCTTGCTCTCAATTTATTTAATTTAATTTTTTTCTCAGGAAAAATCTCTTCACTGCCTCTCGATTCCCTTCCCTTCCCATTTTTCAGATGATGACTCCCAAACTCTGTCCTTTCTAATGCACCCTAAAAAGGATTCAGAATCTGTTCAGACCATCACTTATTTCTCAATATTATTTTCCTCTCTGTACTGTCCATGTAGTGAGGGTGGACAGTGTAAATGCTAGCATGTCAGAGAGATCCTGTGGATTTGGAATGGATGCTAGAAGATCTGAGTTCTGTAAATAATTTTTTTCAGCTAGCGATGGAAATGTTTGTGAAAAGGCTCTTAAACTAAGTGTGAAGTTGAAAAAAAAATACATTTTTTGTTTTAAGGCTGTAATATGTGTGGCATTATAAAAGCAACAAGCAGAAGACTGGCCCCTCCCGTAGGCATTTACAGTCCAAACATAGGTACAGAATTATCTAGACATGAAATATTCAGTATCACCAAAAGGGTGTTCTATCTTTGAGCATTGCAAGTGCGTTTTTAATAATAGGGTTGAAACAGCTTTCCTTAGATGGCTTAACATTTTTACACTTCACTGAAGAAGTGAGTTGTTTAATGAGGGAGTGGAATGCAGGAGGCACAGCTGCCCAGGTGTGAGGAACAACATGGAATAAGGCATGAAGACAAGAATGGAGCAATACACAAAGGAGCAGCAAGGCTGGGGGGCTTCAGGGAACAGAATGAAAGGAATATGTTGGAGAAGAGAAATGTAGCTAGGAGCAGAGTTGTTCAGAGCCTTGAAGTTCAGGATTAGGAATTTGGACTTGAATCAGCTTCCTTTCACCTTCCACATGAAAGAATGGAGTGATATGATCCAGGCAATCCATGAGGATTCCTTATATCATATGTTTTATACTACATTAGAAGAAACATACTTATGAAACTGACATTTCAAAAGAAGTGGCATGAATGAAATGGACAATATACATGACAATTTATTTGGCATAATCTTTCCAAGTTACATTTTTTTGTCAGATCAGCAAAAACTAATAGAATTGTACATTTGAAATTCTCATGACTCATGCTTTATGAGGGCAAATATACCCTGATAGAAAATGTTTATCTAAAATGTAAAATAGAGTAATGGCAACATGTGCCATGGATTTCAGTGACATGGAAAGGTGGGCTATACCTAGCTTCTTGACTGCAGTGTATAATTCTCTGCTACAAATTCAGATCGTTCAAAAGTCAAGACTAAACAGGAGGTAAAGAAGAGAGAGTCTTTATTACAAGAACAGCCATGGTCAGTGGGGCTGTTTAAATTGGTAGCTATCTTGATTCATCTAAGATATCTTGGCATACACTGCATATTGAATTGTATACACTGAGATACCCAAACTAGTTTTAAGAGATAGCTGAGCTAGTTTTAAGAGAGCTAGCTTGGGTCCCAGAAGCAGTCTGTCTGTGACAGCATGGAACTTCATATGGGCTTCTTTTCAGAGAAGCAGTGTAAATTAACCCACATACGGTATGTACACACGTGGGGAGCCTGCTCTGATGCACTAGAAATCCAGTGTGTCAGAGAAGACTTAATTGAGTCTGCTGGAGCATGTAAATTGACACTCTCTGGCAGCCTCCTCGTATCATGTGTATCAGCAGTGCAGTGCACCTCTGCGCTGAGAAAATGGCAGTGGTGCGGTTTGAACTAACACACATATGATAAACTTTAGTTCAAAGTGCACCGCTGCCATTTTCTCAGCGCAGAGGCATGCTGTGCTGCTGATGCACATGACATGCGGGTGCTTTTAATTAGTGTGGCTCACTAATTAAAAGTACCTGGTGCTGCATCAGGAACACATGTAAAAATGCCCATCGAGAGCTCTGTGCTGCCATGGTTAGACTGTTTCCAGCATCCAGGATAGCTTGTTTATGGTTTATTTAGATCTATTAGCTGTGTTGTGGTCTTCAGTACAGGCAACCCCTCAGTTCAACAGCTGATACAAGTTTCCATTTTGAAGAAACTTCTAGATATTCTGAGAAAAAAATATTTCAGATTTTTGGGTTGAATTATGTATATAATTGATAGTGGACAGGATCTTGAGGGAACCCTTGCAAGATCTTCTGTGCTTCTATGTCAACCAGTGTTACTCACTGAAGCTGGAAGGGAGACACTTGGACCATAAAAAATACATTATACCCGTGTCCTTTCTGCATGATAAAGGTTGGGCGCACATGGCGTCTGTTGTTGCTGAAAATTTTCTATGCCTCCATTAAGGAGAACAGGATGCTTCTAGCCTTTAAAGAAATTTTCCTGCTTACAGTTGCTCTTTTACTATCTCTTGGCTTTAACAGTATAGCTAGCTATCATCACCCTATCTCTTCTCTTTCTGGGTAAGGTTATTGATAGGTTGTGGTGAAACACCTTCCAGATCCTCTACTAGCTTCAGATCTGCTTGACTCTTGAGTTCAGAGATTGCCCTCGTGTTGGCCAGCAATCTCCTAGTGATGTTCATTTCTCCATTTATTGTTGATATTATCTCTGACTGTTTCCTTGGATACTGAGCTGTTGCTGACTTGTTTGCTATCTCAGGCAGGAATGGATGGGGCTGCCTTACAGTGCCTTTAGTTTTTCTAGCCCAAAGGTTCTTTATGGTTCCAGAAGACATCAACACAAAAGGCATTTTTACACATGCTCTGGGGGTTGGGGGGACACTTTAATTAGAGTGGCCCTCTGAGTGGCCCTCTAATTAAAGCACCTGGAGCATCTCATGATCAGCATCCCTGCACTTCAAAATGTCAGCAGGGGCGCTTTATCTAAAGATCATTGAATGAGCTTTCATTAATGTGTCCCTGCTGCCATTTTGAAGTGCACTGATACATGAGACACAGAGGCTGGCTGGAGTGCAGTAATTACCACACTCCAGCAGACTTGATTTAATAAGAGTCTGCCCCGACACACTAATTGCGGCGCATCAGACCAGCCTCTCAGCTTGTGTATAAGCACTCAAAAGAGCAGTATAATGTGAAGCACTACAGCACTACCTGATTCACTGCTTGCTTTGTTCATTGGGTATTTAGGTTTGTTGGCAACGTAGCTGAGGAGGAATGGGCTTGAGTTTTATCAGTGTGCTGATGACACTTGGCTTAACACCTCCCTTGATGTTATTCAGCAGCAGTGGTTGTTAAACTGACCTAATGTATAGAAAGGGATACACATGGAGGGAGTGAGCTGGCTAAGGCTAAATTTAAATGAGGTAGTTTCTGCCTCTTAGATTTGAGGAAACAATTAAAAGAAATGGGAGAGATTATATCTATGCCTAAAGCCTGGGGGTCTTTACCTGCCATTTAGCAAACTAAATGGGTAACTTGGGGGTCTGCTAGAACAACAGCTGCATTTATACCTGGTAGCAAGAGTGATTAAAGAGACCTCCAGCAGATGTTACACTTAAGACTTGATTAACCTATGAATAGCATCTTAAATAATAATCTGACCACATGTTCAAGTCAATTGATGGTGTGATAATACAGCAAATGAACTAGAAAGTTATTCTACATCTTTGTTGCTTGTTTGTATTATGCTTTAAGTTGAATGTGTGGCACGTTGGGGCTGACTCATGACAGATCCCAATGCTCAGCTGAATATTTGGATCCAGTATGGGGCAGCCACAGGGGGACCAGACCTGGGATTAGGGAGAGGCCCCTTGACCCCAGGATCCTTGACCACTGAGACCTTTAAAAACTGCATGTGCAGGCAGCAGCATATGTAGTTTTCTGACATCTCTGGTGCCCAGGGACCCTGAGACTGTCCGTGTTCCTGGGGTCCCCATGTTCCAGGCATGTAAAAACAACACATGTACATCCGGACTGCCCATCACAGGGGTGGCCGTAAAGCCCCTGGAGACCAAAGAAATTTACTTTTACCCTTCTTGCCCACCATATCTTGATGTTAAATGCCAGTAAAATATGGGAGGCTCTCCCTGTCTAAATCTTAATGACCCCCTGGTGTTTATGGTCACTGCCTTCTGGGCAGAATGCATGGCTCCCTTCTTCCCTTACACCACACCCCAAGCCTTGCACATATCGTCAACTACTGCTGTTCTCTCTGTACACATACTCGGTCCCTCTATGAGACCTTGGATCCATGGGTCTCCCACTCAGCCCCTGTCTGGGCCTTCAGGCCCCTTGATCTCCCACTTACCCCCCTGTCCTGGCCCTCAGGCCCCTCAGTCCCTCACTCAGCCCCTCCTTGGACTGCCAGACCCTTCTCACTCAGCTCTACTCTGGGCTGCCAGACCCTTCAGGCTCTTCTGGACCCCCCTGGGCTATCAGACCCCTTGGTCTATTATTCAGCCCCTTTCTGGGGTATCAGGCCCCTTTGATACCTTGCTTGGCCTCTTCTCTGGGCCTCTGGACCCATCCGGCCTCACTTCTTCCCAGAACCATCTTGGGCCTCTGGACCCATTGAGTTCCACTCACTCTGTCTCATTCTGAGCCTTGGATCCTCTTGGTGTCACTCTTAGCCCCTTCCTGGGTCCCTGGGCCCTTCTGGTGTTACTCTCTCTTGGCTGCACTCTGCACAATTGGACTCATCTTGCCCCCACTTTCTCTTGGCCTCACTCTGAGTCTCTGGTCCCACTTGCTCTCAGTGTCTCTGGGCCTTGGACCCTCCTGGTGTCACTCCTCATCAGCCCCTTCCTGAGCCGCTGGACCCATCTGGTCTCACTTTCGCCATTCCTCTTCTGTTAGGTTGTGGTCCCTTAACCTTTCCCCTCTAGAGGATAACCCACAAGGCAGTGGGAGCTGAGGCTTTCAGGCACCCCATGATCACTTTCCCTGGGATGGCCCACATATGGCATTTTATGGAGACTGCCCCACCATAGTCAGTCCTGCCATGCTAACCTGCCCCAGTAGGGTAAAGTTTCACACTAAGCCATCTTGGTCTATCCATCTTGGCCCATCCTGGGCTCCCCCCTGATATCATACACCCCTCCTGGGCTGCAGGCTTCTAGCCTTAGTCCTTTCCCCTCTCAGTCTACAGACCTCCAGGCACTTCTGGGCCCTGGCTCTCTCTCTGGCCCCTTCTTGCAAACCCTTCTCCTCAGATGGCCCTGCGTCAGCCTTCTTCATCCTAGGCCACCTGCCCCTTGACCTCTTTTTCTTTGGCTGTTGCCACACATGGACCTTTGGCTTATCCTAGACCCTGGCCCCACCTCAAGCCAGTGGAGATCTACAGGCTCCCCTGGCTCTGGCAGTCTCTGCAGTGGTCCCTCCTGGACCTTTTGACCCCTCTTGGACCCTAGCCCCACCTGTTTCTCTTGGGGCTCACCCGGACCCCACCCTGGGTCCCCAGGAACCACCTCCACCCCCATAGTTCCTTCCTATACCTCCAGACTGCTTCAGATATTCTCTCTGAGCTGTCATTGCAGAGCTGCAGTCATCTTGTTTCATAGACATAGACATTCACCTAGCAGCCTCCAAGATGTTACTGCAAGCTTTGCTCAGGTCTGGGCTTATTTACTCTAAGCCAAGCCTTCCTTCTAGGTCAGATGATTTCTACAATCAGCCCTAACTACCACCTGCAGACTCCCTGGGTCAGAGGACCCTGCAATCACGTGCAGGCTGCTATACGTGATGCTTCTCCCCTTAAAGTGGCAGGCACCGTAGGCAACCTGCCACAGTTTTTAAACATCCTAGCATACCAGGACTGCAGGATCAGGGAAAAGCTCCTTTATCCAGTGCACTGGAACCTGCATAACATGCATTTGCTGCCCAGTTGTATGTAGTTCCAGACCCTGGTACAGTCCCTAGCCCAAGCTGACAATCAGCTGATTGTCAGACATCCGGTTTTCAACTTGCTGGTGCAGGGGGAGGCTGGGATCATAATCCTGGGTTTCCCCTGCACTGGCAAGTAGGGCGCATTTGGGATCTGATCCCCAATCCCAAAATCTCACCTTTTGCTCTACATATATTCCATCATACCTTTAAATGAATGTTTGTCAGTGGTCAAAGGCATTTTTGCATCCATGCTTAGTGAGAAGAGTATGGCATTATATTTCAGAAGCAGCTCTTGCCAATTATCCACAATATTGTCACTTGAAGGTCAGTTGGTTACACTGTGCTCTGCATGGGGCTACATCTTAAACTGATTTGGAAACTAGAGCTGATATATAAGTCTGTCATATGATTGGTAAATAGGACATCCAATAAAACAGGGATCGGCGATGTTTTTTGGGCAGAGTGCCAGAAACGCCCTCAACTTTGACTTGTAAGATGTTGGTGTGATGGGGACAATGGAACCATGCCTCCCACCCCCAAGGTGCACATGCCAGGCAAATTGCCTTTGCGTGCCATGCTCTGGCACCTGTGCCGGGGATTATCTACCCCTGAAATAGAAACTGCCTGATGTTTACCCTTAGTTTATACTTACCTCTACTAATTACCAACTAACGTGTTAGTTTTATTCTGTAATTCCCTAAATGACCTGGGATCAGCATCTGAGACAGACATATGTCAGAGTGTTTTTAAGCCTCCCTCAGAGGCATTGGGCATTGGCCACAGCCAAGGCTAGGAATTTTGATGGGGGTGTGTTGATGCTTCTGCTAGGACCAAAGCTGGAGGTTCCTGGCTAGAGCATCTTGACCCTTTGCTCAGGGTCAGACTGATCAACATATGTGGGATCAAAAAGAAATCTTACCCCATGCTTGGTATGGACCACAGAGATTTTAGCCTTCCTCTGCAGTGCAGGGTGTGGCCCTCTACCTGGGATCTCTTGAACGTATATTGGCCAACTTTTATAGAAGCAGGACATTGGCTGCCATGGTTCCCGTGCTTTGGCTGTGGCAGGTTAGGGTATTATATATGTGTTGTGTCAGGGTTGATGGTAGTCTTGTATAGAGTTTAGATTGGATTGTATAGAATGGTTTGGGTAGGGCTAATCCTGTTTTAGGCAGGGGATTGGACTAGATGGCCTCTAGAGGTCCCTTCCAGCACTACTTTTCTATGGGTGCCTCTACATTTGCATTTTAATGTGCATTAACCTACTTTTAATGTGCTTTGCAGCATCATTAAAAAATTGTGCTATTTAGTTAATGCACATTAAAATAGGCTACCGCACACTAAACATCACTTTTAAAACTGTACTGTTAATGTGCATTAAGACAGGCTAGTGTGCATTTTCTTAGCACCTCACAATTGAAGATGCCTATACACGTGCAGTGAGGCTGCTCTGATGCTCTGTAATTACAGTGTGTCGGAGCAGACTTGAATAATCGAGTCTGATGAATTATGGTAAGTGCCACACTCTGGGCTGACTCCAGCATCAAGTGTATTAGTGTCCCTGCACAAGATGTAGTTAAAGCACCTCTGCTGTCATTTTTCAGCATGGGGACTCTGATAACACAAGATGCTCCGGAACAGCTCTAATTAAAGCGTCCCCCCTCCCGCTCCCAGAGCACATGTATAAACGCCTGGAGGTACTAAATTAAATGCACATTAACTAAAGGGCGTTAATGCATGTGTAGACACACCCTATGATTCTGTGGTCCTCCCCCTATGTCATGTTGTTGCTGTAGTGGCCAACAAAAAATATAAATGCTAGCATTCCCTCAAAGACAGAGGGAGAGACTGTCAAGTTGTTTTTCCATAAAAACCCTAAGGCTGGCTCCAAATAACCTATAGTTATTAACTTTTTTTTCAGGACCTAATTGTTTATAAGGCATTAAGGTGGGGATAGAGGAGAGTGACATCATGAGTAATGTGTTGGGATGTCCCCATTTGTATTTGGAGTTTCTTTTTAGTAGATCAGGTGAGCTGACTGCAATTTTAAAGAACATATGGTGCCTCTGAAATGCAAGTGTGTGACATACGTGCACCATTCAGCAACACTCATTTTTACCTTAAACATCTGACGTTATAATCTTTGCAGTATATACCTCACAAGGGTGTTGTGGGCATTAACTGGTTGGTGTTTGGACATCACTTTGAAGATGTAAAGCTCCCTGGAAGTGCTAAGTACTGTTATTGTGATTAACCACTTGTGGTTAAAATTAAACATCCCTTGATTAAGCACCACTTGATGGAAAGCCAGTCACAGCAATTATATTGTCATGGAAATTAGATGGAGAAAAGGCCTGCTTATTGGTAGGTCAGCTAACTCATCCCCTCCCAACGCAGGATTGTTTTACACAGTATGTTCACCCTGGTGCTTTCTTTAATCTTGTTTTACATTTCTCAGTTGTGATAGGGCTTCCACTACTTCCCTGTGAATTTCTTAGCCTGTTAGACATTAACCTACAAATTATTTTGCATTTCGTTCTCTTTCCCCTAGTTATATCCCTGTACCATGGTTGTCATCAGGGATTGGGAAACAGCTGGATATAGTGATTTCAATGTCAAAGGCATCTGGGAAGAAAGGGATAGCAGCACTTGGACAAATAATTGTGCAAACAGTAAGTTTGAAGTAGCTTCATTTGCACCATCCAAAGCATGGGCATTTAACAGAGGCTGCATTTGCCCAGGTGTGCAAAGAATTTTCCTAACCTTTTTGTTCTGCTACTCCATCCTGTTACTTTACCCCAACATCTATGGAACATCCATGTTTTTGTTGTGATTAGTGACATTGCTGATCTTATTCAACACAAAGTAAACTTTTGTGATCTTGAATTATCAGACAGACATAACTTTATCTGTTATGGGATAATGACAAGCTGTGGAGTCTATATTCTCATCTGTAGCTAGAAAAAGGCACCCTGAACTCATTAAATGGTGCATTAACTTTTATGAACAGTGACCATTAGCAAGATTCAAAATTTCTGTAGTTTCTAATGCATCTGAAAGGACAGAAGTTCTCCTGATGCAGATGTATTAGGATTTTCAGTTTGATGTTCAGTTTTATTTTCTGTATCCCAAATAGCATTGTCATAGACTTATGAGTACATTCTCTTTCAGTGCACTCGTTATAACTGGTAGCAGCAATAAGAACCAGGTGTGCATATCAAACCTGTGTTTTCTAGACTTGAAACCTTTGTTTTATTGTTAAGACTATTAGGAAGAACAGTTGTCTTTAGCATAAAAAGAGCTCCAATATTTTTATTTGCAACAGTTTTTTCCTTTTGACATCAAATACACTTAATTGCTGGCATTTACAGCTCCTGCAGTTAACTCAAATGCAGTCACTTGCCTGAATAATAATTCCACATACTGGGTGGGACTTGGTAAATATCACCACTGAGTTATCTTCATGTATTCATGTAAATAATGAGGCAACAGCTTATACACAAAATATTTTTATATTTCATAAGCCAGGGGTTCTTCCTTCTGTGAATGCTTTTCTTTTTTTTTCTTTTTCTTTTTTTTTTCTTTTTTCAGGCATACTGGGATGCAAGTGTAAATTGTCATAAAATTTAAATGAGGTGCTTCCTGTAATTAATGAATAATTGTGGTTGCTCTACAGTCTGCATTGTGATTAACCATGATCAGCCTTGTTTGGGGGAGATATAGTTCCTGGTTTAATTTGACAAGCTACTGTGAATTAGTGAGACTGAAGAGTTTGCAGTATGTATTCACAAAGTCACTGGGGCTAGTTCTGCTCCTGCTGTAGTGACCTCCCTTCAAATGCAGCCTATGAATCTATTGAAAGCTTTCTATGAAAGGTCACCAATCAAATCAGGAGATCTAAACCCCTTTAATTTTGCAAGGTATAATAACTCTTTATATGGGGATATTTGCAATGCTGTATGTAGAATGCAACTTGGTGTAAATCTGGCCATGAAGCCAGGAAAGGGCAATGAAATCATTCTATAGTTATTTACCATATAGTTCTATAGAAAAAAATAGTGTCCCTTAAAAAAGCCTATACAAAACTATAAAAAAAACCCTAAATAATGACATACTCTCTCTCAGAAATAGCAAATGACCTTGTGCTCAAACACAGATGCTCTGCACAGTAGAGCGATCTCTGCAGACTTGATAGCATTGTATCTGACCGCTTGGTCTCTCTCTCTCTCTCTGTGTCTCTCTCTCTTTCTCTCTCTCTGTCTCTCTCTCTCTTTCTCCCTTTTCTTTTAGGTTAGAACAGTTCAAAACATTACTGTCTAGTTACTGTGGTGTCTTTCATTTGGATTCTGTTTATTGACTAAACCACAAGGATTCCTGCCCAAAGTACCAGGCGGTCTACGCTTGAATGATTTTGATTTTCTAACATCAGCCCTGGGGTTTATTTGAAAAATGTACATACACTGTACAGTGCAGCTTTAACAAGTCAAGTGACTGTATGATTTTGACCATGGAGTAGAGTATATCTGAAGATCATTAAATTAAAAAGGGGGGATAAATGTAGTAGTCATTGTACCAGCACAGAGCATGTGTGACACATGGTTTTTGTCTTTTCATCTTCCACGAGAGCCAGAAAGTTTCCTGCCGTTCTCTTTCCAGCTATTGACAAATGATTGCCAGATGTGAGATCTTTGCAGTGCTCTTTCCCCTCCGCAAACCTGCAGCGATGGGATATTCGATTCTCCCTTGCCCATTTCATCTCCTTTCCACATCTGCCAGGGACACACAGGCAATACATCCCTACATGAGAGTTTAAAGTTTATTTAGCTCCTTTTCCCTCCTGCCCCCAGATAAAGCGTTCAGAGATGATCAAATTAAGTCCATATGACTCTCCATAAATCTCGGTGGTATTAGCAATAAGTTGTTTATTTTAATTATTTGCATCTAGGTATCCGTATAATTTATTTTATTTTGTTTTATTTATGTGTAGATGTGGAACACATGATGTAATGATGTGAGTCCTTAGGAGTTCCTGTTGGTGTCAGAACATATGAACACCACCACCTCTTGAAAATAAGCCATGATATTTTGTGGGATCTTGTGCTAAAGCAATTGTAATGAATAACTAAATAAATATCAAACATGACCTCTCTTCTGCAAAACTGGTGTTAAAGACATTATTAAAATATAGGTGTGAAAATAAGCCATTGACAGTTTATGGAAGATTTTAGTCCCCTCTAGCTACCGTATTAAAGATAATCTGCAAGGGTTTCCCTCAACATAGTTTAGTGTGGAAGTGAAAGATGTAATTTCAAGATACACAAAATAATCTTGTAAATGACCATACACATAATGGGAGTCATATACAGAAGCCTTTTTGGCATGTTTGGATTTTGTGTTGATGCCCCCTGCCCTCCCCCTCCCAAATTCCCTCTAAAATGTGGGTTTTCTTAATTAAAAATAAAACCCCAACATTTTCCAGCTCCCAACCTTTGCATTGGGTAGGCTGACACAGGTGGCCTTTCTGTTTTAATACTGAACTTTTGGCAAACTAAGCAGCCTCTCACTCACTAGTAAAGATCAGCATTTTTTTAATTTAAAAAAATCAACGGAAAGTCTGCCATATGTGCTTAAAACAGGAACAATTGTTTCTTAATCCTAAAAGCTTGACATATACTGGTCATTTTTTTTCTTGATGATCACAATTAAACATTTCCTTGGCACTTACCTTCCCCACCAAGCTCTTTAGGTGACAGGTCTAGAACCTCATTTAACATCTCTAGGTTTCATAATTAACTTTTTAACATAGAGTATTCCTAGATTCCCTCCTGTTCCTTTGTGGAGATAAACACAGGTTAAGTTTGAATGGCATAAAGGGTATGTAGGACATTTTCTTTTATACAAATAGAATGAATCATGCTAATGGATAAAGAGAGTGGAACTGTTGTAGTGTGCGTGGGGTTTCTTGATTTGTAATTTTTGAAGATGATGGGACAGGACAGCAAGTGAAGATTTACTGCCCATGTGGCTATCATCTTACTCTTTAAAAAAGAAACTGAAACAAAGGAAAGAAGGAACAAGTTATTTTACAAGGAAACAAGGAAAAGTTAACATTTTTTTTGAATGTCAAGGCAAAAAGTTTTCTTTCCCTTTCATAAAGCCATCAGCGTTGAAAATTCAGGAGGAGGAGAAGAGATCCTTCAAGTTCAGAATACTTCACATAATTTGTCCTCGATAATGCACTGGCAGGTTTCTCATGCCTTCCTGCTCTCTCACCATGGTTACCCAGGGAGGTAGAGAGGTGCTAAGCAATGGAGGTGTCATCCAGCCTGCACACCTAGGGAATGTCCTTCAGAGGACGACTTGTCACTAGCTGTCAAAGAAGAGAGTGGCTTTGTGGTCTCTGAACATCTGGCAGCACTGCACAGGAAGCTGAGGGGGTGTCATTAATTGTGATGAAATAATTTAAACCATCAGGAATAAATGAGGCTGTTAAGCTAAGTTCAGATTCCATTTGCCATGCACATGTGTCTAGCAGCCTGTGTGCAGTATAAAAAAAATGAATTATATTAGCCTGTGAATAGAAGTGAAACAGATACTGTAAATGAAACGAGGTACAGTGTGATGACATCATTTAGAAGAGCATTTGGAATGAGCTTTATGAAAACCCATATAGAGAAAAGTGTTTATTTTTATAAATTTTTGCTCAAAATCACACCTAAATTGACAAAGTAGCACTGATAAATTTTTGACTGCCATTTGGCCAGTGTACCTAGGTTCATAAAGAAAAATGGAAAGATTGAAAAGTTCTGATATCTACAAACTAAGCAGTTTTTAAATATCTATAGTTGCATACAGAACTCTCCCTATAAATGTTATAACTGACTAATGCCCCATCCTGACTGCATCTGGTAAAATTGCATGCAGTTTTCACAGTGTTTTCACTTATCCAGAAAGGGTGTTTACCAGCATAGGGGTTTCATTTCCATGCATCAGTACTTTTATAAATTATATAAACACAAAGAATTAATGCTGTGTTGGATTTCCGTGTTGTAGCAAATAAAAAGGAAGTGGAGGAATTGGAAAAGGTAAAGCTCTTTAGTTTGCTTTTGCATGACTGTTCCTTACAGGACATTCCATGTGAGTGCTGGCTGTATTTGGGATGATGGCTTCACATGGCTAAACTCCCCTGAACTGTTGCTAGGTATCAATTTACTATTTGCCAGCATGGATAAGACAGATTAATTGATCCTAATTGCTGACTTTGCAGATCTCAAAGGAAATGAGAACTGGCCACAGACTTCAAAAGGGATTCACCTGGAGCAAGAGAGTCACCAGCAGGTGCAGAGAACTGGCCTTCCTGCTTTGTACAGCAACTGTTAACCACAGTCTGGGCATGAATATAGGTTGTGTCAGTGCTGTCATGTATGGTAGACTTTGAGATCATCCTCAACCAACCTGAGCTATATGATCTCACCTTCCTTATCTTTGTAGACCTTGTATCCAGGTCAAAGCCATCCGGGTCATGCTGCTTATTTCTGGAGCGCAGTGGTAAGATTTATACCAGGTTCCCTGGTGAAGCTTGTTTCTGGACTTGCTTTATACCAGGCTCCCTGTGGACTGCTTGTTTCTGGACTTATCTCTACTTATGAGCAGTAGGGAGAAGAACTGGAAAAGAAGTGGGGTGCAGTAGGGCTTGGAGACCAGAGCTCCGAGGCTTCCTTGAATTCTACTGGAGTCAGCAAAGGACTGGTGGTAGGAGGTGGGAAAGCTGGCTACTCCCATTTTCTGTGGGTCCTTCTTTGCTAGGTATAATGGCATGTCTTTATCTTTATTTTCATGAGATGTCTTTATGGAGCATTAATAACATTTCCTATTTTTGTTCTTTTTGCTCAATCTTGTAAATGTCCTAGTCCCTTCAGCTGTTCCTTCAGCTTTCCCTTCAACCCTTTCCTCTCCTAGGGATGTGAAGGAACTCAACAGATCTCAAGATAGCCTCCTTTGTTCTTTTCGCAGTGTCAGAAAGAAAGAGAGAGAGAGGTGTGTGTGTGTGTGTGTGTGTGTGTGTGTGTGTGTGTGTGTATATATATAATCTCTTTCCAAGTTACTGGTGGACTAACCTGGCTTTTTTTTTATTACTTTGTTGACTTTTGTTGTCTCTCTTGAATACAGCATTCACCAGAGTTAGTAGAGAAACCTTATAAAATGATATTTGGCATGCATATATATAATCTCACTGCACAGCTTAACAAAGATTTTGTAAAGTCAGACCAAGAAGGGGTTTTGGGATATAATTTAGGAATTATCAATTAACAATTTTTAGAGGGCCTGAAGTACATGCATTGGTTTTTACACACGTCCGCGTGCACGCGCACTCACACACACACTTCTGTGTGTTCATATATATATTTTTACATGTATATGTATAAAAAATATATACGTATATGTATATAAAAAAAATGCATATACTTCTGGCCCTCTAAAAATTGTTAATTGATAATTCCTAAGTTATATCCCAATACTCCTTCCTGTCTGACTTTACAGAATCTTTGTCTAGTTGTGCAATGATTAACAATAAATTTGGGCCCTCGGCAGGGCATATACCACATGTCACTGTGAAGCTCCATTGCTATTTGGCCAGCATGGATTAGGTACCAAAGCCATCTTAAAACATGAAGTAAACACAGCCAGATTGCCAGAGTTGCTGAGCACTTTTTTACTTGCATTTAAGTTTGAGGTGATCTGTGAAAATCTTGTCAATTTAGGAATGTAAATATGTAGCTTGTTGCAAAATTTAGGCAACCAAGTTTGAAAAGTTTAGTTCTAGTTGTGAAAACTTTCTTTGTGTCATTAAAAAATTAAATGAACTCAAGCACCTTGCTGAATGTTTCAATTTCAAGCCTTTGTTACATATTGCATTTTCATAGATAGCTTTTAAAAGTATTGCCATTAAGTGTATTGCATGTTTGAGGCAAGAGAACAGTTGCTATGTAGTTGGATTTTACTGAATAAAAACTGAAGAAGATACCATTTATTCTTTTTCTGTCTCTGTTGTTATTATGATCCTTAGTTACTTCTCCCAAACACTTGATCCTATTTCCCAACTAACTCTCTTATGCGATGCGCTTCCTGGATTAACAACAGTAAGTTTTTAGGCTTTTGCAGCTAGGCTAATTTATGTACTGGTCTATCCTAGCATCATTTTCTGACCCTCTAATCCCCACCATGCATCAACCACAGTTGTTTACATGCTGCTGGAACTTGGAGAGAAATAGCTCCTTAGCAGTCAGAAGATATATAAGTAAAAGTGCTGTGTGCCCCAAACTGGTATTTTTAAGTTAGCTTACTGTGAGAGTGAGAGAGTTAGGGTAGAGTACCATGAGAGAGAGACTCTGACAGTTTTTTATCTG
>NW_005841988.1:1887042-1887303 GCF_000455745.1 Alligator sinensis
AGAACCAAATTCACAGCTGCACAGTGAAGAGAAATTGTTGCAGATATTTGTTAAAACTTAATGATCTAAGTGTAAAAGTAAACCCTGACAGTGGGAGGCAGGGATAGCTATGCTAAAGAATATAAACATTTATCTGCTAGCTCCAGCAAAATGCAAACTCTTGTAACTGTAATTGTATTTTTTTAAAGAATGAATGTGACTTAGAGGAACCTGTCTTCTCTTTCAGGCTTCAAAAAGCCATGCCATCCACCCCCCCCCCCC
>NW_005841988.1:1887313-1900495 GCF_000455745.1 Alligator sinensis
TATCTGAGAAACTTTGAGTGATGCAAATTAAGCCTGGTTAGTGTACTGATATTAAATGCACGTTTATAGCAATGTACTCTGTTCAGAAAGCTAGGTTGTGAGGCTTGTGATGAAATAACAGGTGTGTTGTGGTGACAGAGCACCACATGTTTTTGTCATCAGTTAAGGTAGTTGGACAGTTCTTTTGCATACAGAACTCCTACAGCAGTTGTTCGCCTCCACACAAAAAATTGTGCAACAGAGCTATAAGCATGGCTTCCACTTAGTAAGGAAATATGTTTTTTCTAGGATTCAATTTATATTCTTTTAACTCCATGCCTCCTTACTACAAATAACTTTTAGACATTCTTTTCTGCAAGAACAGCAAAAATTCACTGCAAGTACTGCTTGTATAAAAGTGAGGCTTGTTTGTGCTGTTTTATCACAATTAAAAAAAATTCTGAGCACAGTGTTCAGAGGAGGAATTAGGCTTACACCAGTCACTGTAAAAATGATCAGCCAAATGTCCAAGGCACTTCTCTTGAATGCTGTGTAAATTTGTGACTGTCATCACTGGTGCCTGGAAAACAGCAAAGTACATGTGGCTAAATTTGTTCATGTAAGCAGTTAGCTTGATCACAGAACTGTTCTGTATGTTGGACTCCCATCTAAGTTAAGGGCGTTGGAAGCAAACAGTAGCTGTAGAACCAGGACCCAACTTTGCAGAAGAGAATTAATATGATAACACATCCTGATTTTTTTTTAATGCACTGAGCTTCTCTTGAGTACAGTGAGATTTGTGGATGTTCAACAGTTCCTAAAATCAGGCCAGTAGGGTTTAATTCACAAAAGAAAGCTGTGAATGCTATTTCTATGGTAATTAGCAAAGAAAAAAAAGTTTAATTTTTTTTCCAATTCATTGTATGCGTAGCTGTGTGGCAAATACATGTACTTTACTTTGGGGGACTGGATATCAAATATGCTCCCCACTATGGCATAAAGAATTAACACAAAAACCATGTAATTCACTCCAAAATATTATTTTTATGAATTGAACTATTAGTGTCAGACATGGTAGGCATTCATAGACTTATCCTTGAATTATGTTTGATTTATGCTGTTTTAGAGTGAGCTGAGAGAGGAGAACTGCATATATGACAAGAGAAATGGTACTTTCTGATTCATTCTGTGCTAAAGAATAAAAAATTGTCTAACGTTAATTTTTTAAGAAGCAACAATGATTTGAAACTGTAAGCATTTTATTTTGAAGACACCGCTGCCTTTTGATTCTTCTGAAATGAGGCAACTATTTAGTAGTGATCCATACAATACTGACATCCTTTTTTAAATGTTGGATTATGTATTATTTCTGTGGTTTGTGAATCCAGTAGTCACTGAAGTATTTCAGACAAATTATCCATGAATGATTTGTTCAGTGTTTTCTAATGAGAAAAACCAGAGGATAAGACCACATCACAATAATGGTAAAAATACATTTTAGCATTACGTTTAGGCTTTTGTCGAAAGCTCTTAAGCATGACAATGTTACTAAGCACAAATATTTCACAGTCACAGTTGAGCTATGCAGACATATTTGAGTTAGATTTGGTCTGTTTTCTGGAAATCAGTCAGTCCAAGTATTATTCTTCCTTAACCAAAATAGGAATCTATTGATTGGAGATTAAGTTTATAGTGAAAAACAAGAGCTCTATGGGTTGCAAAGCAATAGAAAGTGGGGTTGGCAATATGGGCTTGGGGAGCGCTATTGTTTAGTGCAGTGGTTCTTAACTTTTTAGAGTCAGGGCACCCCTGCACAGCCTTTTTAAATTTTTGGCAGCAACCCTGGTTAAGAACCGTTGTTGTTCTGCTTCTGCTTACCTCGGTGATTCTCAGCCAGGGAGCCTGCCCATAGTAGGGTTTTCTGATACACTTCTACTCTGGCCTGCTTTTAGGTTTAACTAATGAGTTTTGTTCCATGGGCAAAACTCCTCTGTACCCTTGAGCTGTGTGGGTTGTTGGGGAAAAGGAGAGTGGTCTTACCTGCCCTGTGTGTTTTTTAAATCCAGCTTCTCTGGCTGGGCAGTGTAAAGGGCTATAACCAGGAGCAGACCCAGGAAGGGCAGTTCATGGTGCAGTCGCACACCCCTTTTGATTCCTGCTCCACTCCAAATTTTAAACAGACTGCCTGGCAGTGACAGCCATATTTCTATAAAGGTGAGGTGAAGGAGTCAATTGATTTCATAGCTGATTATCCACTTGATTCTAGCTAATCTCTTCACTCCATAGGTGTTATCAACCCTTGATCTTCCAGTAATCAATCTACCCTTACCATTATTCTTAGTAATGCTTCTCTGCTTGTCCCCCAGCATTTCCAACAAAGATGTGCTGCTACCTAGGAACCTTTACTGGGTAGCTTTGTTCCTAGTGGATTTGAACCCATAACAAGCCAGAGTCCAGTGGGCGTGGTGGTTCAGGGTTGAAGGCAAGCTGAGCTGTGCAGTGGTACAGCAGTCAGAGGTGGGAGTGAGTTGCAAAGGTGAAGTGAAGAGATAAGTTATTGAAGTGATCCTTTTCCTAGGTTTGCAGTAAATGATGGAGGCTGTGGGAAGCTGAACCAGTGGTGCCACCTGGGCGGCATAAAGGCAGGAACAGATGTTCGTGAAGTGTTGGTGTCCCTGAGTAGGGGCACTGCCAGCAGCTGAAGTCCTCCCCTCACTACCCCTACTGTTTATTTCTGTATGTTAAGGGTGGAGGGCAGTGTAGGTCAACTGTAGGCATGCTGGGGAATTGAGGGGAAAGGGCTCCTGGGGCCCATGAGGGGCTGGATGGGGGGTCACAGGCACCAAAGGGTTTCTGGGAGAGATGGAGTCCTGTGAGAGGGTCAGGGGCAAGGAGGGGCTCAGGCATTATGGGGGCAGATGGTATTTGGGGCTGTGGGAGTGAAATGGGGTCAGAGGGGTTAAGAGGAAGAAGGATTTTGGGTAAGGGCGACCCAGAGGGAGTGAGGGGCTGCACTGAAGTTTGAATGCTTAGAGGGAAGGGGAGGACTCAGTGGGTTGTGAATGGGATGGTGAGGGATCAGGGGTGATGGGGATGAGTTTGTGCAAGGTGCAGTGGAGTTGAGAGCAGTGAGGGGGCAAGCTAGGATTCAGGGTGGCATGAGAAGGGTGGTGGGGTCTGATGGGTTTTGGGGCATGATGGGTTGGGGCTAAGCATGGGGATTTGTGGGATAATAGGCGGCAGAGTGGAGCCAGGGGACATTTGAGGCGGCAGTAGCAATGCGTAGAAGGCAGTGAGGGACATGTTGGAGCCATGGGGGAGGGGTGGAGGCAGGGCTTAGCATTATAGGGGAAGGGGCAGATGGGGTTTGGAGCTGTGGGAGTGAAATGGTTCAGGACTGAGTTGGAAGCAAGCACATTTGTGAGTGGAGGGGGCTTAGGGGGTGTGAGAGGGCGGGTGCATTGGGTGGTGAGGGGGATGATGAGGGGCCAAAGGGCTGGGGCATGATGGGAACAGATCTGTGCAGGACGCAGTAGTTTCATTGGGGCAGGGTACGACTTAGTGGGGCATGAGGGGGATGTTGGGGTCTGATGGGGTGGAGCTAACCATATATATATGAGATAACAGGGGGCAAATGAGCCAAGGGGGCATTTCAGGGAAGGAACAATCCATAATGGGCAGTGAAGGGCACTTTTTGGCCATAGTGGAGTACCTGGGAGACCCATGTGTTGGGATGTTGTCTTGAGCTGGCAGTCAGCCCTCCCTGCCCCCAGCCCCCAACACAGTTGTATTCGTTTGTGCTTGGATCTTAAACTGAAGAATATATCCCCTAGGCCCCTAGCATATTAGCAAAGCTTCTAATTTCTTTCTAATTGAAGAAAAATCTGCAGTATATTGGGTGAGGATGCACCATACCACCTGCACTCCCTTTTCAAAATCCTAGATTCTCCCATGGCTGCAACCCTTTGCACTCTGGATGCTATGCAGAGCATGTACTCTTGCTGCAGCCCTTTCCATTCTGACCCTGCCTGCTCCTTCTGGAAACAGAGGGGCACCGGACAGTCTCAGCTGCCCGATGCACCTGTTACCAGGAGGAGAGTGTGGAGCTGAATTGCAAAGGGCTGCAGAAGAACATTGGCTGCAGCTGCAGCTGCAGCTGCTTCCCAATCTGACTCTGTAGGAGGGAGCAGGGCATTTTAATCTGGCTGTTGGTGCTATCCACATCACATCTCCCCTGGAAGGGATTTGTGGTGCCTTGTCTGAGAACCACTGATTTAGTGGAAGCCACTCTTGCATCTAAGGGAAATTTAATATAAAAAATTTGAAAAAATAGCTTCCTTATAAAAAGAAGAGACAAGAGGTGGATTTCTCACTGCTATTACCCTTCTTTCTTTTCCTTTTCTCTCTTTTCCCCATCCCACTTGCTGTCTTTGTCTGACTTTGCTACCTGTTCTTCTCTTGATTCTTCTCTACTTTAAATAAATAAATGAATGAATAAATAAATAAATAAATAAATAAATGTAATTTCCTTACTTTGCCTTATGCCCTAGCCCTCAATTCCGAGGGTGTCACTTGTGCATGTGCATATGCACACCCATGTGGTAACAGTCTTTCTTATAAGTGAGATTTTAGGTCTTTACTGAGCCACAGTAGTTGCATGCTTAAAGGTCCCTGGCATTGGTGTCATATAGCATGGTTGCTATTCTATCTTCAAGTCTGAGGGTGTTTCTGAGCTTTGCAGCACTATAGCAGGAAAGAGGAAACTTGCTTTTGGGTTAGGGACGGACATTACATATAAACTGGTTTAAGTGATCAGAAACTGGTTTAAACCTGTAACAGAACAGACATTCAGTGCACATAAACCAATTTGAAAATTGCTGAAACTGGTTTGAGATGAACCTGGTTGAATGTAGTATCAGACTTAACTGATTTGGCTCAAATCGGCTTATGCAATGTCTGTCCCAGACCCCTTGCTGGTTTAAGATAAATCAGAGTCCCCCAGCATCCCAGCATGCTCTCTGGGCTGGGTGGGGCTCTCTGCTCCACAGCAGAGCTAGCCCCTCCCCTCTGCTCTGCAGGGGTGGGTGTGGCCAAATGCTCCTCCCTCTGTGCCCTCTCCCCCCACAACCCCAAACCACTGGGGGGGTTGCCTGCACTCTCTGCCAAAGCAGGTCCCAGAGTGGGGGGGGGAGAGGCAAGCTAGTTCCCTGTGTGCAGATCCAACCCCTGCACCTGTAAGCCTGGAGCCAAGACCTGCGGGACCAGACTGAGAGGTGGGTAGTGTTGGCAAAGACCTGATAATCATCACACATGCTGGAGATGTAGTTCAAGGAAGTTGCAGACAGCTTCACCAAAGAATGCAGAGTGCTACATACCTAAAGAAAGCCTTTCTAAATGCGTAGCTGTAAGGAGACACTCTGCCTTCAGGATTAGTAAAACTGGTTTACATTTTAAATTAGATGAAGTTGTGTATGCTGTGTTTTACTGGTCTTAATCTTAGCTTAGGCAAAGATTTTTGGTAGTTCCCTGTTGTATGCTTTGCAAATTGCTGTGTTTAATACATGCTTGCTTCAGAGAGAGAACTTTTTCTCCATCTCCACTCCCTAATCTAGCAGCAACTCCCCCTCCCCAGCTGGTGGCTGGCATCCCCTGTGCCTGCCAGCCCTGGCTGGTGCCTGGCCATACCCTTTCCGCTCCAGCAGCGAGTGGTGAGAGCCTTGGAGGGCATCTCCCTTCCCTCCCCTTTGGCAGTGGCTGGCAGGCATTCTGGCTTGAGCCACGGCAGGCATGGGCCTGCGTTTCCTGGTTTAACAGAGCATGTCTGTCCAGATTAATCAGTTTAAATTGCACAGCTTAGACTAACCTTCAAAGAGTGAATCAATTCAGGCTCAGGCTTTTTGAATGTCTGTCCCTAGCCCTAAGGTGGAATGCAGTTCTTTGAAGAAGGCTTTCTGTTTCTTGGTATGCTGTGGCAGAGTGGAGGTTGAGAAACAAGACAGGATCCTTGTTGCTTGCTACCAGGGTACCTTTTTGAAGTCTTATGGCAGCTAGCAGACAGGATCTTGAGGTGTTTTCAGGTCCCAAAGGCAAACAATGGCTGCTAAATTTCCCAAAATACTAGCCTTGAAGCTGGCAATTAGTAAATATTGTATATGAAGGACAAGAGGGTGAAGTGACACTATGACTGTCTGCTGTGATTATCTTTCTGTATGGGCTTCATAGCAGAGGGGTGAGGGGGGTGGAACAGTCATGGAACAACTGATTGAAACAACATCAAAGTTTAAGACTGAAGGCCCTAGGGTACACTTAAATTCTTTAATTCTGTATGCATTTGTATAGCTGAAGGAGCCAATATATTGTTTGCCCTTCCCGCCTCCCTTCCCTGCACATAAAGTTATCACAAAGAACTCAGAATATCTTAATGTTAAGAATAGCATGCTAAAAAACAAATATATCCCATAGTGTCCTCATAGTAGATGCTCCCACCAATGAAACTAATTTACCAGGGAGACCAGGCCAGAAATGAATTTTTACAGCCTTTTAAACATTCCTTTCTTTTTCTGACATTGCGTATTTTTACTTCAGTATTCCTAGGAGCCACAGCCAGTTATGGATTGGGAGGTGTAGTCATATTAGGTACCAGCCAGACAGAGCAAATATTGTTGCTGTTTCCATTATTCAGTGAAGAGGTCTCAGAACAGCGAATCACAGGTATTGAAATCTCTGCCAGCCATGCAGTCCATGGTATTTATGATGATGCATCTTAAGCTATAGATTCAGTGAACCAAAAATAAGAAGATGGCTTCAGAAAAGCCATTCTGAAGATGGCTTCAGAAAAGGAAAGAAAAATTCAACCTAGTTAAAACTTCTCTGCCTAATTGAATTAATATTTTTTTCATTGCACTTCACCTTTTAAGAGCTTAGTGTTAGGTAGAAGGAAATGGGATTAATCGGGTAACCAGACAGGCAGCAAGGAAGAGAGCTCAAAGTTCAGTTGACTGAGACAGGATTATGTTACCTCTTCAGCAGTTTGCTTTGCTGTCGGTAATGGAGTGGGGAGTTGTTTGTTTTATTTGTGTGGAAAGCTATTGAGCATTTAAGGCAGCAGTAGTGCAGAGGTATTTTTAGCACATGATCAAGTCTGTATCAATGGGAGTGAACCACGTAACAAGGCTGTTATGCCAGCATTCTGCCATACAATTCTGTAAGGTATGACAGAGAAGGTTCCACAGAGAAAAGATGGATGCCGAAGTCTACTTAGGGCCAACAAGGCATTTGTAAACCTTGTATGCATTGTATGCAGAGAATGAAGTGTGCATATATATACATGGGGAAACTGTTGCTGTATGGATTTGAAAAAGTGAACTGGATTGGCCATTGTCTGTAACCATGTGCATGTATGGCAGTATTTTCAATCCTAAATATCAACTCCAGTAAATATATGCAACACTTTATACCTTATAGTTACATTATGATCTAAGAATGTAAGATGTGGTTTATGAGTAGCTCACTTACTGTAAAAGTCTTTTAAAGTCCAAAAATGTTGGTACCATGACTAATTCTACCTCCCCCAGTACAGACTGAGATATTTTCCTTTGTATGAGAACTGGAGAGATTACAATACCATAAACCACTAGGTCAAGTTATTCACATCGAGACTGATCCATTGTCATCTACTTTTCATTCACAGGGTTGCTTTGTGAATTATCAACTCATTTTGGCAGAGTCCTGCTCTGAATTACAATCAGTTTAAAATCTAGAAATCTATCAAAACCATATTTGTAGCTGTAGCAAGATGTATATTTACATTAGTCTGTCCAACATGAGAAACATCAACAATATTTCAGTGTACGTTTTATCCTGAGTAGCAACAGTAGCTCTATCCAAGTTCCAATCAAAAGTACAATGTAAACACAAAATTAAGTTTTATGTCCTACAGTGGGAAGGCAATACAAGGGAAAAACTGCAAAAAGCCTAATAGCTATATTCAGAAAGTAAAATTGGTGCTGCATTATTGCTTAAAGATGCAAATCAAGGGTATCTGTGGTCTGTGATCTGGTGTCATATTAATTTGCATTTTAGAAAGGACTATAAGAGAGTAGATACTCATGTGTTTTCCTTTGTGAAAATATATGTACTGTCATTAAAAGGGATGATTAGCAGACCTGAAGATCTCTCCCTTTATCCCCAGTTTCCAAAAAATACTCAGGCTTCCAAAAATACCCTCCCAAGGTAGGAGGGAAGTTCTGATCATGGTGGTTTGTGGGGCATTGGCAATAGCATCTTGCTTACACCATAGAGACGCAGGTTCCTAGTAACTAAGGAAAGAGGGTTACAATAGCTGGAGTGTAGAAATCTAACTCATGGTGACATCACAAGGAACCAAAGCACCAATTTCTGGAATTAAATGAGGGACCCCCTCCCCCCCACTCCATCCCCCCTCACACCAAGATTTGACTGGTACTGGCTAACTGTTTCCCACAAAAATCTGTGAGTTAGGGCTTATGCATGCCTACTGCTGAATGACTTTGAAAGCAAAATGGTGGAGAAGAGTGTAATATAAGTGCTGCAACCCTTTACCATGGCTGATCAAGTGATGGCTCCTGCCATGAAGCTGTAGAAGCTGCCATTCCTACATCCCTTTTTCCTTGGGGAGCCTGGTGACTACTCACTAATGGCAAAATATGTCATCAGATGAAGGCCACTAATTGGTGAATACTTTCCAGATGGATCACTAATTCTTTCATCAGTTTGGATGAGTGTATTTTGGTAAAGAAGCACTCAGCCATGAAGGCAGAGGTGTATTACTTGCTATACCAGGTCAGTCTTCTACCATGAAACATATGGTGTATGCTGGCACAGCTTTCCTGTAAAATCCAAACTAGAGTCACCAATTTTTTTTTATCGCCCCACTGACCCTGGAATTGGAGTAATAAGTGTCCAGAATGCTGGAACAGCATTGCCATCATGGCATCACATGGGAATCATTTGCTTCCAAGGTAGCAAAAAATCTGTTCCTAAGCAGGACAGTAACACTATATATTCCTTCCTGCTAGAGACATCTTAGAGACCAGTCACAGATGGATACATATGAAGAAAAGAAAAAAAAAAAGAGACTAGACACTGGAACATCATCTGTTTCCTAACTAGAGTAATGACAAGTATACTGAGGTGGAGTTATCTGTAGAGGGACAGCAAGTTCAGATACATACCCTTTTGCTAACAGCTTCTAGGAGCTTCTTGGCTGATCCCAGAGTCAGCTTAGTACCAAAGGATGTATTTTCTTAGAGAAATGGTATCACTCTTAATTTCTTTTCTTTAAACTCACCATCATGAACACATCGGGCAGCGGCTGAATACTGTAGCAGTGTGTTCCCTCATTTTAAGCATAGTACTTTTCTAAGGTTTATATTTACTTTAGTTAGGGTGTTTTTTAAACCTATTTTAAAGCCACTTTTTCAGGCCTGGTTATGAAAATTTTACAAAGTTCTGGTTCCCATTTTGTTGTCATGGGGATTTTTATGGTTTGTTTTAGACTGTTCCATGCAGCCTGAAGACTGCTGGGTACTTGATTTGTAGTTATTTTTTTTCATTACTCAGAATTAATTTCTAATTATTTCCTATAGTACCTGCATGAGTGTTTGGCTTAGTACCTATATCTCAGAATTGGATTTCTTATTGAGAAGTGGCTTCAGAATTTATATGGTATCAATACTTGAATTTAGCAATATTTGTATTTTATAACATAATAAAATGAAGACGTGGGAAATTATAAAATGTGTTACGACAGGTATATTTAGGCTAGGGGGTATTGACCAGTTACTGGAAAATACAATATATGTGAGCATCTGATAAAAAGCAAAACTTGAAAATGTTTTCATGGATGCTGCCTTGGACATGTTTTTTATTCTCTTTTATGCAAGTAGTAAAACAAATGAGATTTTGTTGTTTATATGTGAGGTTTAAACTGAGGGAGCATATTCTTTTGGTGGTTAGCCATGAGATGATCCAGTGCTACTCAGTAATGATACTGAACCTATGATTTTTTTAAAGATATCAATAGTTTGTTTGCAGGTGTCTGGCTCTTTGTACAGATTACTTACCAATCTAGAATTCAGAGAATCAAAAAGTATTTGCTAATGAGATTGTGTGTGATTTTCCTTTTTCTCCTTTAGAGTCTCATTTAATACTCTCTTCCATCTACCTCTCTTTGCATGTATATTTTGTATAGGATAAGGATATATAAAATTCAGCAACCAACTTGAGAAAGATCAAGGGAATGCCAAAATTACCAGAAGGAAAGAAAACAGAGAATTGAAGATGAGAAGAAACCTAGGGTAACATATAGATAGAAGAGCCCTAGAGCTAAAATATAAATCCTAACAAGAGCACCCAAGAATATTATAGAGAAATGATATATTCCTTAAAACCTAGTGAAAACAAGGCTATTTCAAAATGTAAATTTAGGAAGCTGGAGAAAAATAGAAAATCTTAAGTCAAATGAGGATAAAGTAAAGTAAAAGCTACAATAGCTAAGTGGCTGTCCAGTGATGCAATTACTCTGTAAAAGAAAGTTTTCTATTTACAAAATAAAAAGCACACAAAAATACAATGAAGCTTTTTTATTTTTATTTTTTTAAGTATGCTCAGTAAAGCGCTCTGACCTCTGTTTTAGAAACTTGCATAACTTTATGCCTAGGTAGTCCCTTTGAGTGCCATAAGTTTACTTAGAATTATAAAGTTTAAGTATATGAATACATTAATGCAGAATTCAGGCCTAAAATTGTACATAGGATGTAGAAGAAGAAAAGTAACATGGAAAAAAAATCAACCTAATACATCCATCATGCAACAGGAAATGTTGTAAAAGAATACTGATTCTATTATAGAGTTGTAATGTTTCTACAGTTTGTTTACCAAACAATCTATTTGTAGAAATCAATCAGTAGTACAATGATTCATAAATTTTATCATTGTCTGTGGTAGATGATAATACTATGGTAATATCATAATGGCATTGGTGTAGTAGAACAAATGATTAATCTTATTCCAGTCTTACACAAGAGGAGGGAGGTAGGGGGGGACAATCCAGCATGACATAAAAAAACTGCCTAATCCCATAGTGTTCATAGTGGTTTTTTGAATTTTAGCAATTTGTAGGTGTGCAAGAGAACTTCAGATAGTTTACTGAAAATCAACCCTATTCTGACTTGTATAGTACACATTTTGCAGTGTATGGTGTGACTTGAAAAGCCAATGTAGTATGTATCATTCATATCATAGGGCAATGTGGAACCAACTATACAGTAGCTTTGCAATATAATATATATACTTTTCAATATATATTACCATTAAAATCTCTACCATCTCATGCAGCACTTAGGTTGAGATTTGATCTCTCTGCATTAGTATTGGGAGATTTTAAATCATAAAGGGTGCAGACAGAAGTGCAGCTCCCTGCTGTAACTGAGAACACTTTGCAGGAAGTGTTCTGAGTTACAACGATCCCCCGGACCAAACAGAAGTTCAGTGTTGGTTCCAGGGGGGAGGGGAATCTAGCTGCTGCCTGGGAGCCTGCAGCCTGTTTCCCCTAGCAATGGCCCCCATCCCTCCCAGCCTATCCCTGTTTCAGAATGAGAGGGATGAAAGAGAGGAGAGGGAGCTCATCCTAGGGGGTTCTTCAGCTAGCACTGGAGGGTGGGGTTTGGTGTATTGGAGTCCTCCCACTTCAGTGGTGCTCCAGTACACCTGACCCACCCTCTAGTGGGGACTGAAAAAAACCAGGCTGAACTCCTTCCACTCCCTTTCCTCCCTCCCTTTCTGAAAACAGTTTGAGACTGGTAGGCAGTGCAGACAGAAGTTACAGAAGATGCTGTGTTTTGAAATGTCTTCCTGTCATCCTTCTTGCAGTGAGGGTTCAGATTTCACCTGATAAGCCATTTTTAAGCATTTTGCAGCCATGCAGTTGTGTTTGGTCATGGCAATAGAACACTTTCTGTGGCCATATTGGGCAAAAATTGTCACTTCCATCTGTGCCTAGGATCATAGAAAATTAGGGTTGGAAGGGACATCAAGAAGTCAAATATGAGACAAGAAAGGTTTGTAATTGCACTTTGCAGGAAGTAAAACAGGATTTATTATTGATTAATGATTTATGAAAGATCGGTTTAATATGGTTCCTAGAAAAATGAAAAAGATGAAAGAACAATACTTGACTGAACAGTGTACTTTCTAAAACCAAATCTTTTGCAGCAGTAGTTAAGGAGATCAAGAGGTAAAAATCAGTGATATATTGTCAGCCTATATTTTTAAGAAATGTATACTCTTTCACAGTATGGTCATATACTGAGGTGAGGATATTGATAAACACCAATAAGAATTCAAATGGATGCTCTCAAATTAAAAAAAATATATATATAGTATGTAAGTATGTATACACATCTTTAAAATGTTCCTTAGCAGTGTGCGTGGGTCTTCCTCACAGCAACATAGTAGAAAAAGAACCAAAATAGGACAGCATAATTGTAACCCCCCCCCCAAACACCACCCCCAAAAACGTGAAAAGAGGCTCACAAGCTGGTGCAGTATTTTAAATTTAAGTTTCTTTGGCTTGATTTCAACTGATCTTCTTCAAAATGAATCATAAAGGTCCTTATAAATGTAAATAAATTAAAGACAAAATCCTGCAGTCCTCACTGAGAAGGAATTCCCACTAATTTTGGCATAGTTCTTACATGTAGGTGTGGAATAAAGACAGCAAGTTTGGACCCTGTGTACCAGTAGCATAAGTATCTGGGGTGAGTGAGCTACCAGCCCTGGGACCCTGCCCAGAATGCTTCCCTCAGAGTCTTTACCATGGCAGGGCAGTCCTGCGCTGCCTGGCCATAGGAGCTGGGCAAGCAAAGCCCTGCACCCAGCAATATATCCAGGGGGGATGAGGAGGGTTATGGTGCCAGCAGAACAGTGCTTCTCCTTCTCTGAGGAGATTTTGCCACAGCAGGTGCAGCCCTGTGCCCAATAGCATATTATGAGAGGAGTGAATGGGACACCAGGGGAAGCCTACACCATGGAGCTGCTGCTACGTGAGCAAAAGCTGTTAGGACAGCAGCAGTGGCAGCAATAGTAGCTGCCTCCACTGTGAGGAGAACTGTGGCAGGTATGGCTCCCATTCCCTTCCCCATCTTCTCTCCCCTTCCTGCCCCC
>NW_005841988.1:1900505-1916602 GCF_000455745.1 Alligator sinensis
CTGGGCACTGAAGAAGCTTGCTATGCCTTTGTGTACAGCCTTTATATTTCCAGTAAAACTTACTTCTGTACTAATGTTGTCAGATACCTTTGTTTTCATGTGTATATTTCTAAATTAATCAATTTTATTAATTTACTTTTATGCACAAAGGAAATGATCTATAGCATTTATTTATATTTTTCACTATACCAAATATACTAAGAGGACATGGGGTTAATTTTGTCCCTTGACTACATCAGTTGGTGAGTAAATAGTAAAGAGACAAAATAGTATGAGGTAAAACTGTCCAAGGCAGAGTTGACTTCTAGTTTGGTTGTGCCTTCTTACACGGAGTAAATCTATAGGAATTTCATCTGATCAGTGACAAATCACTGTAACAAGGGATGAAGCCAAGAAAAGAAAGGAAAGTATTGTCTTCAGGTCCAACATTTTTATGTTAAACATAAAATGGAAGCGGGGATTAAAAAAACCCCCATGGAAGACAATTCAATTAAAAAAAAAAAAAAAAGTGTGGCACACATGGAAGGCATTTCAATTAAAAAAAAAAAAAAAAGTGTGGCATCCTCTGCATTTTTTGCTTCCTTTTCAGCTGACTTAGGCCAATGTATCCCTATCTGCAGGAAATTGCAGGAAGCAAAAAGATTAATTAGATTCAAACTTGTGGATATAGGCATGAGTATGACTTACTGTAATGGGGGCCTTCCTAGGGCTGGTTAGATGTTGGCTCACCCACCTGCTTTTGGGCTAACCACCCACCTTTCTCGTCTGCTACACCTTGATGGAAAACAATTAAGATATTACCCAGGTGGGAGGCTGCCCATTTTCTGCCCTGATGCCAGGGGGCGTTATCTGAAGCTCTGACCTCCCCTTCACTGCAGCCCATGCCTCGCAGATTGCATCCACATGACTCACATGACTGGTGCTCTGGGGTCTCATAGGGACTCTCACTCACTCCCTGGAGCAGCAGGTCATTGTGCTCAACCTTTAGGTCTTTATTTTGATCAACACGTGGCCTCCTTGTGGTGGAGGACTTAGTGGGGTCAGGACTCACCCTTAACTCCCTGGCTGAGCGCTCCCCACCCGGCCTCTGGCCCAAACTATGGCTTCAGGCATCCACGAACATACCTTGGCCTTTTCCCCACACATGGGGTTCCTATTATGTCCACTCTAGGGCCTCTACACCATGCCCCATCCTGGGGTCTGCTCATCATCCTCACAGTCAACTACACAAGCCCTTGCACTGCCCTTCAGGCTTACTCCCGGTTTGGCCCTACTCAACGTGCCCCTGGGACTGTCATTCAGGCCTATTCCCTGTTCAGCCCTATGTAGCCCCTCTTCATGCACAGCCCTTCAGCCCTACTCCCATTCAACCCTACTCTGTGCTGAGCCACACAACTCTGCCCTTTTCCCTAGGGCTACACACCTGTTTCCTCCCTGGGACCACGCTACTGCCCCCCTCTCTGGGGCTGCACTTCTATCCCCTCCCGAGGTCTCTAGGGTCTCAATTTCCTATGGGCTCAGGTGGCCTCAGCCATGCCTGCCCCCACTTGCTAGATGTAATCCACCTGAAGATGGGGGCTAGGGGTTATTAAGGCACTGTGACCTGCCAGGGTAGTAACTGGCCTGGGATTTCCTGGGGGCTCCCACAGCACCAGGAGCCCCACCAGACCACCCTTCTTAAGAGCTCTGGTTAAAACAATAAAATCAATACAAAAAATAATTCCTGGCTAGATTTTCCATCATAGTCATTAATGCATTTTATACTTTTTGGTTTGCACTAAACTTTATGATAAGATTAAAAAAAACAAACAAACCCCCAAACTACAATTTTATTTAGCCACTTTAGTTTTGTGCTGCTTGGTTGGTTTGATGGACAGCTGTGTGGCAAAATGCAAACTTTTCCCAATTAACAGGTCCAATTTTTACAGATCCATAAAGCAAGAGGAGGGCAGGGTTGGATTCATAGCTGAAATGTTCATAGAGTGTAGAAGTTAGCCAGAATTCTGAAAGTTAAGTGGATCATTAAAAACTCAACATCAGGATCTTAAATTATGATCTTGAGTATTTGATGAAAAACTTAAGGGCTCAAAAAGTGATACTCACTGTGGATCATCTGGGAATTATTCAGGCTAGCAGTAAATGATCAACAGACCTATGACTGTTGTTAAGCTTCTCCTATTGTTTTCTAGGGATTTTTTTTACTGTTTAACCAGGGGTGGTCTTAGGGTCTATGATAATAGGTAATTCAAAGAAATATGGCTGTTTGAGGAGGGTGATATCACTTTTGTTGCGTGTGGGCAGGCCTCCGTGGTAGTCTTTCACTTTTCTCAGGGGGGGAAATCAGCATGTCTGGTATGGGCAGAAGGTCATTTGTTCCCAGTCAGAAAGCACTGACCTTTTGCAAGCTCAACAACATAACTTTAATTTGTAATGATCAGGATGTTTCATTATAATATGCAAGTAAAGCTACCCATTCTTTCCAATGACACTGAGATAGAGGTTTAATGTAGTTCAGGGAAGGAAATGGGTATGGGAGCCTGCCGTTGTTAAAGCAATGTCAGGAAAAAGTGGTACTGTGCAGCGTATAGAGCAAATATAGATTACTTGATCCTGCTTTGACTTGTAGCAGAGGAGTGTAATTCAGGTATTTGTGATTTTACACTAATGCAAAACCTGAATAAGCAAGAAAATCTGGTTCATTCAACATATTATTTCTTAAGTACTGTATCCTAATGCATTCACTGTCTCCATCTTTTGTTCCATCGTTTGTGATTCCACCACCCCCTCACCTTGGCCCCCCAGCATGAAACATAACATGGCAAGTTTCTGGTTTTATGGCCCAGTCGCATGAAAAGGTGTTTGCTTACAGACTTGTTTTAATCATTCATATAATGATTGGTGGCTCCCTGTTGTTAAACCACATTTATTGATTCATCATTGTTGAAGTACATGGCTGAAAGAACTGGTCCTGTCAGGCGTTGATTGAGCGGGAAGGAAGTATAGTGCTATTCTAACCCTCTTTTTTTCATAAGCAACAGTTACAATTAGGGTTATGCAAAACCTCCATTATGGTGAATCACTTGCTTTGTTTTAAAAAGTATCTGATTTGACTGAAATTGCTAGGTTAACTCAAACGGACGCATGTAAAATATTTAGAATGGATGAAATTGTACTTAACGCTCATTTCCCAGTTGGCTGATGGTTTACCTGCTGGAAAATAATTTAGCTGGGGAGAACAGGCCTAGTGTAAAACTCTTTCCAAAACAAATCTAGCTGTATGATATATGTTACATTTTTACTGGGATGTTTCTACACAGATTATACTGTCACACAAAACAAATGCATACTGTATAAATGTAGGTAGGTTCAAGTCTGTTCAAATAATTAAATTGAAGTAATAATTAATAGATGTCTCCTTGGTGCTGTTTTGCTGCTAGAGTAGGTTTAAAGCCCATGTGTACAAATTAATAGCCCATGTGTACAAATACTCAGATAAAGAAAGAATTTAAAAACATACTGGCACTAACTGAAAATAACTACCATTCAAATAGTAGAAAATGGTTATTTTTTTTTTATCCAGGGCCAGGTATCTTTATAATACGTTATTTCTCTAAAGTTTATTTTCTAATTAGGAGACATGGTGAACAAGAGAAATCTAACAATGAAAGATGATTAAAAGTGAAAACAAAAGTACCAAAGCAAAACTGCAATTCTAATACCACTTTATCAGTGCCTTAGAGGTTGTGCCTTTGCTACAACTCACTGAATGTTTTATTTTTGTTATAATTACAGTATCTTGCCTGCACTTTGTCCCTCTGATCCTTTGTTAAAGCCCAGATCACTGTGCAGACTGTGCTTGTAGGTGTGATTTATTGAGTGACAAGTAGCTGTAGGGTAGAACACACGCCTCTGTACCTGAGTAAAGTATTAGACATCACAAAGCTAGGGGGGGAAGAAGAGAAAAGCAAAGAGCAGTAACACAGCAGCTCCTGGATACAGATCAGACAAGAGGTTCTGCCACAAATCACCTAGAAACATGTCAGACGCTGCATGTTTGTTGTTTTACACTGAGGGCACAGCCGTAGTCCAAAAGTATTGATTCTTTTCTTTGTACAGAGACAGAAACTGTCAGCTCTAGCAGGCTGACCTTGGTATGGCTCAGACAACTATTCCCCACCCTGCCTACCACATGAACCCCACAGGAAAAGTACAGGCAAGATATGCCAATGTCCGTTTCACATAAACAGAGAGAAACCCAAGCCTGCTGAAACAACTCCCCTCTCTCCCTCCAGAGGTCCATGGTAGCGGTTTTGCACCACAATCCATATGACAGAGAATTCAATTTTTTTTCCCCCCAGTGCCTCAATTCAAGAGACATTAATTCTCCTTAGTCAAGTATTTAAGAACTATTTTAAGAAAAATAATAGGAAAAAAATCCCACAACCTCAAAAAGACAATGCTTTCGTGTTTTTTTACAGGCTTTCTGAGAGAGGAATGGGGAACAAACTGACTTGGACCGATCACAGTTAGGATCATTTTAATAGAATTGTAATTATTTGTGTCCGTGTAGTAAAGTAACCCAGGCTTACTGTGAATGTAAAAACATGACCCTGTTTCTGGGAAACGCATTGAGTTGACTCTTAACATGCTATTGTATTGGTTCAAGGGACTCTTGTTCTGTGTGTGCAGAGTTTGCTCTTGTGCTTTACTGTTTGTTTGTTTGTTTTTAGGTGACAAAACTAAAACAATATTAATGCTAGTCATCTCATTTTGGATGATCTTTCCCTGTGAAACTGTTGCAATGAGTCAAAGTATTTATTCCAGAAGATGAAGAATGGTGCTACACTCTGAACAGCAGAAGCCTTAGCTATATTTGTAGTCAACTTCTTGAGCCAAGTGGAGATACATAACTGCACTCTGACACCACCTGTCATTTATGAATTCTGCCATTATGGTTGGGTCAGTGAGTGATTTCCTTTGGCACTTATAGAGTTTAGAATTCGCTTCCCCTTGACATAATCTTTTTCAGCTCATCCCACCCGTCTTTTAGAAAGCATCTTAAACAACTACATCATCTTTCTTCTACTTATTAATAAAATGAATATTGAAATATGGCCTGCCTTGAAATATATACTTTTTATATCTGAATAAGAGATCACACACCAAATGAAAGAAAACCAAAAAAGGGCAGATAAAAGACGAGAGGTTGCAATATCACGTAGCTAGAGAACTTGATATTTGTACACCTTAATTTAAAATGTTTTGTTTTTAATGTTACATTTTACATTTCTTATGCATGTCCTAAGCATCTTGCCAGAGGTACTTTATAAAATATGTGAGCCCTGAGCACCTTAGCAAGGGTCAAGGGAACTTTATAAAATATTTGCTATTCCTGTAGTTTGCAGATTTTTGTGCTCCAGGTGCTGATTCTCTTCGAACTAGAATGTTGTCTCATGAGCCTGTTATGCAGGATAGGAAACAGAGTGGTGAAGCTGGATGATTTTTGTCTTGCCAGGAAAGAGGACTTAGTACACTAATAGGAAAAGGTGCTATCCAGAACACTTAAGAACCGTGACATTTTATAAATCTTGGGATAACACTTTTTTTTGTGAATAATATAATCTTAGAAACCCCTCAGCTTTGGACCTACAGTTGACATTTGGTATGACTTAGTTAAAAAATACATGGCAGAGTGTTAATTGAGTGTCATGCTTTGAAAGGGAGATTGTCATATTTAAAATCACACTCTGAAACTGTTTTACCAACTGTGATTATATACAAGTACCACAGAAAGAAAGCTCTATGCTTTAAAGGTTCCATAGACTTTCAGGGGCTCAGGCATAGGAACACCCCATTTTTACCTACCTTTCCCTTTATCACAATGGAATAAAGGTGAAGAATTATAAAACACATAATTTCCAGAATGCTTTTGTAAATGCACAAGAATTGGCTCCCAAAATACTGCACCTAAACCTTGTAATTCATTGTTTTTCCTTTCTAGATTTGAATATGTCCCTTTGTAATTCTTTAGTGTTCTGCAAAATATTGACATTTAAAAGGCCATAAATATAAATATAATCTTAAAAATTACTCTTATCACTGTTATCACTTAAACTATTAAAACTAGGAGGGGAAATTGCTGTCTTCCCCCTGCCTCCCCTTATGCAATTTCCCTTTTGAACTTCATTCAGTGTAAAGAACATAACTAAACCGCTTAGTTTACTTTTCTATTTCTTATATACCCATACAATGCTATTGTCACTAAATATTTTCCTACACTGTTGAAAGCCCAAATCCAGAAAAACTCTGATTACATGAAGATTTTAAAAAAGGAAGCATTTACATTTTTGTTAGATTTTATAGATCCCAAATCCCTTTGAACCTGCATTTTAGGTTCAGAGTACCTGTCAGTGTCTCTTTAAAAAACAGACCACATTGTTGTTGTTTGTTAAGCCCTGATGATGTGCTCAGTGGTGTACAGGCTACAAAAATATAGACAGTCCCTAGGTGATGCAATAGAGTCTTTTTGACAGTATACTGCAAAGTCACAAGATGGGAAGGTGGGTAGTATGAGGAATAAGTACTTCAAAACAGAATGCTATGTATTTTGTTTGTCTAAAACAAAATGAAACTGAAATAAAAGTGCTTGTGTTTTTGGTATTTTTCCCCAAGCACATAGTCTACTTGAAAAATATATATTATCATTCTGTTCCCCTTCTCTTTGTGCATGTAACACACACATGATGTGTGTAATAGAATTATATTGCTCTTGAAAGTGTCAGTTGAGTTATCCCTTGCCTTGTTAGTACCATGTTTGATTTCTTAGACAGGGGCTATAAATCACTATCTAATATGCAGGTCTTTTGAAAACGCACCCAAGGTTTATTACCAGTAACAGACTAGTGGCCTTATGTGGACTTTGCATGAATAAAACAGATTGATGAGCCATTTTACAGCATTGCAAGCTGTATTATAAATACATCACCCTTTTCAGTAATTTAACGTGAAGAAAAAGCTAATGAGCTACCAGCCATCATCTGCCAGAGAACTGAAAATACCATTCAGCTCATAGGCCAAGTGACTGGTTGGAGATTAAGAAAATCAAAAGTCTCTGATTTTTCCTAATTCAGTGGAATTAGGAAATAATTCAACTTTTTGTTGTTTCCAAATTTCCTCGCAACACAAAACAGGAATATTATCCAATAAGAACTGTAAATGATCTATGTTATGAAAGTCATAATGGGCACCTCCCATTATGTGCGATGGTTTGGTACTTCCTTTTGAAAGTACTTTAGTACTTTCGTACCTACTTTTCGAAGTACTAAAGCACAGCACAGTACGGGTGGTTACTAGGGCTGTGCGAAATTTTGGCAGCCATTTCATTACAGAGGTGTTTTGGGCCACTTCAGTGCCCAAAACACTGAATCTGAATCAAAATGGAAGGCTCAGAAACATCTCTGAAATGAAACAAGTCATCCGAAACATTTCAGAATTGTTTTGGGAAACTTCAGAGCTTCAGAGCCAGGCTTGCAGGGAAACAGCTGTATGCTGTTGCCCTGCCATGCAACTCAGCTCTGCAGGGAGCAGAGATGTGAGCCGGGGGTCTCCTTGCCGCCGGTGCCTGCCCCACGCTGCCCTGGTGACGCGGGGCTGCATGGGGTGGGCAGCAGTGGTGAGGAGACCCCGGTGCAGATCTCTGCTCCCTGCGGAGCAGTCATGCTGCAGGGACCAACAGGCCTGCTCGCTCCTCTGCACTGCTCCCCTGCCCTGCAACACTGTGATGGGGATCTCCTTGCCTGCACGGAGGGCAGCGGCCCTCCCCCAGACAAGTCACCCACAGCCCCATCCTGCTCCCCATTGGGGCCCCAAGCTCTGCCTGGCTGGGTAGGGTTCTGCGAAGTTTGTAGCCCATTTGAAACAGATTCGGGGGAGAATTGGCAGAGCCGAATCTTCTGAAACGGATTTGGCCAAAACAAAATGGGACAGTGATCTCCCAAACACTGAAACAAATCATTGTCCTCCGAAATGGCTGAATCTGAAACCAAATTGAAACACAGCCATTTCTCACAGCCCTGGTGGCTACTGTGCCATGCGTATGGTGCACAGTTAGATTTCGCCACAACAGTGACATAGCTGGTGATCACGTGTAGACCCGTGTAATTGCTATGTTGCCATAGTGTGCCATACAATGACATAGCACTTTGCTACGTCACCACAGGGCGATGTGTATATGTGCCCTATTGTGAATAAAATTAGTCACATTTGGATGCAGGTATGAAAACTAACAGTGCACCACTCCCATTTGTTCCTCCTGGTTTTGGGCTATGGCCTGAGGAGGAAGAGTAGCATCGAGGTAGTCAACAAAAGACTTCAGCACTGGTGTATCATGAAGGCTTCAGCTTCCATGACCACAGTCCGCTCTTTTATGAGGGAGGCAGTGGTCTTCCAGGAAGAGATGGTCTCCACCTCACTGCACTGGGGAGGAGGCTCTTCTCAGCCAGACGGGCTAACCTGCTTGACTGGACTTTAAACTAAGCCCATTGGGGGATGGGTGGATAACCGCCAATGCAAACCCACTAGGCAACTACTGCATAACCAGCAGGTTAGGGCACCCAAGGGAATCCACACCTACCCCAGCCCTGGAATGGTATCCACCTAGCAGTGTAAGGAAACCTAGGGCTTCCAGTGGGACACTTACGTGTCTGTACACCAATGCCAGGAGCTTGGGGAACAAACAGGAGAAACTGGTCCTCCTGCTAAGCAAGAAACACTACAATCTCGTAGGGATAACAGAGACTATGAGTGAGCCACAGGTATAGATGGCTATACTCTGTACAGGAGAGATCGTGCAGATAAAAGGGGAGGGGTTGTAGTGCTCTATGTCAAGGAAAGCTACATGTCCCTGCAAATTGACATTGGCACCCAGGGAGGACAACTGGAGCCCTTCTGGGTTAAAATATGTGGGGAACATGGCACAGGGAACATCATGGTAGGAGTCTACTACAGACCTCCTAACCAGAAACAAGAGCTGGACCAGGAATTCACCAGGGAACTGGCTGAGGCTGTGCACTCTCGGTGCATGGTTGTCATGGGAGACTAACTACCCAGACATCTCATGGGAAGACCACTCGGCCAAATCTGAATGGTCGCAAAGCTTCCTCACGTGTGTGGACGAGCTCTACCTGACTCAAGAAGCCTATGGGCCGACAAGAGGTTAAGCATTGCTGAACCTGGTACTGGCCAAAGGGAATGATCTAGTCAGTGACCTAAGAATGGATGGGAAGCTGGGTGATAGTGACCACGAGCTGTTCACATTTACTGTCCATCGCAAAGCTGGCAAGTCAGTCAGCAATACAGAAATACTCAATTTTAGGAAAGCTGACTTTCACAAGCTCAGGAGGCTCATTGTCAAGGCCCTAAGGGACCATGACTCGACAGGAGGAGGAGTCCAAGAGGAGTGGTTCCTCCTCAAGGGAGTGATGCTGACAGCACAAAAGACCATAAAAGCTAAGGAGACCATAGAAGCTAAGGAGGCGGTAGTCATGGGGGACCTAAACTACCCAGACATCTGCTGGGAGACGCAGACAGCAAAGTCCCACCGTTCACGCAGGTTCCTATCCTGTGTACAGGACCTCCACCTGACACAGGAGGTACATGGTCCCACTAGGGGGAATGCCTTACTGGATCTGGTATTGGCAACGGGGGATGAAATGGTAGTGGACCTACAGATCGGTAGCCATCTGGGGGACAGCGATCACCTAATAATAGAATTCACCATAAGACGTCGAGTGGGTAAGGTAACTAGTAGGGTGAAAGTGCTAGACTTTAGGAAAGCTGATTCCAATGAACTCAGGCGATTAGTCAAGGACGCACTGCAGAGTAGGAGTTTTGAAGTGATGGGAACCCAAGAAGGATGGCTGTGCCTTAAGGAAACAATCCTTCAGGCACAGAGCGAGACGATCCCGATGCGAGGAAAAAGAGGGCTAATTAGGAAATACTATAGGAACAATTCCCTTGAAATATATAACTTTTAAAGCCAACTTTGAACCCAGAGTTTTATGTTAATTTTTTTAATAGAAGAGGCAATAATCATATGTTGCCTAACACTTGTATCTATGTGAAAAGTTTCTACACGTTTTCTGAAATCAGGCAATAACCTGGAAACAGCTGTTTTTATTACTTAGGAATAGCTTAGCAATTACCGTACTATAAAGAACTCAAATTTAGTTTTTAAAATAATATTTTTCTACTGTGATGGCAGGCAGGCAGTTCAGCAGTCTAAGATATTTTATTCCTGCAGATCCGGCATAAAAAGTCTGTTACGAACAGACTGGAAAGTAAAGCTCTGAACACTCTTTAATTAGTCTTTACAAAATTTATAACAATGGAATATTTTACATGGAATGTGTAAACCTTTCAGTGACTGGCACTAATCTATAGGGGCCTTATTTTACCTGCACTTATGTGCTGTGCATCTCAGATTTGCACATAATTTAAACAAGACAGCCCCATTAATACACTATGTACCCCATTAAAAATGGCTGGAAAATAAAATCTCTTGTTATAATAAATGCACATATCAGTTTTGTTATGGATTTTACAGAGGGTCTTCAACTTCTAATGCTATGACACATTTTATATTCTACTCTGGTGTGCAGCAAGTCCATACCTAAAACAAAAACAGGCTAACCTGGAGGGGGGGAGGGATAGTTTACTGGTCTGAATAATAGGGAGCAAATTCTGGCCCTTTACAATTCCTACTCAAATCAATGGAAATATTTCAAGAGCAAGGAGTGAGCAAATACTTCAACAAATGGCTCAAAGCTTCAAGTACCTACGTTCCCTGGAATTAGTTTCAGTTCACAGCAGGATCCACTCAGGCCTTCAGCCTTCTGAGGTAGATGAACTGAGTACTGTGCAGTTTACTATGTCAAGAGATTTTTCAGATGAGACCTTAAAAATGAAGTCTTGTGTGTTTTTTGGGGACACTAAGTACCTCATTCGCTACTTGCACTAATCTTATGTCCATATATAGTAATTCTGTTTAATGTCTCAGTTCTGATTTACACTGGTGTCAGAGACTAAAGCCCAAAAGATCCAATGGTACACTTAATAAAAATCAGTGGCCTCAGCCAAAATGTTCCCTAATCCCTCTGTGTTCATTAGCTAGGTTTCTACTGTCTGAACCAGATGTGGCTGCATTTCAGTGGTATGAATATACACAAGTGTTTGTGGAAAGCTTTACAATTCGTTAAGATGAAAGGCGGTATATGAATGCAAAATGCAAGTTTTAATCCTTTGGAGACTCTGGATGTATTGTTTGTACTTGATTTTTTTTCTATAGCATGTATTTGGCTGAACTTACAGGACTATTACCATTCTAAGGCTGGATAATTCAGGGAAATGATCCAAGATTATCTGAACAAGTAACAGGCAGGTAAGCTGATGGATCCTAAACACTGGAATTCAGGAGCCTGGATACTATGGCATTTCTTCCATGACACAATAATATTTGTGTTGCGATGCCTTGTTAGCTAATCTCACGTTCTTGGGATCCATTTCTAGAGCACTAATGTTCAGTTTACTGCTTTTGAAAACAGTCTTGCCAGGAAATGTAATCACTGGTATGTCACGAGAAAATGAATACAAAAGGGGAATGCATGAACACAAGAAGGATCAGTTCAGTATTTTAATTAACCTGGTATTCATAGCAATATTTTTCAATAGTTGTCCCTTTCATTTTAAGAGGATATTATGGGGCATTGCTCTGAGCATTTGTACAGCTCTGAAATCACTGGACTTTCAGTATGTAGAATGCTTGAATGCATGTAGAATGTAGTACGCAGAATGTAGAATGAGGCCCTTTGAAAAAATGAAGAATCATTTCTCTGACTTCAACAAATAAGCCGATTCTCAGATCTCCTTAAACCTGATTGCGATGCTTCACAAGTTCCCAAATAATACCTATTAATGCAGCATTCAGGGATTCACATTTACACTCCTTTAGTGAGTGTTTTTGGTAAAACTGTAACTAATTATACTGTGATGAGCAATCACAATCCAGTTGCTTTCAGTGACTGTTTACCTTCTGATATCTGATCCCAATCCTTAGATTACTAGGAAAATAAATCATCTTTTTTTGGTGTTATGTTATGCTCTGCAAACTTTTTAACCCATATATATATATATATATATATATATATATATATATATATATAAAAAATGATCTGAAAGAGTAATCCTTATAATACTGAATGTCTGTGTTTGTACCTTGACCCCGGGATAATAAGGTGTATCCTTTCCTGTGAACATGTGTGTAATGAGTACTTAAAATGTGCTCATTTTCTTGCTTTTGAGCTGAGGAGAAACTGGGCAGAGCAGTACCCAAGACCTGGAAAAGTGATGGGCATTTCCTGTTGAGGCAACTTCTTCTTGTGGTAACATGTTCCAAGCTTCCCTTCCATTCTCCTGGCCCTGTATATTGGGGGCAGGAGGACCAATACCATTGAGCCTCAAGATTTTTTTCATTTGAACTCGGGCCATTTGCTCTTCCTCACACTTCTGTTCTAACTTCCATTTCCATAGTGACTTGCTTTGCCTTGCCATTCTCCCTTCCCCTGCCCTGTTCCATCTCCCCTTGCTAATATATTAAAATTTAAGATAACAAAGACAGTGAAACAGACATGTTATTTGTCAACCATGGCCCTTGCTCATTTCCATTTAATATTGTAGCTTTCCTTAGCTCTCTGTGTGAGTTCTGTCTTCTCTGATTTTAAGCTTGGAGCAGGGCCATGTCTTCTCATATGTTTGTAGAGCATTTGTTACAGTGAGGCTTCAGTTGCAACTAGGGCCTTTGGTTATTACTACTGTCTTTATTGATGACCAAGTTAAAAGAAAATGGTCTTGTAATTTCCCACTTGTCCTTCCTAAATCTTGTTTAGATAAAGGCAACAGTTGTATGGTATCTGTTACACCAGTATAAAACAAAATTTAAAAGCTGAAGTTGGTCCCTTAATATTCTGCTACGGCTTCTCTCCTAGTTGTATCATGTCAAATCATGAGAGTTGCTGAACACCTATTGAACTTCCAGTGAATTTAAGGTCAGCCAGAATTGGACATACCTTCAGGGTTTGGCCTTAAGGTGGTAACTTCTAAAAGGATATCATCTAACAACATAGCAGTTAATTTCAGTCATGCCACTTTTCCACTTCTGAAATATTGAGCAGCAACTTATTTTTGTTTTGAAGGAGCATAACTTGCAGAACCTTTTTAGGGATAATTCACAAAATTTAGAAGAAACCATGCAACTTCTTCTATTCATATTGACTGCAATTTACCTAATTGTGAACTCTTTATTCCTAGTGAAATATCTCGCTTTGGAAAATATTATTAAAGATTTTGCAATCTTAACTGAATAATGTATGTACTACTTCCTCCCTGTCTCAGGGTAAACATGAGCACATGCACACACACACCCTTCACATGTATGTACACGTATTTGTGTATTACATATTTTTCCCAAGTATAATTACTGATAACTTCAGCAATTATGAAATATTAAAGATTTCCCCCCCAAAACCCTTTTCTTTGGAACACTAGTACTATCTTATAACTATGAGATTTCAGTGTTCAGAAGAAGAGAGTGAAGCCACTTTGATTTTCAGGTTAACATGCTTTAGCACAAGACCAAAGCATTTGGGTTTTGAAATGCTTCCTTGCACTGTTTACAACCAAACATTTTTTTGGCCAAAGTTGACAGTCTTGTTGCCTGAATATTTGGGTGCTGAACTTCACAATCTGAAAGGGCTGACTTTCTGAAATTCAGGTCTTTTTTCTGATAGTCTTCATTGCCTTCATTTAGCTAACTCTTTCTTAGATAACTTCTTTGCTTTTAATAAAAATGAATGGATATGTAAAATTGTTTTAGTACAATCTATCATAGGCGTGGACCAGAAAAGTTAAACAGCCAAACTTTAACTTTAAAGTTTAGTATTACCTAGAAGTAATCAAGTGCACTTCTACTAACAACCTTTGAAAACAGTGCAATAAAGGTAGGGTCAGTGTTTATCTTGGCTTATGAAATGGTATAAGTCTCAACTGTGATGAGGAGGTTTAAGCCAAATGATAAACATTGCCCTAGTAACATGCTACTTCTAGTGTTTGCTTATGAGGGAAGAATACTTTGCCATAAGTAGAAAGATATGGATGAACTCTAGTCTTCTTGTTGTTGTTTGGTTTCTTTTTTACCTTAAGCAAAAGAGAGAATGCTATTTAGTAGATACATTTTTAAAAAAAGTTCTAAATTCTCTGCACCGAGGTGCATTTAATTTTGTTATTAGTCACTCCTGGGTGGGCATTGTTGAGGCTCCTGGTTACAGTGGTTCTCCTCTTTCTCCATCATCTATAGAGACTAGGGCTCACCTTTCTGTGATGTAGTTTATAACTCTCTCTGGGATCCAGTCAGCCCAGTCCTATTTCCCAGCTCTGCGGGGAGGTGATGGAAAGGAGCTAGCTCAGGATGGAGGGAACAGGAAGTGATGGAGATGAATATCATCCCCTCTTCAGATGCAGGGCTTCTGGTGTAGCTTATGGTTTTGGGGAGTCCTAATAGCATAGCTCCAAAAGACCTGGCTACCAAGGAAGACCAAGCATTATAGATGTGCACAGCTTCCCAAAAATCTCCCAGGTTCTGCTATTTTTGGATGCAGGTTTCTGGGTAAAAACTTGCCCTTCTCCTGACATCAGGGTAGAAGAAGCTCTGTAGGGAACCTTCATAATTTCCTCCTACAGAGTTATCCATCAAAGATGATGACCTGAGTCATAGATGTTGATCTGCCTAAAGATTAATTTATCAACATATATAACTTGTAAAACCACACCAATATAGTGAGTAAAGTTTTTAACTAAAAGGAAGTAAATGTTAAAATAAAAAACCCAAGTGTTTCAGTCTGAATGTGAATCGTTGACAGGCTTCACTTTTACTTTAAATGTTATTGTTACAAATAACAATTTAAAGGGGCAAGGCAAGGGGGGCAAGGAGAAAGGGATTTGGTGGTAGGGGTCTGCTACAGACCCCCACACCAAGGGAATAGATTCAGGGCTCCTGAGGCAGCTCTCGGAGACCATAAAAGCTAAAGAGGCGGTAGTTACGGGGGACCTAAACTACCCAGACATCTGCTGGAAGACGCAGACAGCAAAGTCCCACCGTTCATGCAGGTTTCTAACCTTTGTACAGGACCTCCACCTGACACAGGAGGTACACGGTCCCACTAGGGGGAATGCCATACTGGATCTGGTATTGGCAACGGGGGATGACAGGGACCTACAGATCGGTAGCCATCTGGGGGACAGTGATCACCTAATAATAGAATTCACCATAAGATGTCGAGTGGGTAAGGTAACTAGTAGGGTGAAAGTGCTAGACTTTAGGAAAGCTGATTCCAATGAACTCAGGCGATTAGTCAAGGACGCACTGCAGAGTAGGAGTTTTGAAGTGATGGGAACCCAAGAAGGGTAGCTGTGCCTTAAGGAAACAATCCTTCGGGCACAGAGCGAGACGATCCCGATGCGAGGAAAAAGAGGGAAAGGGGCCAGGAGGCTTCCTTGGCTGACCAGAGAAATCCAGGGCAGCCTAAGGGCCAAAAGGGCAGCACATAAAAAGTGGAAACAGGGAGAGATCACCAAAGAGGAGTATACCTCCTCTGCTCATGCTTGTAGGGAGGCAGTTAGATGGGCCAAAGCTACCATGGAGTTGAGGATGGCATCCCAAGTAAAGGACAACAAGAAATAGTTTTTTAGATATATAGGGAGTAAAAGGAAGGCCCAGGGAGGAATAGGACCCCTGCTAAATGGGCAGAAACAATTGGTGACGGACAGGGGGGACAAGGCTGAACTCCTCAACGAGTTCTTTGCCTCAGTGTTCCTAAGAGAGGGGCAAGACAAGTCTCTCACTGGGGTTGTAGAGGCAGCAGCAAGGCGCTAGACTACCATGCGTAGACCCTGAGATGGTGCAGAGTCATTTGGAAGAACTGGATGCCTTTAAGTCGGCAGGCCCGGATGAGCTCCATCCGAGGGTGCTGAAGGCACTGGCCGACATC
>NW_005841988.1:1916795-1917559 GCF_000455745.1 Alligator sinensis
ATGGAACAACTACAAGCAGACCTGGACAGGTTGGACATATGGGCAGAAAACAACAGAATGCAATTCAACAGGGAGAAATGCAAAGTGCTGCACCTAGGGAGGAAAAATGTCCAGCACACCTACAGCCTAGGAAATGACCTGCTGGGTGGCACGGAAGCGGAAAGGGATCTTGGAGTCCAAGTGGACTCCAAGATGAACATGAGTCAGCAGTGTGACGAAGCCATCAGAAAAGCCAATGGCACTTTATTGTGCATCAGCAGATGCATGACGGATAGATCCAAGGAGGTGATACTTCCCCTCTATCAGGCGCTGGTCAGACCGCAGTTGGAATACTGCGTGCAATTCTGGGCGCCGCACTTCAAGACGGATGCGGATAACCTGGAGAGGGTCCAGAGAAGGGCCACTCATATGGTTAAGGGCCTGCAGACCAAGCCCTACGACAAGAGACTAGAGAAACTGGACCTTTTCAGCCTCCGCAAGAGAAGGTTGAGAGGCGACCTTGTGGCTGCCTATAAGTTCATCACGGGGGCACAGAAGGGAATTGGTGAGGTTTTATTCACCAAGGCGCCCCCGAGGGTTACAGGAAATAATGGCCACAAGCTAGCAGAGAGCAGATTTAGACTGGACATTAGGAAGAACTTCTTCACAGTTAGAGTGACCAAGGTCTGGAACGGGCTCCCAAGGGAGGTGGTGCTCTCCCCTACCCTGGGGGTCTTCAAGAGGTGGTTAGGTGAGTATCTAGCTGGGGTCATCTAGACCCAGCA
>NW_005841988.1:1917909-1941049 GCF_000455745.1 Alligator sinensis
TGCCTATGCAGGGGGTCAGACTCGATGATCTATTGAGGTCCCTTCTGACCCTAACATCTATGAATCTAGAATGTCATTGGCTTACATGAACAATTTAATTTTTTTTGTATGTTTGTACAATGTATGGTACATCTGTGTTTTTGGGAAAATTATATACTTGATTCTGGGCTATTACCTAAACAGGCCCAAAACAGGTGTGCGTTAACATAACAAAAGCACCATTTTCTGTATCGATACTCTGGCTACAAACAGTGCTACTTATTATTAGGGTTCCTGGTTTTCCATGATAAATTGCAAATTTTATGATAAAAAAATCACAAAATATGTGACTAAAATGAAAGGCCCCTCACCCCCCCTTACAGCCTCCCAGGCCCTGCTAGAGGGGGGAGCCCCAAGCTGGGGGCCCAGGTCCACAGCCCTCTGCCTCCAGCAGGAGGCGGCAGCTGCTGCAGCAGAGCAAAGCCTGGCTTTCCCCTCCCCCACTACCTGCCACCTGCCTAGTGCGGGCTCAGGCAGGGAGGGGCTGGCTTCCCACTGCTGCATGCACACTGGAGGGGGGGGGGCATGGTGGGGTTTGTGCCCCCCAGATCTGTGTGTGGGGTGGGGGCAAGCATGGGGTTCCCACTGCGGGCTCGGGCTCCTGCCCTGCTGTACTCCCTTGGGGCTTCCATAGCCTGGTGGGTACAACCTGGTGCTGCAGGGAACAGCAAAGCTGCACAGGGATCTCCTTGCCACTATGAGATCCACACTGCCCTGGTGATGCATCCTCTGTGCACATGGCAGTAGCAAGGGGCACAATACCATGCTGCCACAAGCACAGGGAATGCATTAATAGGGCAGTGCGGAGCTCGCAGTGACAAGGAGATCCCTACCCAGCCTCTCTCTGACCTGCAGCATCAGGTTATACCTGCCAGACTGCGGAGGCCGTCGGGGAGGGCAGCAAGGTGGAAGCCTGAGCCCACCCCTGCCCCGCCCATGGATCTGGGGGGCACAGGTTCTCCCTGCCCCTCCTGGGAGTGTGCACAGTGATGGGGAGCTGGCCCCTCCCCCTGTCCCCTGGATGAGCCACCCATGGCCCTGTCCCACTCCCCGCCGAGGCGCTGCAGCTGCGCATTGCAACCCTGGGCCCCAGGCTCCATGCACTGTCTAGCTGGGCAGCAGTCCCAGTCCTGCCCTGCTCAACTCTCTCCCTATGGGGACATCAATCCCCCACCCCACTTGCCTGCAGGAGCTGCTCTTCAGGTTGCCTGGTGGCCATGTGCATGTTCTTGCACAAGGCACTCCCTGCTTGACTGCCCTCCTTTAGCTCCCCCCCAGTCCCTTGCAGGGTACATCTCTGCCAGCCAGTAGAGAGCTGTTTGCAAAACAGCAAAATCTGGGGGTTTCTCCCATAAAGTGAGAAATCCATGTTTGCCTCTGCAAATCGGAGTAAAATCTGTGATTTTCTCCATTTTTCTGTGGGAAACAGAAAATCCGTATCCTTGCTTATTACAAGTATTTCCCATAACGAGTACAAATGATTTATTTGAAGATGGGGGGCATTTTCCATTGCCTTGCCAAAGGGCATGGCTGGACATTACCAAGTGTCATGACCCAAAGGGTATGATTTTGTGTGTGCTTCGGCACTGCAGAATTATTTCCCACCACAAGGAGCTTTCTTTGCACGGTGCAATTCTCAGTTGCATAGAGAAAACCCCAGTGCAAAGGAGTTCCTGCCACCCGTATGTAAATTTGTTTCCCACTATTGGCTGTTTCTAAATTATTCCCACATGGCGGCTAGCGATTGGCTTGCTAGCCGTATAAGAGGCTTGAGCGGTTTCCGCCCAAGTTGGAGATCTCCGGGGAGGACCTCATTTAGGAGGACTCCACATCCATCTCGTGGAGAGCTCTAAGCGCGCTGTGGAGCCTAACAAACCCCGCGTGTGCCTTAGAGAAGGATACAGGGGCCTGATCAACCTCTAGCCTCTCCCCGTCGCCACCTGATCCCTCGACATACCCTTCCCTGCACGCTTTCGTGGAGAGTCACCTTTTGGACTCTCATTGTGGTATCCAGAGCTCTGTCTGGGTTTAAGCGGCTTGAGTTTTCTACGGGTCTTGTTCGTGCGAGTTTTCTTTTCGTTTGTAACTGCAACTCAAGCAAGTTTTCCTGCCTGCACTACAACCATCTACGGTGTAAGTAAAATAATCTTTAATCAACCGCTACGCGTCTGTGCCTAATTCTAGTCCGCCGTGCCGAATTCCCCGACCCACGTGCCAGGGCTGCTGGCCACAGCCCGCCACGTGCCCCCAAAAGCCTTGGACCACTCCCGGCCCGCACACCAAGTATTTTCTATTCTTTGTTCTGATTTTTTTTGCTTCCAAGGCAAACATCTTGTAGGGCTGTCTCTTCACAAATTGTTGTGAGAAATCAAATCTGGGTCAGAAAACTGTCACTTTGTCATTGTGGGTATGTATAGAAGTGCTCCATGCATATTTTACAGTGCTGTAATTTTGAACATTTTTATAGCACTATAAAGTTACAGCACTCTTAAACATGAAAGAAATGTGTTTGGTGTCGGAGGAGGGGCAGGGGGGAGTGCCTCTGAGCCTCCCTGTACTTTCCAGGTTAGAGAACAGGGGGTGCTGCTCTGCAGGCTCCTCGGGCTGTGCAGAAGACCAGTGAAGAAGGTGCAGCTGTGATGAGTCTGTCTCTCCACCTCTCATCTTATACCCACTCCATAATGCAGTGCTGGGAGCAAGCACTGCTTCTGCCACCAGCTAGGCAGCACCTCTCACCCAGGCTGAGAGCCCAGCTCCAGGTGCCTGGTCCCGAGCCATGCAGAGTCTTAGGATGTGTGGGTATGTGTGCTCACAGTATGCCCAAGCATCTGGTCCTCCCCAGCCATGTAGGGTCTCAGGATGTGTGCGCATGTACATGCATGCATGTGTGTATGTGTGTCCCACTCACGGCATGTCCAAGCACCTGGTCCCCCCCCTCTCAGTCATGCAAGGTCTTGGGTTGGGGGGTGGTCTTTTTGCCCAAAGCATGTCCCTTTCACCCCCACCCTCCGCACCCTTCTTCACTAGGAATGGGCACTGCATCTGCCACAGGGCTGGGCAGTGGCTCATAAAACCCGTGGGATACTGGTGGAATTGCCCAAAATTTGGCCAGCATACAGAAGTTATTTAAAGCACTGTAGGTTGCTAAAGTGCTGTAAAATACAGAGTACAAATCTAGTGCCTCATTTAACAAGGGTTAATTTAAAGTGCTGTACCCTTTTTTTAAAGTGCTGTAAGGCCATGCACTTCTGTTGGACATGGCAATAAAGCACTTTAAATGGCAGCAAAAGCAATTTTTCTACAATGCTTATGATATTTGCATGACCCTGTCTGAATGCAAAAGCTATTGAGACTATAACAGAAATAATTTGATAGATGTCTTTCATGAGCAGCAAAGATACAGTTTTAACTTACTGAAAGAAAAATCTAGGTACCTAGGTACCAAAAGCCTAACACAGGATCTGTATGTAATGGCTAGCTTCTCTTGGTAATTTGTAATCTTTATTTATCTTTAAGGACTGGACTTTATTGCATAGAATAATTTAAAGAAATGTAAATTTAAAAAATAACACGTGTCTGCAAGTGATTTACTTGTTGGTGTTACACACAGTGTCTCAGGTTACTAGGTCTGAAAGACTTAGTTGAAAAAGTACGTTCTTTTTTTATTTTTCTCCAGTTTGTTCAATTGTGCATTTGACACCACTTTGGCCATGGGCAGGCATTCATTTCTAGTGGAAAGAACTTCTGTGAAATTCCTACCATAAGAAAAATAGCCAGGGAGTTGGAGCATACATGCTTTCCAGGCCCCTGGCTGAAGAGCTACACAAGTGAGCTGTTCAGCCATGGGGCACTAGAAGGTTGCTCCTTAGGGCACCTCTGAGCTCATTGATTCCCTGCCTGGGAAGGGGTCAGGCTTTCAATAGCCATTTTTATAGCTGGAGGTGCAAGAAGCGGAGCTGGGGAGAGCCTCCTCAACCCAATACCTGGCCTGCAAGCTTCTAAGTCACTGCATATACAGTGCAGCTGGATGTTGAAAAGCTGGAGATGCAAAGAAACCCAAACAAAAAACCCATCCAGGGAGTGTCTTCCTGACACCAAGTTTCTGGTCCATTGACTTTTAAATTATCCCAGCTCATGCGGTGATTGAAAAGCTGATGAGCTGGGTACTGGGCTCAGGGAGGCTCTGCTCCCTCTGAGGTTCTGGCTTTTCAACACCTGCGTGCAGCCCAGCTCCTGGAGTCCCAACTCTGACAGCCTTGCTACTGCGGCGCTGCTCCTGCCCTCCTCTGGATAGAACTGGAGTAGTGAGGGAGGCAGGGGGAATCATTCTCCCTGGCAGCCACCCCTCTGGGGCTCTGGAAGGGCTTTTTTTCCACAGGAGAGTGCTCCCCAACAATCAGCTGAATTGGTTGGGGGTAGGGGACAGGATTTTCCAAGGCCCCCAGGACTCCCTGACAGCTTGCCCTTGGGTGGGCTATCAGGGAATCAGTGTTCTCCCTCCCTCCTTCTTTGGAGGGTAGAGAACTGTGGGTGTGCTCTGTCCTGAAAGAAGTTCCAGGAAGATCTTCCTGGTAAATATCTGATCTACCTTTCTTGTGGAAGAACCATTTGTCTTCTGCAAGAAACCTTTGAATAACTAGTCTTTTATCATGCTGGAAGAAAGGCTGTTCTCTTGACACAATTATCATGCCTGTCTATGGCCCTAGGTTTCCTTTGATATTTGTGTAGGTCTTTAATGCAGCAGTGTGGAATGAGGAAAAACCACTCTTTTAAAACCCACAGGTGTAAGTTCACAAAGTTGTGGATAGATGAGTGGAGGTAATTGGAAATTGACTAGATTTTCATAAAGATCTTGTTGATTAAGATTCTTCTGAGAGATCAGAGGTTGTCTATGATTCTTCATCTTTATGATTTGAGTGAGTAGATGGATTTTTATTAGGACTGCCTTAAATGTGAGGTATTAGTTTACCTAAGCAGTTTTATTTGGAGTGTCATAAAATAATAGTAATAGAAGGTCTAACCTATCTGGCCAGCTGTTGACCAAATTTGTGGAAAGGAGGAATTCATTATTAATTTTTTTTCTTATTTGAGATAATTAGTTTAGCCCAGTGATGCTCAGCCTTATGGCCCTGTGGGCCAGATGAGGTGCAAGGTCCATCTACTGACTGGATAGGGCTCTGGGGCCCAGCACCATCCACTTCCTCCCCTTGTGCACTGGGATTGAGTCCTAGGGGCCCAGCAGCCAGATAACATGATGCTGCAGACTGACATTTAGCCCATGGACTGGAGGTTGAGCATCCTTTCCTAGCCTCTTGTATTTTACTGTATTAATGGGCTGAAATCAAGTGTTTTTAATTTTAAAAAAATATTACAGTATTCAGAAAATGTCATGTTAAATATAGGTGGAGATCACCAGAATTACAAAAGATGATATATAAGCACTTTATTATCTTTAATAGCTGTTTATGCCCATTTTATGTTTTATCCTGCTTTGTAGAAATGGCATCTTTTTCTTTGGTGTGTTCTTTACAGATAGCTGGATAGCTCTCTGTTGTTGTGGTGCTGTTTTTTTCCCAATAAGAAAATCCATTTTTAAATAAAACAGACAGAAAAGAGGTCTGCATCCTGTATCTCTGAGGACCATGGACTGGCTTGCTAGTTTTTAACTACCTCTACCTATATGTATGCTAATCTTGTATATTTAGTGGTAGTTTGATGCAAAGCAGTTGGGCAAAACTGGCTTGTGTGCTCTAATTTGGAGCTCAGTAAATTAGAAAAAAAAAAAGAGAGAGCCCAGACAGTTATATGAGATGTTAATATACACTATGTGAAATTGTTTTAAATAATAAAATACATATGGCAAATTAAACAATTGGATTCAGCAGTTCTATTTTCAATAGATAAAGATGTTAATTTGAACTGAAGCAATAATAATATCTAATACAGTTTTAGAAATCACTATAATTTCTGGCACCTTAACATAATTAATGTTCTCTGTATATTTGACGTGTGTGCAGAAGTCAACAAACCAAACCAGTGAGCTTTTGTTCTATTTTTGACATCTGTAATTAGTACCAGAATGCTGAAATTTGAAGTAAGAAAAACATGAACATAATCAAATCTTGTTCTAGTAGTAGGAGACACTGACAATAACACTGTTGTTGTTATAGGTCAGTCAGTATTTCCATCATGAGTCTATCTGAGCAAAAATGTCCACAATTATTCTCTGAACATGTCCACATTTGGAAAAAAAATCAGAAAAAAAATGGACTCTCTAACCATAAGAAGACACGCAATGTCTTATGTCTTTATATCCCAGGTAAATGAAACCTGAAAGATGCTCTGGGAATTTAGATTGGTATCTGCAAAATGAGATGGCATTAGCCTCATTAGCCTTGAATGTGCCTTCAGCAGCTTATTCTTATCTTTGGTAGGTCCACCTGAAATGAATTGGGAACCAAACTTAATTTTCCCCTGGAACTCCAAAGTTTTGGAAGAAAGCTTGGTTAGGTGTGTGTGAGTGAATCTATAGCATCTCAATTATTTCTCAGTTAAAAGAAGGAGCATCAGAAGGTTGACACTAGAGCATTCGTGATGTTTTCAATCCTGTCTGAGTCCAGAAATTATTGGAAACATCATAAGTCTGTGCTCACAGGATATCTAGCTTCATTTCTCAACCATAGAATTCCAGGGAAGTTTAGCTTTGGAATCCATATTACCACTTCTTAGCGTTTTATCCAAATCTGAGGTTCACCCAATACTTGTTATAGTTCTAAATTAAAACCTTAGTACTTCCCATGCCACACAGGTTTTCTTAGTTGGCACAAGCTTTGTATGAATGGAAGCTTCTCAAGTGAAGAGAGTCTACAGGAGTAATGATTTCTGGGTTTTACTCTTTGCTGCTCTTTGCTATTATATTTTTGCTTTTCAAGGCTGTGCAACTTAAATTTACCAAGTGAAATAGTTGCCCTATAAAAGTCCCTGTCGTTGCAAAATCAGTCATTTGGGTTCAAGGCTTGTCTGAGGTGTTGCAACCCAGTTCTCTGTCCCCTGCTTACATTACAGTTTAAAATTTGTAGTATTGGTAGCAACTGTCTTTGTTGGTCAGCTATTACTGAGATGGGCAATCTAGTAATATGTGAGACTCTTGTAGATGCTATGGCTGCAAAATTGAGGGACTGTCGGATTCTTCTGCTCCTGAAAAACCTTTGCTGTTGATTTGGTGATACAAAGGAGAAGAAGGGAAATATGTTGTTGGCTGGGCAAAACTTGTCTGAGTTTGAGGTTCACAGGCTTCTTTTGGAAAATTCAGCATAATTCCATACTTTGTTGAAAGGCTGCAAATGAGAGAAAAGGAGAGTACAAACACAATTTTAGGTTGTATTCAAACTACTCTATATTCATTACCAGGTAACTAAGTGGGGAGGGGGGCAGGCAGGGGGAACCCCAGCCTTAGGTAACATCCCAGCTGCCAGTTGTGATACCTTTGGAGAGCATACCATGGGATCCAGTATGCCTTAATAGTTCACTTTTTAATGCTGAATTACACTGTAATTACATTTCTGATTAAATTAAGGAGAAAGGGCATAATAGTCATCTAAAATTTTACTCCCTTGACAAATGAAACTATTTTCACAAATAGTCTCTTTTTGGAACCTACTTCTTGCTTGTCCAAATATAAATATTACATCTGTTCCTCCCCAACTTAAAGATCTCTACTCTTACAATTCTGTTAAGACAGTATCTTAACATTCAAACTGTTTTTTTATATAACCACTTGATGATAGTTGCTCACATTATATTCTGCAGTTAATGGGCGTCTTTATACATGCTCCTGAGAGGGAGGAAAAGTGGCATTTTAATTAAAGCGGTTCTCAGGAGCCACTCTAATTAAAGCACCTGCAATGTTTCAGCATCTCACACTTCAAAATGGTGACTTATTTGACGAGTTTAGTCAAAGTGCCCCCACTGCCATTTTGAAGCATGGGGATGCTGAGTACACTTGATGCTGAGGCTGCTGGAGTGTGCTAATGAGCACGCTCCAGCAGATTCAGTTAATCTAATTTGCACATGTCAGAGCGGGCATTGGGCACGTGTATAGATGCCCAATGAGACTAGAGCAATTAATCCTCAAAATTCCATTGAGCAGTTAATACTCTGATTTTTAGAGAATGTGAAACTCAGGCAGAAAACATACTTGATTTGCTGGAAGCTTTAGAGAGTCCACAAAGTTGGAACAAGACCACAGGAGTTACTGCTTCCTCATTCTGTTTTCAGACCTCTAGATCACACCTGACGAGGGAATAGATAAAAGTCAGTGCGGGGAGTGTCTTACATTTGAGTTCTGAGAAGCTGTGAAGTTTACCAGGTATTTGGAAATCTCCTTTAGTTGTGGGGAATAAAATCCTTTTTATAAGCTATTTTGAACCATACTATAAATTCTGTGTTGGGATAATTATTTAATTCATTAAGATTGTTTTAACTACTTAGCACAGTTGCCTTTTTCCATTAAGATTTTTTCAGATTTTTCCATAAGGCTGGTCTTCTCATCTGGACACTTTCCTTAGGCCTGCCTAATGATAGCTCTTGTCATGTCTTAGCTGCTGGTAGTAAGTACAGTCCTTTTTGTGTTTGGTAAAGTTTTCAAGCTTCATCCTTCTTTGTCTCTTAAAACCTTCAATAAATAAGCACAGGAGCAGGGAAATCTCAACAACCTTGTTGTAGTTGTTTCTTTATGGAGCAAAGAAATAATCTGTTTAGAAGCAGATTTTTCTTCTTAAAGTATATTACATGAACAATATATTGAAGGTGAAGTCAATAGCAAAAGTTCCATCAACTTCAGAGGGACCAGGATTTAAACCGGAATTTTTATGGTCCTTTAAACTGAATTATCATCCATCTTTGGCTTAAACTTCTGAGGCACTGAATTATGTATGTATTGAATTTGCGAGTGTAAAATCTAAAGGAAAGCCATATAGCACTGGTATGTAATCCTCCTCAGTTTTTGCTTAACAAACCCCTTACTTTGGTTCTTGTAAAATGTGAACATAAAGACACTGAAATTATTAAAACAAAAATACCCAAATGTTGCTCAAAGGTTGTATAAAATATTAAACTATGCAGAGAGTTGTATCTTTTTGTGGCATGTTGGTTAATTAATTTTACATGACAGAGACCAAAGAAAAGAGATTTAACAATTAGAAAGCAAACAAACAAAAGACATTTAATAACTTACAAAAATAATGATATTCATACAGTGGATTATTGTTATCAGCCTATGTTCAGAATAATTTATAGATGAGTAATTTATTGTACTACATTTCAAAGAGGCCAATTATCTTGTTACCAGTACAACATGGGATAAAATTAATCCTTTTTTTAGCTACATTGAGACTATTCAAATTACTTGGGTTTTATGAGCTAAATATCTTAGCAGACAAATAACAGGATAGTGCACCTAGAGAGGGTGCCTGCCCCTGAGAGCCAGTCAGAGTGTTCATTATTAAACATTGGTTGTTACTAAAATATGGTTTCCATATGGAATATGCTACATGTAATTGATGTAAACCACATTGGTAATAGTTTTTATCAAGTGGTACTAAACGCAAGCTAAATCCAACATAACTGTTTATGTAGACTGCGTGTAAGTGGGTATTACTGGGACTAGTCCGATTTTTCAGGAAAATATTTCCATTACTGACCGAACCTACGTAACACAGCTGATGACTGTGCTAGGACTTGCGCAAGGCTTTTGTCAAAGTCCTTCCCTGAGGCTGTTAGAAGAGTTTGATAACCATGAAGTGAGAAGAGGAACTCTTGTCATAGTTTAAAACCTGGATGACAGATAAGTGTGAAATAGAAATAAAGAGACAGTTCTCAGATGATCCTGGTATCTGGTGATCTAGGATTTGTGGTGAGATCTAGCCAGTTCTCAGGTGATGTAGGATTTGTGGTGTTCAATATATGCATGAATGAATTGGAAGGGGAAGTGAATCTCAGTGTGACAAAATTTGCCAAGTGCAAAGATTATTTTAAAGGTTAGCTCCTTAAAATGCGTGGATTGGAAATCCTGGTAGTTTGGGCAGCAAGGCTTAGTGAAATTAAGCCAAAGTTCCAGATCTTTCATCCTGGCTATGCAATTGCTTTCTAGGTGCATCATTTAATTTCCATATCTGTTTTCATCTGAAATTTAGGAATAATAATGCTCAATAGTGCTGGTTTCTATATTAAAATGCAGCCTTGGTCATAGTCTTAGAAGCTGAGCAGGACTGAGCCTAGGACTGAGCTGTGCTGGGATGCATCCTGGTACAGCTGATCCATTTCATTGGGTGAAACGCGCATCACCCAGTGTCCCATAGTGGGATAACACACAATGTGTTTTCTTGGGGCTTGAGGGGCCTAATCCTGTGCAGCCAGGAAATTCCCACACAGGATCAGATCCCTCAAGTGCTGAGAGTACCTACTCAGAATTCCAGTCTTAGAGACGCACCCTGGGGAATCTAGGGGCATGTCACAAAATAATGCCCATTAAAAAACCAGGAAAAGCTGGGGGTTCACGCTTACACAGATGCACCCCAGGTTCTTGCTTGCAGAGTCTTGCCCCAAGATTCCCTGGTGTGAGTATTTGCATGCAGGAAACCCTGGCTTTCCTGCAAAGATGTGTCCTCTGGGCTTTGGCTTTCCCACTTACAGAGATGCACCATGAGTTTTCTTGGGGTGTGTCTGTAAGGGGAAATGTGTGCAGGCACTTACACGGTTTGAGGAACCCGTTTGGAAATTTCTGTGCTGTGCAGGATTCGGTACCTCAAGCTTCTGGGGCAGATGATGAGTGCAGGCAGTTCTGGGCTGCCAGGGTCTCTTGCCACAAAGCAAATAGATGCCCATTGTTAAATAGCAGCACAAATTAATACCACCTTGGTCACAGCCACACATTTTGGGCATTTGTGACATAACAAAGGGCATGGACATGCTTCAAGTAGTGTTCAGGGCAATCTTGCAGCACTGTAAAAATGGTGTTTAAGGATTGTCAATCTGATCTCTGGCTTGGTTCTTACTAAAGGGCATTTTGTTGTGGATGGTGTTATATTTTGTTTAAAATGCAATGCACATGTCCTGACCCTGTGTGTGTGAGAAAGACAGAGACCTTTTTTTTTATGGACATTATTTTGTAATTGTGAAGATATTGGCTCATCCGAGACTTATTTTTATTTTGGTAATTACACTTTCTGTAGTTTCTCTGCCTTTTCAATTAGATATGCTGTTCTTTTACATTTTCTATAAGATGTTATGAAGTGGGGGTTTTTTACTGTTTAAATATAAGTATATTTTTCCCCTAGAAGTGGCTTTGATTTCAGTGTCTTATATGGGAAAGAATGGTCAGGGGTCAATGAATCTAATCTGGCATTAATGATGTCATAATTGTGTAGTTTGGAATACAGTAGGATGCTACCATTGCTTCATGGGGTCTGGTGGTTGTAATGCAACTCATGATCATGAATCTATGAATCATGGGAAGATTTCTGGCTCAGTAGTATGTGAGCTGTAAGCAGCAGAGGAAGAAGGCACAGAGCAGGGAATACTAACTTTGGCAAAGTTAGCTGCATTGGACTTTTTGTACATGCTCCCTCATACTTCCAGCTCGGGAATCCTGGTTGTACTACTGAGAGGAACAGAGCAGGGAAATGTCTTTTGCTGAACTATTCCAGCTTACATGCTTCCTTCTGTGTCTGCTTTTACAAAGCCCATTAAAGCTGGGAAGAATTCTGAGCTCAGTGTGGCATAGTAGGCAGGGGAAAAGTGGTGGGTCTGTATATGTCACGAATGTGTTCTGAGCCTATGTCACCTTGAAAATATTGTCCCCTTTAGTTTCACCTTGTATTCTGGGGCTTAGCTGCCACCAGTGGTGCGTGCAATGATTTAACAGAAGGGCATCCAGGCTAATCCCATGCCAAGAGCTCATGTCTGCCACTGCCAAAAGGACCGTGCTACTGCAGCCCTTCTGGATCTGCTTCTTGTTATGTGGGAAGAGAAATTGGATGGTGGCTTCACCTACATAATGATCATGAGGGCTGCATTTTACATCAGTCCATGACAATATGATTAAGTCCAAGCAATTTAAATGATTCCATGATAAAATCTAAGAGAAAAAGTGCTGTTTTTCTTAAAGCTGTCTGTTTCTGTGGTATGCCTTTATACTTCCCTATGCTTGCTATGGGAAACAGGATTTTCTGATTACAAATATTTTCTTAATTACCAAAGACAACTAGCATATTTTTGTGGCTACAACTGAAAATAGTAATTTAGGTTCAATGAACCATACCTTACAAACTATTTATTCAATTAATTTAGTCCTTTTGGGGGTCACAAAACATACACAAACAAGTTGCAAATTTTAAAGAATTGTTGTGGTTTGACTGATAGCTTTTCCATTCAGTCAGCACCTCCATCTTTGGAATTCAGTGGTTGCTTAAGTCATGTGACATTGTTTCTGATTCATGATCAGATGGCCTAACTTGAAATGAAGTCCTTTGCCAAAAAAGAGAAACAAATTCCATTCTTCTTTAAATTAATCTCAGTAACTCATCACTATATTGATTTCTAGAAATATGTGAATGAAAAAAATCTCCAGTGATCATAAACAATGAACATTAATGGGATATAAAAGAAGCCAAATTGAAATCCTCTTTCTAATTTAGTAAAATACTTATGAACAGATTTTGCTGGCTGTGTTCAACTACCCCTAGTGACAAGTGTCAATATTTAGATACAGAAACAGTGCTCTAGTAATTGCTGTGTTGATGTCTATTAAATGTTGCCCATTTAAAAGAAAAAATGCAAATAGCAGGATGAACTAATAAAGAAAGTGCATTATTTATATTATTATCCAGTTACTGCTGAATACATCATCCCGAGAACAGGAATTTTTAATCCTGTGCATATTTTAAAATCATGAGATAAAGGGCTCTGAGTAAAACTTCTGTTTTTCATGTTGTTCGTGGACAGCTATATTTGACTTTGACCTCTTCCCAAATCTTTCTCATGGCAGTTGACTGACTGGGGATTTTTTTTTCTTAGTTGTAACTTTGGCAAGCTAGGAATGGGTCATGTCACTTAGCCCTTATTACAATGAAAAATAATACTGTGTGTGTAATTTGAGGAACCCCCCCCTTCCCCCCCGCAATTCCAGGTTTCCCCATTGCCCTCCGAGGCTCCCCAGGTTCTTGTCAACCCATGGGGATCCCCCCTGCTATTTGTAGTTGTCTTTGCTATCTATCCCAGGGGAGCAGGCAGGGATGGTTAACCTGGCTGCGGCTGCCACTGCTAGGCTGCTGCTCTTCTCTGGGCTGAGCCAACTCCAGGGGAGGGAGGTGGGTGGAGTATTTACACTAAGATGTAGCCTAGATGGGCTACACTTCAGGGTAATTTAAGCTGGGTAGCAAGGATCAGAGGCAATTCTACCCTGGAGTGGTGTAATTTTGAGCTGTATAACGAGTGCTTAAAACTAGTTTCAGGTGTTAATGTGTGGACAATCCAGGAGTTGAGAGCTGCCCAAAATTACTGTGCAACAAGGCCCCATCTGAAAGAGGAAAAGGATTAAGATTTGCTCTGTCCAAACTACCAAGCCTGGAGAGAACTGCTTTGTGGTTCAACCTCCTGTATAACTTAAAGCACCCTCTGGACTACACTATAGGACAGACAGTATTTAAATTTTTGGGTTGGTATCTCATGAGCTCTTTACACATTGTGAAACTAAATTAGTCCAAAACTTTCTCTTGGATACATAGCACATCCAGGTCAGAAAAGTAGATTGGTAGTAGTTCTTAAAACAAAGATGTTGTTTTGTATGGCAGAATTTCTGGTTTATTTCTACTGGTTTCTAAGTGTTAGAATTTTTGTTTCTGTTAGAGGTCTGTATAACTGGACTCGTGGTGCTAATACAGTGGTGCGAGAACATAATAGCAGTATTTTTTAAAAGCCTCTGATAACCATTCCCAAAATTTTTCCTGCAGAATATTTGTTGCATCCAAAATACAGAGCTTTGTGGTGTCACATCAAAGTTTTGTTGACACCAGTTTGTGATGCTCTGAATAAGTCACTCATAGCTTTACTATCTAGGGGCAACATGACATCCCAGTAAAGGCCAAAATTTTATAGCACTACACACATTCTCTGTGTATGTAACTGTGTATAAATACACCCTATACACATAGTCACCTTGATAGATGGAATGGTATCAAGATTTTGAATTTAGTTTGCTATACCCATGGTATATATTTTGCTGGACCATCCACAGGGTAAATTGAACAGTTAAGTAGTAAGGTTATCACATTTATTGCAGTATCATTCCAAGTTTATAAAAAAAACAAACCTGTTCCATTACCTGGGTCTTATTACATCATTCTAAATTTATAACAAACCAACAACACCTCCTCTTAAAAACCAACCTATATCAGAAGCTTCTCCTCCCACCAACTACTGGCATTTTCCTAAAATACGTACCTATTTGAGACCCAAGACAAGGAAATTTAAGTTATGGGCCAGTAGGTTATTTTCTCTATATAAATATGTCATAGCTTATAGCTTACATTTTTGCACAGTTAGAAACAGGAGCTTTATTCTGTTGGAGACGGGAACTTCCCAATGGGACATATAGCAGTTGCTTCTAGTCCTGGAACAGCTTGAAACATCAGACTGTCAATGTCATGGCATTTTTATGTGTAGAAAAGCTTCTTTAGGTCACTTCTGGAAGTGTTTTACATTTATTAGCTTACTTTTTCACTCCCTCAGAACTCTGCACAGTTAGGTTTATGGTAACAGCAACACCTGGTTTTGCAGGCTGAAGGGTATGAGAAATTGTCCCAGTATAGACTTTTTTCAAACTGTCAAACATTCCTGAAATAGTTTTTCTGTAACGCATGTGGCATATACAGAACATACAGTGAAATGGAATGGTATACATTTTTACCAGCATTCATCAACTCACACATGACTAAGTAGCTTCTGGGTATTGTGGCCCCCTCAAATTCAGGCTGGTAAAAACTTTATATCTCAGCGGAAGAATCTCTCTACTCCTAAACATTATATACATGTATGTACCCACATATGTGTAGCTTTTAATTCCCATGCATACCTGTGTGTCTATCTGTTACATTCCTGTGTATATATATCTTTTGGTATACTTTTACATATTATTGCAGAGCCTAATACACACAGAAAAAGATGTAGATGCTAACACTGTCTCTTTAAATTGCCTGATGTGGACTCTCTTGACAAAGACCTCCTTATCGTTTTCTTCAAATCCAGTTTCCTGAATCAGCGGATTTTTTTCCTCCTTTGAAACTTCTGAAACTCTGAGCCCTGTCAAAACAAGATGGCTGGCAAGTTCTAGGGACAGAGCAGAGACACAGACAGAGACAAAGAAGCCCCTGAGAAGGCAGACAGACTTATATTGCTTGTGGTTTTTCAGTACAGCTGGTTTCAGATGTGTCGGCCTTGTTCTGCACTGGTTCCACTGCCAAAGCAAGACTGTCACAGCTGGTAGTACTTACTGCACTTGCGGGAAAGTATGTGATTCATTAGTTGGAACCGTATGTTTTTCACCAGTTCTGGTCATGTTTTTGTTAGGATGTGGTAAAAGCATAAGCAGGGGGTGAAGGGACAATGGAAATATGTGACTTGTTAAAAATTGGCCTCAACCAGTTATTAGTGAAATTGTGCACCATAAAAAAGTATACCATATCTTATAACATAAATGACTTTAATTCTTTATTCTTCAGTTAAGGTCATTTAGTCATAAGTAATAAAAATTATCAATATCAAGTCTTTTTTTTTTTCTCTCTTTCTTTTGTAAGTATTATGATCCTTTTAACCAAAAATTATAATACAGAGAGAAGTCATGCAAGAAAAAGACATTCATTTGGTGAAAAATGGTCAAGACAAGCTAGAATTTTGAAAGGAGTTGGCTGCTATTACTTATAAAATATGAGTGTGGTGTAATAGCTAATAGAACAATGTTATAACATTAGGTGTGAAAAGGACAATAAATGGGAGTTCTTTTGCTTGCAGATAAGGCAGACTAAAATTGTGCACAGAGAGAATGATCTCTTGGCCAAAAAATATAGTATTAATATAATATTATTGTCTTATCTGTGGGGCATCTTTATATATACCTTAGCAGGGAGTTTGCCTTGCCTTGGGTAGGTATTAACAGTCAGTATTAATTCAATTATACATTTTACAGCTGTTTGGGTCTAAGCACATGCATTTTAAAAATTAAGCCTCATATACCATTTATTTTAAACTAAAAGTAACCGCTGTTTTCTTCAGTTGCGAAAACAGCTCCCTGGACTCTCAGCCACTACTACTGATATTAAATTAAATTATATGAAGATTTCAAAGCCATATGCTTGAGATAATTCTTTCAAAAGAAATCCTTCCACCCCCACACTCATACCCACGTACATAGCCAGTGGACTTTTATAGAGCTAGAGCCAGGTCGCTCTCTGATAATTAGCTCAGCTGGCTGCAGCATAAATAAAGGAATGCATTTAGGGGCTGTAGTCTGTGACATGGCTTAACAGAGCATAAAAAGGTGCATCTGTTACATGCCTGAATGCAGTCACCTCGCTGTCACCCACGAACTGATATCCGTTCTGAAACATGCCAATGAAATTTTGCAAAAAAAGAGGCGGGTATTGTATTAAATTAACCAGGCTATGAATGTGCGAAGTGCTGCTGCTTGAAAACTATCTTGGCTTTTCTGTGGTGTTGCAACGAGTCCCTCCAGTATCTATTAGGATGACCTGTGGCACTGAATACTTCAACACTCTTCTGGCTAGTACCGTTGACCTTTGTCAGCTTGATAAAAAAGCAGAGCCTAGAAATGTGCTTGTCATTTTTAGTGAACGAAGAGGCTGGGAAGCACAGGGATGCCAACAGCCTGTTTTTGTTTAAATTAGGATGCCGAGCCCAGTACAGAATTGCAGTCTGCTTCCCTTCCCCTCCCACCAGCCCCATGTCTCTCACCCCCTTCTTCCCCTGACTGTTGGTACTTGATTTGAGGTCTGAAATAATGAGGAATGTCTGCATGATCAAAGTTACTCCCTGCCTCCTGGCCTACACAGAAGCTCTGGTGTATGTGTTTGGTAGGCGACAAACAGCTTGTTGTAATGTATTTGAAGGTAATACAATCACACTTTTGTTATGTTCTTTGAACATGTATTTGCTTTTTGCATTCAGTAATTCTAATGAAACAGGACACATTAAAGCTGTTTTACTTTAATTTAGCAATGTAACAATTTTTTTAATTCCTTGCAGCCCAAAGATTTCTTCATGTTCACATATATATCAATGAACTGAGAAGTTCCCAGTTTTTCCTAGTCCTCTAATTCCTTTGTGCATGTTGCTTAAGGTATGCTGTGGTCTGCATGGAAAATTGGCACAGTAATAAGGTGTCTACCATTTTGAGAGTACACCATTACTTTTACAGCATTATTGTTATTTATATACAGGGTATATTCTTTTGTGGGGCCATCCTAGTTCCTTATCCATTAGATGGTGATGTAATACTTTGGGGAGCTAGCCCCACACAGCTTGAACCAAAAATTATTCCAGTTGGTAAGAGAATATGGATGACCAGAAGGTGTGATGCATTCTCCTCTGTATTTTGAAGCAGTTATACTGAAAATATAACAGTATCCTATCACAGGGCCACACCTGCATTCCTAGTGGCCAGACACATCTTTGTTTTTGCCAACTCTCTTAACATAGGAATAACTTGGGGGGAGGAAGCAAACACATATAAGTATTTACCTTATTGCTTGGAGAGAGGGGGACGGGAAGGAAAAAAAGTTGCTATCAAGAGAGACGATAGTGTCTCAAATTCCCTTTATCTAAGTGCTGTGAAGTTATAATAAGCCAGCTGTGAAATTAAAAAAAAAAAAAAAAGCCACTGAATTTTTCTTAGTTCTCTTGATTTCTTTTTCCAGCTATGAGCCTTTCCTCCTCCCTTTCTGTGTTTTTTTTTTTCTTCTCTACTTATCTCAAGGGAGTTTCTAAGAAGCAAGACTGAGAAAAGAGCTGAGGTTTATGTTAGAAGAAATTAAGGTTAATGATCATTGGCTCATTTTCATATTCCGTGGGTGTGGATGGAGGAGTAATCAGTGCAGGTGGCCTTGCCAGTTGGGAGTTTCTCTTTGTCATCAAGAAAATAAGGAGAGTGCAGGGATTGAATTACCACAGATATTTCTGGGCTAAACATATTTCATTTCCCCAATCGGCTCTGGTTTAAGGACAGAAAGCTGGCATTAATTTTACCCAAAGAAAAGCACGGACATATATATTTTGATATAATTTGACTGAATGCATAAGGGTCGTTACTTGTTCAAATTCAATTTTGGTGTAATCTTTCAAAATAATGCCCTGAAAAGCAAGGGGGGGGGGAGGTGTCTTGATTCACTTTGACAGTTTGTTTCTGTGCCCAATTACCACTTACTTATTGAATGTTAAAGAGCTGCTTATTAAAAAGTGCACTCTGACTGCACCAATTGGCATCACAGCTGTCTGCTATTACATGTAAGGGTGCTCTATCCTAACTTTTAAAGGATGTACACATTTGAAGCAGTTATGTTTAGCTAGCCAAGGAAGTGGGGGATTTGGATGAGGAAGTGCATGCTGGCCTTGAAAGAATATCTCAAATGCATTCTAATTTCAGCCACATAAAGACTGTTCTTATGAAGAAATACTTGTTTGAAAAAGAATACTGAAATGACAAAATAGTTCAGGCAAACAAACCCTGGCTAGGAAACCTGTAACTTCCACTTGGAACTGTTTCTAGCTGCTTCTAGGTTTCCCTAACATTTCTGAAGTTAGTCACCGTAACTATGAGATTCTAATGTAAAATATGGGCAAATAAAAAGTCAACCATAGGCTATGAAAGGCATTCAGTGAGATGGTAAATAACAGTTGCAGTGTTTTGAGTGATATATGCACAGCATGGTGTTTGGGCATAGGGAGGGGATTAGTACCTAATTGATATGTTTTGTTTCTAAGCATAGTACAGCAGGCAGCATAAGTGAGTATTCTTGTTCTTATTATTTTAGCACTAAATCTGTTTGGCTGTTTCACTTTAGGTTATGTAGCTAAAGCTAAAATAAATACTTAAATGTATATTGTGTATGTTTATTATTTTAAGTAAAGCTAATTCCCCCTCTCCCCTGAACTCACACACTTACTAGACCACTCTTTAGCTTTTCAGCAGAATAAATGTTAGTGTTCAGAGGTTTGGTTAGCACCATAGAAAATAAATTGTTACCGCGATAGAACCTTCGAGTAGTGGAATCAGGGGCCAGATTTTGGTTCCTTCAGTCCTCTGAGGTAAGAGTCAACATACAGTTGCATATTCATGAGACAGTCATTAATATGAATAGTTGGTCTGCTGCTGCACCTTTCCATGGTTTATTAATAACTTATGGACAGACCACTCCCAAACATACAGAGGGCAAGAAGACTTTAATGATTGCAGCATTCCCTCAACAACAAAAAATGAGATGGTTTACTTCAGCAGCACCGTTTGCTACACTGTAGTTAATGTGTCAGTACTTAAGGTTGTATCAGTAACACTTGAACTATAAATCCTATTTTTCAGGGTTATAAATTGTGTGTAAAACTTTGCTCCAGGCTGGAACATGCCATAAAGAAATATCTGCCTTGAAGCAAATATTTTTTTGGCTTGGTCTCTAAAGAAATTCTTCTCTCCCATGGACGCACTCGCTCGCTTGCTCTCACTCTCTCTAGCTGTCTCCTGCCCCTCTCTCCCCCCTCCCCCCCAAAAATTCAAAGAATAGGAGGAAAATAAAATCAGTGATACAGTTTCAAGGCTCTATTCTTCCTTGGTGATGGAACACAAAACTGGCTTCAGTTAACAAAAACATTGGCATATTGTCAGTCCAAAGCATACATGCCTCTCATATTTAAAAAAAAAAAAATAATTGCTACACATGCAAAATAATACTTCTGAAAAAGGCAGGTTTTTTAAAAAAGATTTTTTACAATTGGTACATGAACTGGTTCCACTTGTGTAACCATAAAAAAAAAAAACCCAGCAGAGAGAAAGGCAGCACTGACTTACAAGGCAGAAATTCCCAGCTCTGTTGCACATTTGCTGTTTGACCTTAATCACATCACTTAGCACCCAGTAATGTTTTCTGAGGCGCTCCAAAACTACGGTGATATTGCCTATGGGAAGCATGTCAATAATAATAATAATCTGTCAACAATACCTGTTACAAAGAATTTCAGACTACTATTATTTTCTTAGGAAAATGGGTGTCTCTCACTTTTCCCCTATCCTCAGTTGCAAAACTTCAAACATTCAGAAAGACAAAACCTTCACCTTCTAAATGCCATTGTCTTACCCATTGTAACTCTTCAGCCACTGGGACTGTCATGAGGTTTCCAATGAGCTGAGGCATGCTGATGCACGCTCTCATTATGTTTTTAATACACATAATTAAATCCCAAGAATAATACTAAATATCCAGTAAAACTTTAATCCTAAAAGCCTACTAATGAAATAAGAAGCTGATTCATGAGATGGAACTGGAGGGAACTTAAGCCATTCACAGAGTTATCCAGTAGAAATGGAAAAAACACACATTGATGTCTTTAAATTGTTATTGAATGGTGATATGAATTTCTTATTTTTAATTTCTAGCCCTGATGCAGTCTGTATAGAAGCATTACCTTTTGGAAGTGATTGTTAGTCTTTCATGGGTATTTTAAATACAGTGTGTTTTTTAGCATCCAGCATTTTATTCTCCACTAAAATATCCTCTTATACTATACCTTTTTCTGTACCTGCGACTGGATGGCTCGGGGACTTGTTAGTGGGCTATAAAAGCTTTCTGTTTTAGGTCACAAGTTTTCAATTCAATCTAGGCTGGAAGTAGAGCATTGTTAATATCTGAGGGCTGTGTGGCAGTCTAAGTCCACTTCCCAGTAGACAAATGTGCATCTCAAAGAAAAGAAAAATACCACTACCACAGCTTTGTTGTTCTGAGCTGTGGTACCCTACACAACTTAACTGAAGTAGTTAAGTTTACAGTGCTTTGATTTAGATAGGAGGTGGCTGGAAGCAGAATTATTCCAGTGGGATGACCTTGACTGGAGCTCACTTAACTTTGCTAGGCATTGAGAGCCTGGACTGGATGGCCCACAGGTCACACTGCAATGCTTGATCTCAGATTTTCTTTTAGAAGAAGTGTTAAATTAATAGGTAAAATACAGGAAGTAAAGTGTATCTTACTAAGATGTTTTGAAGGAGAGAGTTAACTTGGATACTAGTATAATTATGTCAGGTCGTGAAGAAATACTGTGTAACTTAATTGGGGAGGTAGAAGGGCAAAGGGGTTTTGTTTTCTGTTGTTTTTGTGGATGATTTTATGTTTTGGGATGTAGTTGCAGTATATATCGCTGTTACTGATGCTGACTCTGTATACACATGACAAAGATTTGTGTATGTTAAAAAAAACTACAAATAAAAAAACAGGCTAGCTGACTGAGAGTCTGAACCTAACAGGCCATGGAGTCTGAACCACCTTTTCACCCATAGATCTGCTCTTTCTCTAAGTGAGAGTGGTGGCGCACGGGCACGGTGTGGTAGCTTTTACTGTTGCTGCTATGTGGCACTCCATGTGTAGTCCTAAGGCTGTCTACTGCCTTCCATGAATATTGAATTTACAAACAAACACACCACTTAAAAAAAAAAAAAAAAAAAAAAGTTAATACTAATATAGTTTAGAGAGTTAACTGCAGAGAATTACTTTTGGAATCATTTTGTATTAAGACTAGAAAATGTACTGTTCTGTATTGACTGGGAATGAACTGGATTATAGGAGTCTTTTCTATCTCAAGCTCCACTACTCTACTCTCCCTACATGTGTCAGACATTGATCCCTGCGCAGGATCAGTAAGATGGTGTGCAGTGAGGATCTGAGGGGAGTATTTTACCTTGAAGGCTCTTTCATGTACTTGATAGACAAGAATAGATACACCCATCCCAAATGTGTTTTTTTACCTGAGGATCAGAATGTCTTCTCCAAGATCTTTTTAAAATCCATCTGTATTTTGTCATATATCATAATTCATATTTTAAAATGTTCCAGATATGCACGTATATTAATCTGTCTTTATGCATGTACGAAAATAGTGAATTGAGAGTCATCCAGAAATGTTTGTACTGCATCTTTATCCATGTTTGTCATCTAAGTTTTCATAATTAGAAACCTCAGTAATTAAATCATATAACATAAACTGGAGGATGCTTTGGAAAATATATTTTCAAGACCTAGGGAACCACAGGCAAAATAACACAATTTTCTATTATGCATGCATTGCCAGGTGCCTAGGTATTGCAGAAATAAGTTGTTCCTTCGTTCTTCAGTATATACACACTATTTAACTTTAAAAGGTAAGTTCAATGGCTTTTACTTTATTTACAGTTTTCAAAATTGCACATTTGCATTACTTCAGCAAAAGGGACATTTGTGTGTCTGAATACATCTTTGCAAAATCAACTAGTTGACATTTAAAATTATTTGAATATGCAATGAGTATTTTGTATGCAAAAATGAGCTTTTGTGAATTTGTGTTCAAGGCCACTCATCAAGCCTGTTTAAAATAAGATCATCTTATTACAAAAATCTCTTGGATTGTCCAATAATGCTTCATATAATAATAATAATAATGATGATGATGATGATGATGATAAACCATTCTTACCTTTGTTTTTCATTGGTATTCTCCTGATATTGTAAAAGAAAACATCCCTGTTTTCCTGGAGAAAACTGCCTTATCCTCATGCCTTAACCACAGACACATTACAGACAGTGTTTTGGGAGAAGATAATATCACTCTCATTCTCTCCTTTAGAGGATGAAGGCAATTGAGTCTGGTGTTGGCCAGCCTGTGGCTGTCCACCATCTGTGTAAGGAATTCACAATCCCAGACAAAAGAAATTGGCAAAGTCTTCTCTCTGTCTGTTCTCCAGAGCCTCAAGATAGCCATAAAACACCTGGACAAAATCAGCAGGTGATGGAAAGGG
>NW_005841988.1:1941080-1970933 GCF_000455745.1 Alligator sinensis
AAAGAGAATGATCAGTCACAGGCATTGTTGAATCCTTTGAACATTACTTATAGCCTGGACACTGCTGTCACCAGACACAGTTTGATCTTGGGTGAGTTTTCTGGAAGTGCTTTATTCCCTGGCTGTATGACAACAGGGGGAACCAGATAATGCTGAGGAAGCAAAACAGAGATTTCCCATCTTGTAATTTTTCTCACACCTTGTAATTCTAGGTTTTGTTACCTGTATTTGCACTTGAACAATCCTGTAGAAATCAAGCTCTTATCAAATTCAGGGGAAAATATGTACTATAATGCAGTAATTAGTAAAAGTTGAAAAACTGTGATCCATCTCCATATATTAACAAATGTTTTGAAAACCCAGAAATGCTGTTGTCCCTCCACCTCTTTTTTTTTTTTTAATCTCTTTTCATATGTTTGTGCCATTGAACTAGAATTAACTATAAAACTGAGTATTAGGGAATGTAACATTTTTTTCTGATTAACATTTTGTTTTGTCATTCATTCTAACAGATTCATATAAAAGTGTTTTTCCTCTCTAGTGCCAATTATTGAGACACTCACTGTTGATCTCTGGGTTATAAGCTTTATATAATGGACTAATAAATGCAGCATGACTCCAAAACACCCAGAAAAAAATATGATCCCTATTTTGCTTCATGAGTTCTTTGGTTTGTTGGTTGTTTGTTTGTATGTTTGTCCATACATACCTTTCCATACATACCTTTCAATCTTACAAGGACAGGGAAAATTTAATAGAATTAAAAACTGAGCTTGAAAGAAAAAAGCATACAGAGCAGTAAAGTAACACATTGTGTGAATATATTTAAGAAAGTACATATTTGCATGAAACAAATATAGCCAGGAGAACAAGAGAGTAAAAAGTTTCCTATCTATTAGCCTATTAGAATCAGTAGTTAGGATTTTCTTGCATCTGCACTTAACTTTGAGGCTGTGTCAAGGGGTTACGTTTGTAACTGTTGTTTTGTTACATTCCCAAAGCAGAGTCTAAACCTTAACAAAAAGCTGCTGGATCATTTCGCATTTCAGCTGTCCCTTGAATCCTTTCTTCCCCTGCCCTTCTACCCCTCCTTTCTACACCCCAGCAAATGTAACCCTTCTTCCTATAAGTGTTATCAGGCTTCACTGACTATAGCTCTGTCTTGTTAAGTACATTAGTGCTGTGTTCTGTTGTTCCCTCCCTGAAAATTAGTTGCTCATTACAAAGCAGGGTTGGAGGGGTGGAGGCAAGGGGTGTTGCTTCTGAGCCTGATGTTTTAGGGAATGTTGGTTTGCAGGATGCTTTTATCATATCTGTATTTATGGTCCATATTTATGAAGATCTCTTTAACTTTGACCATTTGTCATGATAGGCATTGGCTTATGAAGTCCAGTGAAATAATAAGGAAAAAAAACAATGGACAAAGGAAACTGAAGTGCGAGATCTAAAATCAATTAACCTGTTTCCAGCCTCCTCTTTCAATAATATCTGTAGCCCCCTTTGTGTAAGTTACTGAAAGTGTAAATATCTACACCAGTAGTAATAATAATCCTTTTATTTTAGCTAAAGGATGTGCTAATCTGTTGGTAAATCAAACGTATTAGATCCTTTGAAACTGATAGTGTCACCTCAGTCAAAACAAGGGTTATGGTGCTATAAACTTTTGAAGAAAGTGAGTCTTTGAATGAATATAATGATGCCAAAGAGCTTGTTAATTTTACATACACAGTTTTAAGTATTTAATTAGTTCTATGTCCCTAGACAAGAGCATTTGAGATAATATTGGCATAGAACTTTGTTGTAGTTTTCTTATTTAGTGTAAGTTTTTTTGGTTTCTTTGGCCATGTCCATATGAGTGTGACCATGTGGTATGTGGTGCTGCAGACTGCCCATTCAGTTGTTCTCCATGCTGCAAAGGAGCAGTGCAAAGGGTTTTTCTGACCCCTGGATGTCCTCAAAAGTGGAGCTGGGCTACTCAGAGCTGTGCTGCAGCTGCCGGCCAGGCTCCACATGGCAGAATCATTGCTGCTGGAGCCCCGGAAGGCGCCCAAGACCCCAGGTAAGGCTGCTGGGGCCAGCCCACTGCTGGCTCCAGCCACCCCTACCCCACCCTGGGTAACTTGCCGCATGCTAGAGCGTAGGTGGCATGGGCTTTCCCCGGGGACAACCAGCGGTAGCACAAGGTTCACTGTCACTAGTTGTTCCCGGAGAACCAAATGTCCATGCCACATGTGGATGTAACCCTTTTGTCTGGGTGTAGGTTGTAGCCGTGTTGGTCTAAGGACATAGGCAGACAAGGTTCCTTGGGTGAATCTGATATCTTTTATTAAACTAACCCAAATAGTTGGAGAATAGTTATTAAGCAAGCTAATCGCACACCACTGGTTATGACATATCACCCCTCCCTCGAACCTGTACGAAAAATCCTCAAACAATTGCAACCCATACTAGAAAGAGACCCTATTCTTAAAAAGATCTTCCCAGAGCCAGTCATCCTAGCCTTCAAACAAGCACCGAACCTCGCCAACCTCATCACCAGAAGCAAACTTCCTCAAGCCCAGAACACACCAAAAGGATCCAGACCGTGCCATGACAAGAAATGCAAAACCTGCCAACACATCTCCACCACCCCCACTATTACTACACCCCACAACAGAGCGATCAGCATCCCTGGATCTTACAGCTGCACCTCCACAAATGTAATGTATCTCATCCAATGCACCAAGTGCCCTGATGGAAAATATGTAGGAGAGACCAAACTACTGCGCACCAGAATGAACGCACACTGGAAATCTATCAAAGACAGAAATACCCAATTACCGGTGGGGGCACATTTCTCACAAGAAAACCACTCTCTCTCCAATCTCTCAATCCTGATCCTCAAAGGAAATTTACACAACACTTCCTAGAGACGAGCCTATGAACTCCACTTCATCAACCTCCTGGATACTAAAAATCATGGACTAAATATAGACATTGGATTTATGATACATTATAATCTGCCTGACAACTGACTCCCCAGCCCAGCCCCTGGCTTCTTTACTTTTCATTCCATCCAGGAAGAGCACAGACCAACTGCTGAAACTTCCTCAGCCTGACGAAGGGTTTTTGAACCCGAAAGCTTGCTTAATAACTATTCTCCAACTATTTGGGTTGGTCTAATAAAAGATATCAGATTCACCCAAGGAACCTTGTCACCCTTTTGTCTGTTCATTTGGAACAGGATTTTGACCCACTCACCAGGCAATTAGGGGTGTTTTCCATTAGAGAGTTCCTCAGTGTAGCTTTTCTTTTTTTCTTTTTGATAAACATGTGGCAGATGTTCACACACAGATATTTGCTCCTTTGTTTTATATATGCTTGTAGCATGGCGGGAGAAGAGGGGGGCTTTGGTGTGGGTTTGCTTTGTTTGTTTTGTTTTGCATTTTACTTCACAATTTCTTGCCTACAGTTACCACTCCAGCTTCCACACACGCTGTCATTCTTTAGCTGACTGGTCTTGCAGTTTTACATTTTTGTCTTGTTATTCTTTCTCCACTGTTCCTTTGACAGTCATCTGTATAGGATCTGTATAGGAAAGGCTGAAACAAACATACATTCTTCATAACTTGAATATTCAGTCAGTCTTCTATAATTAGTTGGTCAGTGTTTGAAGCTGGTAAGCAGAGTTTATTCCTCCTTCCTCTTTCTCTTGCGTTGTGATCAACTGCCCTTATCCTAGTGACACACTTCTCTCAGTGAAGACAGATAGTTGTCCATGAATCCAGCCAAAATTCCTTGCTACTTAGCCACTAGGTTAGTACACATAGAAAAACTTGCCCCCCCCGTCTCCGAATACTTTCACTTAGAAGGGATATATTGTTAGACTAGCACGAAGGGAGTCACAAAGACTGTAGATCTTTATGAGCCTAATTAACTCCTAATTTATTATGCAGGAAAGTTATTCCCATAGTCAGTCTTTATACTTGCACATTTTCACCCACATTTTTTCATCCTTAATTTTTGCAAGGGTATAAAATCACTGGCTTCTTAATTTTGCACAAATATTGTGCGCACGTGCATCTGAATATTTATTAAGGCAGAAAAAAACATACACAGAAACTTTAATTAAAGCAGGGCAGTTGACCTTCTAAGCGGCAAGGGGCCACATGCCTCGTTGGCCACACCAGCAGGGGTTATGCACCATTGAGGCTGTACTAGTGGGGGCCACAGGCCCCACATACGTGCGTCTGTCACTCTCTTCTTCCTGCTGCACCATGCGAGTAGATAGGCACCCAGCACCCTACTACACTACAACAGAAGATGGATGTCCCTCCTCTGCCCTCCCCTGTCCCCACCCCTGGTGTATCACATATGAGAATGTGTTCTCTTGCCCCTTTACCCATGCATGAGTGGATGCTCCTTAGCCAGTTGGCTGCACTGTGTGGCATGGCATAGGCCCTTGCCTCACCTGCAGCTCCCTATGGGCTTCCCCTTGGTTAGAGGGATGAGGCACATGATTTATGAGGAAAGGTGGAGAGAACTGGGCTTACTTAGTCTGGAGAAGAGAAGACTGAGGGATTTAATAGCAGCCTTCAATTACCTGAAGGGTAGTGCCAACAACGATGGAACTAGACTGTTCTTAGTGGTGGCAGATGACAGAACAAGGAGTAGTGGTCTCAAGATCCAGCAAGGGAAGTTTAGGTTAGAGATTAGGAAAAACTGGCTCGTTAGAAAGGTAGTGAAGCACTGGAACAGGCTACCCAGAGAGGTTGTGGACTTTCCATGCTTGGAAGTTTTTAAGACCAGCCTAGACAAAGCCTTTCCTGGGATGAGATAGTTGGGGATGGTCCTGCTTTGAGCAGGAGGTTGACCTAGATGACCTCCTGAGGTCCCTTCCAACCCTGATTTTCTATGTTTGGTGCTGTGATACACAGACACTCCAGGCTGCTGGCTGCCTCAGTGCTGTGAGCACCAAGCCCCTGGTGGCAGCAGCTGCTGCTGCTAGAGGAGTGATATGGGCAGAGGCAGCTGCGTGGGAGCCAAGAGTGGGGATTGCATTTTTAAACCCTCGTGGGCTGCATGCTGCCTGTGGGCTGCCAATTGGACAGCCCAGAATTGAAGAATTGTAGACATAATCTAATTTGAAAATTAAATCTGAGAATGTGTAAATATTTTGTCAGTTTACCTCATTTCCATATATGCATTACAAAATGGCATTGTTTCTGTTTAAATTTTACATTACCAAGAATTTTAATAAGAACTCAACACAGTGTTTTAATCATGTTAATCAGTTGCAGTTTTTGCTTATGAAATTAAGATTTGTAAATATTCTTTGTTGCTGCATTCCCTCTTCATAAGTAGACTTAATATCATCTCTTTTCAAGGGTTCTGTATTAAATCTGGTAGCCCCACCTTCTGTTCATGTTTTTTTAGCAATCCACCTCAGTTAAGGAGTCACGTTTTACTAGTTAAAGGGTAGTTTCAAAACTGAGAATACTGTTGTTACACTTGTATGGTAGTGTTAGAGGACTGATTAATTGAAATATGACTCAGAAAGGAAAAGCAGAGAACATGGGGGTGGGGGAGCAGTGTCAGATGAAAAAGAGAACTACTCTGCCCATCTGTGCTAAAATCTGAATATATACAATGGCAATCGCCTCTTCCCTCCTTGTGTGTTGTGTGTTCCAGGTCTGTGTGTAATGGTATAGCCAGAAAACTTGCTCTTGAATGTACTCTTTCTTTTTTACAATTAATTTCTATTGTGGAGCTGACTGTACCAACCAGGATACTCTGTCCTCTAACAAAAGGAACCAGAAGTTAGAGTTGACCTCAGGCAATGTATTCTAACCTTGAAAAACTCTCATCCCTACTCGGATATACTACTAAATCTTGGAAACTTATGTTCATTGAGTATAGTATGGGTATGCAATTTCAGGACCCAAACTATGTGATTGCTGAAGAGACCTCATGAATTATTGTGTGCACCAGAAAAGTAAAGCTCATTTTTTAAAAAATGAATTGTATACAAAAACCCTGGCAGATGCATTTTATAGGGCCTGAATTTAAAAAAGACGGATGCAGACTTGTTAGCAGTTGCATCCCTATATGGAACATTTGAATGCGTAGCTAGTCAGATAACTGCCAAAATCTAGGGACCCATTTGCTATATACCCAATTTTCTCTCACATTCATAATATATCAGTTCCCATACATATTTTTGCTCAATGCTTCTGGTTTCTGGGCCTTTGCAGCATCTGATGTCAAGTACATTTATTTCCCTCAAACAGACAGTTAACCCTTTTTAATTTAGAAGCATTACAGATTAGATGTAAGTAAATTAATTCTCTACTAGGTCTTGTTAATTAAGTTAATTTTCAAGATACTTATTGAATCTTTAAATGGTTTGTTTTCCCCTTTAAAATCTCTAGAAACTTTATTCCTCTGTATTCTATTTGTGGTGGAAAAATCCCTTTAAGACTGTTGATTAGGTCTTATTTTGCTTTAAAGATGGCATGTTTTAACTGCTGTATGACTTGGTAATGCTCTTTTAACAAATAGTAATACCTAGATTTTATATAGCACGTTTCATCTGTAGATCTCAGAGCACTTTAGAAGTGACGTCAGTGACATCCCATTCACAGATAGGAATCTGAGGCACAGGGAGACTAATTGAGTTGCCATGAGAAATTTAAGTACATTAACAGGTTGTCTCCATAGTAAACTTACTGTGCTGGGCAGGGTTACCCTCACATAAACCATGCTTCCCTTCATAACCTAGAAATAAGCCACCTTCATCTAGCACTATAAGGCAGCTAATTTGGTTAGGGTAGGGTGACCATGGCTAGGGACAGACATTACGCATAAACTGGTTTAAGTTATCAGAAACTGGTTTAAACCTGTAACAGAACAGATGTTCAATGCACACAAACCAGTCTGAAAATAGCTGAAGCCAGTTTGAGATTGTGGGGGCCGAGTATAGCCGGAACTGGGGCCGCACAGATGGAGTGGAATTAGGCACAAACGCGTACTGGTTGAATTGAAAAGAACTTTACTTACAAACTGACGTACAGGGACTTGCGTCGATGCACACAGTGTAGGTACAAGCAAAAGCACACCGATGTTTTCCGAGCATGCAGGGTGTGGGGTACGTTGGGACGGTTGGCGACGGGGAGTGGTTGGTGGTTGATCAGTCCTCCAATTTTGCTCCAAGGTACACGAGGAACTCGTTCCCAACGTACACGCGGAGTTCTCCGGCTTGGGCAGAAACTACCCAAGCTTTTATACGGCTAGTGAGCCAATTGCTAGCCGCCGGGTATGAATAATTTACGATGAGCCAATCGGTAGCATGTATCCAAACAGTGCAGCTGCTAGTTTTGGCGGGAGCTGATCACTGCACCAAGGCTTTTCCCGCTGTAGCGAGGCATCCCTTGCACCGTTGGGTCAAATCGGTTTATGTAATATCTGTCCCAGACCCCTTGCTGGTTTAAGATAAACCAGATTCCCCTAGCATCCTGGCATGCTCTCTAGGTTGGGCAGGGCTCTTTGCTCCACAGCAGGGCTGGCCCCTCCCCGCTGTTCCCTATCTGCAGCTCTGGCAGAGACTGCAGGTGCTTCCCCCCCCCTGCTAAGCAGGAATTCCCCGCTTCCCCCTGCCTTGTGGAGAGGTGTCTGTGTATTAGCAGACCACATGCTGGCTATGGTCTGTGCTGAGTCAACAGGTAGAATCAACAAGTAGCTGGTAATGTCCCTCTGTTTTCTTGATGGGGTGATAAACACTTATCAGTTCCTTGCTGGGCTAATTGGAGCCTCCTGTTGAGGCCTGGCCAGCCCCCGCTCCCCTCCCCAGCTCCCTGTGGAAGGGAAGGGACAGCTCCTCTAGCACCCCCTGGCTTCTAGCCTGAGACACTGCAGGCATGTGCCTGCATGTCTGGGATGTCTGTGCAGTTACAAAGTGATTTAACCTAGCCAGGTTAGACTGACTTGCAAAGACTGAATCAATTCAGACTCAGGCTTTTTGAATGTCTGTCCCTACCCCAAATGTCCTGGATTGGCTGAGACAGCCCTGGATTTCATAGGCCATCCCAGCACCCTGGCCAGTTAGTGTAAATTGAAGCAAAAGTTCCAGATTCAGCTGCAGCAGGCAGGGTCTGCAGGCACCTGCAGTGCCCTGCCCAGCTCCTGCTGAGCAGGGGGCAGAGGATTTGGGCTGGAACCACCCGTCAGGTAGTGGAAGGCTATTATTACATTCCCCTTCAGTCTTCTCTTCTCCAGACTAAATAAGCCTAGTTCCCTTAGCCTGTCCTCATAAGTCTTGTGCCCCAGCCCCTTCACCATTTTACCCTCCACTGGACTCTCTAATTAGTCCACATTCTTTCTGCAGCGGAGGGCCCAAAACTGGACACAGTACTCCAGATGTGACTGTACCACTGCCAAATAGGTGAAATGCCAAATAGGTGAAAATCACTTCCCTCATTCTGCTGGCAATGCTCCTACTAATGTCTTAACCATTATGTCTTTAACCTTCTTGGCAACAAGGGCACACTGTTGGTTCACGTTCAGCTTATTGTCCACTGTAACCCCCAGGTCCTTTTTAGTATAGCTGCTGCTTACCCAATTGATCCCCAGCCTATACAGAATATGGGGTTGTTCTCTTCTAAGTGCAGGACTTTACATTTCTCCTTATTGAACCTCATGGGATTTATTTTGGTTCAGTCTCTGCATGCAGGGGTTGGAACCTGGCCATGGGGAACCATGTTTTGCCGCACCATCAAGGCTCCTGGGAGCCACGGGGTCAGGGGAGGAATGTGCATGTGGTGGTTGCGCTGTTGCCTGTCTTGGATTCCCTTAACCTGTCCTGGATTCCTTTAACCATAATATGGTCAATCTAGTAATAAGGCCCTCAACAGTACTAATGAACTTGTCCAAAGCACTTTGACAGCATTTCTCCAGTTTGAGAGGTAGCCTGCATAGTAAATTTACCCCATAGACATGACCCATGTTTAACTACCAAGTCGCTGTTGTCTGTACTGGGATAATGGCAGGATGTGAACAGGCACTTGCCTTTTTGATTCATTGACTTTTTTCTATATGACAAAATCACTGGCATATTTGGTGCAGAGTAAGTACAATATGTTCTTTTGTGGCGACACTATTCCAGAATAAAAGGCGTCTTGAGAGTTTTTCTACAGGTAAATACTGAGGAAAGTTAATCCAAATGAATTTTTAATTGATTTAAACCACATGCATTCCCCATGTTAATGAACTCATTTAATATTTAAAGGGCCTTAAGTTTTTGGCTTAATTTTAATTTGAGAGTACATGAAGCATTAAGGGAAACCGAATTAAAGTTTTCCTTAATGCTTCATTTTAAATCAAAGCGTCCACTTGAAGATTCACTATGTAATTAACCCTCTTTATATTAATTCTTTTAGCTTATTTGTATTAAGTTTCCCAACTATTCCTACATAGATAAGTCTGGAATAATTACCTTATTTTGTGAAGACAGTAGTTATTCCACAGGAGTTACTTTTAATCTGGAATAGTGAGTGCCTATACATGTGCATCAAGGCTGCTCCAACACACTGTAATTACAGCGTGTTGGAGCAGTCTGCTAGAACATGCTGGTCGTTCTTCCTCTGTGGACAAGCAAGGCTTCTAATCAATTTTCTTCTTAAATCATTTTTCAGGTGGGTTTTGCAAGGGATTCATTATATGTACCCCACTCCTACTGTACCCTGGCTTCCTATTAACAAAAGCCCCCAGAGTTGCATTGATCTGCCCTTCCACAAGAAGTGGATTCAGTGATTTTTTTTTTCCTGGATGAAGGAGTGTTAAAGTTGGAGTATGTTTGCTTCATTTGTATTGTTCTCTGCTTGTTCACACATAACAGAATGTATCAGCTGCTGCCCTTTTGAAAATTCCCTTTTGAAAGGGCCTCCAAGTTTTCATGTGTCTACAACCCTAAATGCTTTTTGCTAATGTCACTTGTCTACTACTATTCTTCCAGTTTTCTTGTTAAGAGCACTGAAGAGACCCAGTGCTGCCCTTTGGAGAAAGTGAATACATATAGTTAGTCATGTACACTGCTTGGCATGGAACACAGTGGAATGAGAGGAATTTAGCTGGCTGGTGGATTAAGAGGGCAGATTCCTGTTGTTGGGTATTTTAAGGAACCTGACAAGTGAGAATGTTAGTCAAGAAACAGGCCCAGGATTTTTAAGTTTTCAGTCTAGTTGATGAGATGGTCTGCATCAAGTGTTTGTTTTTTTTCAACCTGCTACAGAGAAGCATCTTTTTTCTAGCTTGGTCCAAGTGCTCAGAGAGAAAAAAAATGATTGTAGAGCATGTACCTTAAATGCCTGCTGTAGCCTGCTATACCTATAACCTCAGTCTAATCATTAGGGATGCGTTGATACAAACTGAGCACAGTTTAGATTTTTGCCACTCTTATGAGAAGATTTAGGTGATGTTTTTTAATACACTTCAGGTGAAATGATATATCACTTCTTTCTTCTCTGTATAAGTATAGATAAATACTTATCAAAAGTATTTGTACCTTTTAGATTACAGTTGTTACATATCATGCAAAATGTTCAGAAAAATCATTAAATGAAAATAAATCATTCTTAAAAATGTAGTTTTGTTTGATGTGTGAGAGAGTAAGAAGTACTGTTTCGTGTGTGCCTAGAGCATCGCGTCATGAAATAGCCACTTAATTTCAGGAAACAGCCTAATGAATATGAACACTTTGAAAATTAGTCGCCCATTCCATTAATTGTTTATTTGCAAATGAAAAGAGCTAGTCAGGCAGGGATATTGTTTGGTTTCTGAAAATTGCTCCACCAAACTATCTCCAGATGTTGGGGGAGGTGGGGAAGGAAGAAACTACATCCAAATTTAATACATTAAACTTTTGAAGCACATTCACAGTTTCTGATCTGTGTTTAGACATTGTTTTTGTTTCATCTCCTGCTCCTGTGCATTTGCGTTTCATTTCTTCCCCTTTTGTCTGACAAATTGAAGATTGTAAAAAAAACTTCAGCTTTCACCAGTATCTTCTGCTGAGGATTCTAAAACTTGTTTGTAGAATTGTTAATAGAGAATAAAATTTCTGTTGTTCATATTGTTCACCATTTAGAAGTCCCTGGAAACATTTTACATCTCATTTTACAAATATTATATTTAAGAATAAATGACAAACATTTTATGAGAAAGGACAACTAGTTGGGTTTGACTTTATAAAGTCAATAAGATTTATGAAAAGTGCTGCATTTCAGTGACAACTGTTCCTCAGAGTATGTAGTATATGTGTTTCTAGAGTGCTAGCTTGCTTTAAGATGCACTCATTCCAACTTGTTATACAAATGACTGCACTCTAACAAGCAACAGATTTCTTCCTAAATCTGCATAGAGTATCATGTGTTCTGGGTTTTTTTGTGTGTTGGATTTTTTGTTTCCTCCTTTTTTTTAAGCTTGAAACTTTTCTGGAATCTATACACAGATCTTGGCACAAAGGATTGCTCTATTAGTTAAACTATACCTAAAACAAACAATGCCCAAGTCTTCCTCCATTCCTTCTGTCCAATAATCCCTCTTTACCCCCTGCCCCTGTACAGGGAATTGTAAAGGAAACTGGTCTCTGAGTGATAACCAGCCAAAAATAACATTGGATTTGTGTTCAGGGTTGAGTTGTACATGTCTGTTAAAAATGGCAACTGTGCTGCTGCAGTTCACTTTACAGTTATTTTCCAGATTATTCAAAATACTTGAGCATTAGAAAAATCTGTCTAGTCCCACAGGAAAAACTGTCCAATAAGCCTCTCCCTTCATCTGAGGGTCATAGAGGAAACCCTGGCTAGACGTTTTGGTGACTAATTTAAAATATCTGGCAAGACAATTGATAGCGCCCTTCCTTTGTTTTGTGACAAATATATTTCGACTGCAGTTTATTAACATAATCCAGCACAACCACAGACATATTGTACGTATTATAGCATAGAATTAGAAACATTTTTTGCACATCACAGTGTTTACTTTTTTTTTGACAAGGATCTGGATAATTGCCTCAACAAATGAACTGCTGTGTTCAGTCTGTTTCTATAATTTCATAAATTGTTTTCCATGCTAAAACTAAGCAAGCTTTTACTGGGTAAGCATAAAGAACCACAGTGTAATTACAGGAGTAGTATTATTAAAAAGTATGACAGAAGTGGCAGTTTAACTGACAGCTACTTTCTCTTTGCTTTATTACAACAAATTAAATATCTCATTGAGTGCCAGTTAGTCAGCAAGTGTCTTCTGCTTCTCTCTCCCTCTCATAATCTCAGAGTTGAGATTTATCGCAGAAAATTACCCCATAAATTGGAATATAAACCACTGTCTGAGGTTCATGTTACCCCTGGAAAACGTATTTCAAGCCAAAAGAGAAAAGTCCCGTCTCTTAGAAATCGTATTTTAGGCAGAAATTCCCTTCATTTCTTCTTTCCTCCCCCCCTACCCCTCCAAGATGCAAATAATGTTTAGCTCTTGCACAGTTTATTTTTCCAAAATATCTCCATGTGAATTAGCAAGGAGGGACCTACTGAAACACAGAAACAAGTAGTTTTCCCACTGTGAAGGCAGAGAGAGCAGAGCTAAGAATGAAACTCAAATCTACTCTCCTATCCATTGTATCCCACCGCTTGGTCCAAAGTCTGTACAGCAGTTAAACTGAAATTAATAATAGTCACATATTAAGGATTAAAACCTTCCCCAATTTTAAGGTTTCTGTCTCTTCTGTCAGCTATTTTTAAATTGATTTTTTGTATACACAGTATTATTGTATCATGCCTCCTCGTTGTCTACTGTTTTTAAATATATGAACGTTTCCATTATTTTTTATGTTTTCCACTATTTGGCAGTCAGATGCCATCTCTACAAATCTTAAAAGCAGTGGAAGACCAAGGAAAATGTTGCACAATATGTGAAACAGGTTTAATATATTAAATATAGAGACATTAGCTATAAATGAGCTGAATTTTTTAGTTTGGATTCTGAGGTATTTTGACCCCATTCTCAACCTGTAGCCAACCAGTCAGTAGTTGCAGATGTTAAGTTATTGACCATTCTAGACAGCAACAGTGCAAGGATGCCCTGTATCGTATCACACCGAGTTCAACAAAGTATACTGCATGTCTTAGTGTGTAATGTCACTTCAGCTTGTTAAAATAAATTTAATAAGAGACTAGATTTAATGGGTCAGATGCTGAAGCCATCTTCCTCTGGGTATATCAGAGTGGGAACATTGGAGAACTAGATTATGGTTCCTTGTTCCTCTGAGTAAATTACAGCAATCTAAAGGACTCGTCTAACTTCTTTAATTTGGCAGTGGAACTTTTAGGATAGCCAAAATGCATTGCTACTCCATCTCCCTTTCCTGACAAGCCCTAGATGGATAGCATTTGGGGGATTGATGCTTAAGAGAGAACTCTGCACTCACTGAGGATTCCCCTGTGCTAGGAGAATCCCCATCAGGAGAGAGACCCTGAGGGTCTGCTCCATTTTTGACACTGAAACAGGGAATTGAGAAAAAGGTAAGAATCTAGTCCTAAATATTTCTGCAAGTGTCTGAAGAGTTTAAATAGTTATTTAAAAAAAATCAATAGTAGTATTTTAGCAGTTTCAAATGAAAAATTAACACAAAAGTCTACTTTGTCATCTTTTTTCCCCCACAGTGTGTTTCTTAATGTATTCTTTGCACTTCAGAACACTGTAGTTGCTTTTAATTGTTTTTGAAAGGTGCCCAGCCTACCGCTGGGTCTTTGAGAATAATGATTTCCAAGTAGCTAAACTCTTTGGGTTAAGAAGCGTCTCTGTTTTTTATGCATTGACCAGCCTTAAGTACATTGGCAGTGATAATCTGAATTAAGCTGAAATTCCACTGTTTTTCTGCAACTGTTACCCAGGATGTATTTGTCCGGGGTAAAACGTACTGCTTTATTAATAGTGGGTATTATTGGTAGAACCGATATAGAAAGGTTGAGGAACATTTGCATTCAAGATCCCTGGGTTAATTTCTAGTCAATGCTTTTCATGATATATGTTTGTCTCTGCTTAATGCAGATGTCTAGGTGGTTTTAATAGGCATTTCCAAATAAGAACAAAACCAAATTTTAATGCAATTTAAAAGACAAAAATTGAAGCATTGTGCACAGTGGGCACACTTTGCTACATCCCTTAGGAGCTTTGCCAGGTCATAGCAGATTAGCTTGTGTCTTGCCACTCATTATTGTCCTTAGAAATGTAGACCTTAACCCCTCATATGTTGATTTTTAAATTATTGTAACCGTGAGAGGGAAGTAATTTTATGTCCTTACTATTGCTTTTCCTCTCACCTGCTTCATTATTGTTTTACCTTTTTTTCCCAGCATTTTTTCTCTCCCTCTCCGGGTTTATTTCTTTCTTTCCCTTGCTGTTCCTTCTCTACTTACAATCTTTTGCTTTGATTCCTGGTTACCTTTCTGCTTCACCACAATCTGTCATTTGGCTGTTTCCCCACCATTTTACACCTTTCAAACTTTTGCAGGGCCAGGGTCGCTTTACTGATATTCTCCAGACCTATTTATTAGGGACTTGAGGATTTTTTGCCTTCTGAGATGCAATGACTTCCTAACAGACCTCGGCAGTACTTAACTATGGGGAAAAGGGATAGTCTGGCATTAACCCAAATATGCATTTTAATTAAAATGTCAGGCCTGACAAAAAAGTCAGAAATCTATGGAGCAAGGCAAACATTATACAGTAAAAATGTTAATTCTATCTGGAATATTCTGGAGGACCTACTTAATTTGCTAGATTTCTCTCAAAGAGTTCTAAAGTTGGGTGTTGATGTTAATGGGGAAGTTGACAGAATTAGTGGCACTGTATTTTTAGTAGCATTTAAAATTTTGTTAATAGCTATTAGACAATATCAGTGAATGACAGAGATGCTATCTAGTTTGTTTAAAGTCTCACACAAATCACTTGCTTTTTATCTTTGTAGTCCCCCCAGATTTTATTGAACAGGGGGAAATGTTTTAGTGAACGGGGGAAAGACAAGGAGCAAAAACATGCCCTTATAAATTGATAGTCATTTAAAACACAACTTGCAGCTATCCTAGAATGTTTGGAAAAGAATTTGTAAAACAGTGGTATCTACTGTGGTACCTTCCATCTGATGATCTCGAAATACTTTACAGAATTAATCTCACAACCTTTTTAGCTCCTACTTAAAATGTCAAAATTGAGACTCAGATGTGAAGTCACGTAAGAAGTCCAATTGCCTGACCTAGAAATAGAATCCAGATGTTTTGATTAATTGAAGCAGATCTTCAGCTGGTGTACATTTTCATCTTTGGTGACAAAATCTATCTTTCTTGGTGGTAGTTGTGACTGCTAGGTAAAATTCTTGGCTCTGATGCAAATTCAAAATAAATTGCAGTGACCATTATTGTGAAGAGCAGACTCTTGCCTTTCCTCCAAAAGCCAGTTTGTGTAGTTGATACACAGACACATCCCAACACAATTATGATAGTCCTTTATAGCCAATGCATGATGTTTATGGATGATGCACCGAAAAGTTTCAAGGATGATTATAATTCAGGATGCGGGGTCAATTATTTCAAATGAGCACTGCATTATTGTGGCTAAACTGCTTCTGGTACCTCAGCTAGCTCAGCTATAGCTACATGTCATTGCATTTTTGCAGTGTAGGTGACCCATAGTCTTATTGTCCCACTCTCCAGGCCAGATCATCATTCTACCTGTAACAGAGTGGCCTCTTTGTTGGGTCTCCACCGGCCGCCCTGCTCCTGGGGTAACTGCCCGCTTCGCTTGCCTCCGATGCATTGATGGAAAAATGAGAGGTGTTACTAAGGAGGGAGGCTACCCATTACTTGCCCTGCTGACAAGGGCCTTAATACCCACTCTGACCTCCCCTCCATGGGTCCCATGACTCACAGATGTTGCTCTGTGTGTGTTACATCTCCGGCCTATAGCCAGAGCAAACTGGGCACACAGTTGTAGCGCTACTCTACAGCCCTGGAGGGCCACTCACATGCCACCCCTCTCTCACCGGGCTCCCACTCACTCCGTTGGCTCTCATCCAGCTCCTTTCATACTGCCCTCTCTCTCAGAGCCACACTCATCCTGCCCAGACTCACCTGGCTTTGGGCTTAGCTCTTCTTGCCTCGGTCAGCCCCAGCACAGTCTTGTTGGGTGTCTCCCGCTACCCTCACCTGAGCATTGACTGAGTGATTTGACAGCTGCTGGCCTACTTCGCTTCTGGCCCCTTGCCGGGCCACTACGCCCCCACTGGGCCTCCTCACTTGTCCCCATTCATGGGGCCGCTCTGTTTGTCGCCTTTCTCACTCAGGGCCTCTCTCACACCCCGAGGCTTTCCTGTGCCAGCTGGATGCAGCCCCAGGTCCCTCTTCCAGCCTGAGCTCCATCTCTGGGCTCATTTAATGAGCCCTGGGCTCCCCCTGCTCGTTAGAATACCACCAGGGATGTGGGGCTAGGGTTATAAGGCACCCCAACCCACCTTTCACCAGGGAGGTAACTAGCCTGACATTTCCCACGCCACTAGGAGCCCCCACCAGGTCACCCTGGTGGGTGCAGTCTTACCCAGGACAAGGGGCCACCTCCACCCCGTAGCCCCTGCCCTTACCTCCTGACTCTGGCCAGAGCAGCCTCTCGGCCTGATGTCACCTCCTTCCTTCCTGCAGCAAACTGCAGCCCAGCTTACATCCCTGGGTCCAAAATGGCTGCCCTCATCAGACACCTGGCTGCTACCTGTTTTCTGCCCTTAAAGTGTCAAGCACCCCAGGCACCCTGCCACACTACCCTTAACCTTCAGTATTTTGCTACAGTGCTCCCCTCATTTTAGCAGAGGCCAGTCCCTTGAGCAGTAGAACCACGGTAACTTGTCTGTATTTTGGCTCTTCCAGAGACTCAAGGATATTAAGTGGTTTTTCCCTAGTCATGTGTTTTAAAAAGAGAGAGAAAAGAGTTTTAATAATCAGAAATTACAACTTCATGACTGGACCTATCGAACTTTCCTACTGAAAGACATTCAAAACAAAAAATGTGAATGGTCTTGTTTAAACTGATATATGTCAAATAATTGCTTTTTAGAAGAGGATATTTGCCTGCTATAGTGGAGGAATTTTTTTTTAAACTAGGTTGACAACCAGAAGTACATTTTCCCTCTGTTTTATAAGGTCTTTTAATTTAAAAGGATTTACATTTATTTAAAGACATTTTTCTCAATTTTGCTTTGAATACAAATCATGGCATGCTGGTTTGCCAAAATAAACTTGGCAGCTTACAGTTTCTTTCCCAATTTTTTCGTCTCTTTTTTTGGTAGTGTTGGCATGTAATGAATATTAATGGAGCATCACTTCCTGGTTTTGGCATGATACTTTTTCATGTAAATACTGGTTTTTAAAATACCAAAATCCAGTGTGCAGTTCAAAGCCTTCAGTTAAGTTTGGATTAATTGATAAAGAACCTCCATTCCTGTTCAGTAAGCACTTGAATGTCTTAGTTACAGGTTGAAAGTTATTAGTGATTTTTTAAATACAGAGGAAAACATTACTCCATCCATTGAACCTGTTTTTCAGCCTTTTCAGTTCATCTGGTCCCTTCTCTGTCTGCATTTTATACTAAGCTCCTCAAGTTAAGGTGTCTTCGTTTCGAATATGTTACAGCAGTAAGAATGTTGTCAGCAATTAAATGACAAGAGGAAAGAGTGGATAAAGTAGAACTGACCTGAATTAAGTCCCTGAATGCAAACCAACCAGGAATGTTCTGAGTTTCAAAAATCTTAATTTTAAAAAGATTATTGTTACACATCTGCATAATCGGACTTTACTGGGACTAGAAACAGAGTTATCAGCATGTCATTATAAGACATATTCTTCTGATATGTCTGGCAGAGTTGTTACAAGAAAGTTCTAGAAGTCTTACAAAGAAAGCTCCATCATTTTCATAACAATGGTTATTGGTGGTTAAGTACAATGCAGAAGGCATCATAACTTCTTGCTGCTACTCTGTTTTTAGGGACAACTATTAATAATTGTGTGTGCTAGAATTTGATTTTAGTTCTGGCCTACTGTAACTTGCCCTCCATGAAGTCAGAAAATGGGCTACTAATGATTTCACACTGACTTAGACTTTGCACTGTTAAACTTACTGGATGTATAGGCATTGTACATTTGTATTATACAAACATGCATATTGTTTTGCACTTACATTCTTTGGCTGATGCATTTAAAGTATGCTAGAAAGCAGATACAGTTTGTTAACCTGTGTGCCAATAAGTTCACACATGTATATTGCTTTGTTTTGTCTAATACTTTTCATTTGGACCCAGATTGCTACTTCAGATGTTTCCTTTTAAAGTTTCAATCCATTCAATGCCCTCATTCCTTCAGCAAAGTCAGACAAAACTCCCATTGATTGCAATGGGACCAAGGTCTGTTCCAGTTCACTCTATTGGTCCAATCCGTTTTTTTTTTCCGCTATAAATGTGTTTATTGTACAGGTTTTAATTTTTTTTAAAGCATTAAATATGAAATACTATCTAAAGCAAGTTTTGTCCTTTAAACTACTGTCTACTCTATCAAGAATAAGTTCAGGGCTTAGCGCTAGCAAAACGTGCACATAAGCACGATGCTGGATTACAGCCTACAGGCCAGTTTTTGCATACAGAGTGAGAGCATTCCTGTATGCAGAGCCTGTGCTTAGCACTTTATGTACTAAGCAGCAGAAGGATTACTTCTGCTGACTGCTAGACTTAGTCTGATCTAACACCAGTTTGGCAAAAGGGAAAATGAAAGGAAATTCTAAACATCCCTCCACAGCAATGAATATTTTATTCCTTAAGAGAAAATTGAGAATTCCTTATGGCTCTTATGAAAGAAGCATGTAATGCACTGAATTGAATTCAGTAAACTTTTTTTTGCTCTGCACGTATATTTGGCCTGCTTTTTAGAGATGTTGAGTATCATCAGCTCCTGTGAAAGTGTCATACTCCTGGCACATACAAAATGTAAACCTCCGGAATGGGAGGGTAAGAATCAGATCAATTTGGTGGTACTAACTTAAATGAGCAAAATCTTCCTTTTTGTTATATGAGCATGTAGACATTCTTTCACATCCTGTTCAGGTTGACAGATGGCAAAAACTACTACCATCTTAAGGCTGTGTATTGCCCTATGTTCTGTTAGTTTTTAATTATCATGTATACATAATGTGTACATTCTCAGAAAAAATGGGCTGCTTTCTATACCTTGATGTAAATTAGTTTCTTTAATAGTGATTTTTTGGGGGATGGGGATAATTAATTGTTCTTTGTCTTCAACTTCTTCAGAGTACACAAAGTTTGGATATGCCTGGAGTGAGTCTTAGAGTCTTCCTCCACCCACACATACAGTAGAAATAGACATTGCCTTTCATTGCCTTTGGCATTTTTATGGCAACACAAAGTAAAATCTAATAGATGTCCATACCCTTTGTCATGCCACAAATGTAGTCCTGAGAAAAGGTAGTAATAATTTGTGCTGATTTATTGTGGCAGTATCTATTATTTACTTTATTGTGGGAGACTGGTGGCAACCCGGAGCTGCCTGTACTCTCCAATAACCCCAGGAATGCACTCTGATTATGGGCTCAGTCCTGCATGCCCCAGGAATTCCTGTGCAGGATCATGCCTCTCAAGTCTTGAAAGCACCTCTGCTTGGCTTTCTCTGCTTCTAGAGATGCACCCCTGGGATATTTGGGATATGTCTCTGGAAGCAGGGGCACGTTTCTGGGAGCAGGAAGTACAGTGTCCATTGTCCTACAAGATCAATGGGTGGGATAGGGGGCAATGTGTTTCAGTCAAAGAAATAGATCAGCTGTGCTAGGACACATCTGGGCACAGCTAATCTGCTTCATCTGGTGACATCTATTTCTGGTCATAGAGGCATCAGTAAGTTGTTTTAGGGAAGATTGAGCTACCACTGTGTATTCTTTCCTAATTTTTTTGAGAAACAGAATTTCGGTGTGCATGCCTGCCGACCGTGCTACCAATCTCAGGCTCCTGCTGTAGAAAATCAGTTCTGTAGAAGTGCCTGTAATTAAATAAAACTGAAAACCTGTGGAAAGTCCACACAAATAGAACTGTGCAAATTAAAATACCAGTTTAATAGTCTAACTTCTGATGGTATCCAGTTTAAAAGTTCTCTTTGATTAACATGAACATGCAAATACACTTAATAATGAAAAATAATACTGTATTTGAAACCATTCATCCATACCTAAAGCTTTTTTTGTCTATAAGAATATTCTTCCATGATAAATCAACATTTATCTTATTTTTTTCCTTAAACAAAAAGCCAGAAGAGGGCATATTGGTCTTTCAAAATCTATTTGGGAGTTGTTTAGCCTATTTCAGCTAGACCCACATATCACATCCTGTCGTATTCAAATATTACTTCAAAATAAATAAGTAAATACAATTACTATGGATTATGCAAAAGGCCAGTTTGTATTTAAAGGGGTTAGGAGAGAGGGATTTAGCAGCTCTTGACTCTATACTAAGTTTGTTGCTACAGAGAGGTTACTATGACAAAAATGTGAACACAGGTTGGCAATGTTCCACTGTAAACGAGCAACAGTTTGATTGCATGGAAGTTTTAAACTGAGGCTATCCTACATAATGAGGGAGCACTTTATACACCTATAGAAATGTCAGCTGTGGAGAACAACTCTTTCCTAAAGTAGCAGTAAATACATAGGTGTAACATGTGCTGGTGATAGCTATGTGATAAATCCCTTTATTTGTGTCGCATGTGATAAACTGTACTACTGTGTGATAAACTCCATTTACTTTGCGTCTTTGGTTCTCTCACCTGTACTCTCATTGATGGATACCTCCAGTGGGCCTGCTGCTTACATTGCAAACCACTGAGAAGCTTTCAAACAGCTACCATTTGAACAAAAAGAGCCTGTCTCAAAAGCATTCATTTCCGTTTTCCCCCAAGTGCAGGTTATGGAAAAGTAGGTAGTTAAAGTCAACTTGGTACAAAGTCCAGGACGGGGAATATTCTAGCTTGGTGAAGTGACAAATTGAGCATTTTGTAATACCTATAAGACTTGGCATATGTATGATAAACCTTGGATTCCTGTAGTTCCAGGTTTTCAGTTAGCATGAATCATTTGTATCTCACATTAACTGATGAGATACTGAATCTCTAAAATTGTTTGTAAAGGTCTCAGAGCAAAACTGTTGAGGTTTGTACGCTGTCTTTACAAGTCTTTGAGTGTGTATAATATTGATGTTTAACTCAGAGTTAAGTAATCATTTTCTTACCATTCTTTATTTTTATAATGCTGTTGGTGCTGTATTTGTGTAGTACAGACAAAAATAAAAAATCCTAGTAGGTACCTGTAAAGCTTAAGGGTGGAAGTGTGACCTGGAAGAAAGTGAGTTGCACAATGACAGCATGAGCTGGAAAAAGTGAGGGTGACTGAAAGATCTGTTACATAAACATGGTGGGTCTGATTTACCCATCTTACTAAAGTTTTATACCAGTCCCAGTCAATTGATTGCAGTGAATTTACTTCTGCTTTACCCTAGTGTATGTAAGAAGACGATTGGATCCCTTGCTGGTATCTTTTGTTGGGTTTTGGTTATGTAATTTATTTTATTTTTTTTGTGAGGGCATCAAAGAAATGAGAGGACAGAGTTGGGTGTGAAAATGGGAGCCGTACAGTCTAAATGGACAACGTTTGGGGGAGAATTTGAAAGATAGCAATGATTCTGTTCTGAACCAAACTCATCTGTCCTTATTTCAATCACCCAGAAATACCACTGAATCTGAAGCCCTATATCCTGAGAAAAAAAACATTGATTTGTGATTTGTCCTCTCTGTCTCACTCCAGTTCTGCCACCCAAGCATTCAGTAGAATGTGGCATTTGGAAATGCTAACTAGGTAAAATATACCCAGCTTTCATAAATCTTTTCCCACACCCCTGGATGTCTTTGGAATGTTGTAAGAGGACCGTGAGTTTGAACAGAAATCTCTGTGACAAAACCACTGCCCTAATTACCAGACACAGAAGATAAGTTCTGAGGAAAAGCTTAAGCATAACATCTCATAAGTCTTCAATAGAGAATTGCTGACCACACGCATGCTTCTGGCAATAGCCAATCTAGTAATAAATGGTGAAGCATACTATAATCTGTGGAAACTAAATTTGTTATTGTAAGGAATGTTTACACTTTTGAGGTGTTGGCAAACATACTTCTCACCTCTCTTCCCTACTTGCACTTTGTAGATTTTATTTTCTCAGTAGACACAAGTAAAATACTTGACAGCTATGTATACATTGAGTGCAATGCCTTAAATTAGTAACTCGGGTTTACCACCATCATCCCCTTTTTTTTTTTTCTTTCATGCTTGTACTGTGTTGAGAACCTAGCTCTTTTTTGGGGGGGAATCCTTTGAGTTATTTAAAAGCAGCATTTTTCTTTACAACAATTTTATAGAAATGAACCCACAATTCTTCGTGATTTCTGTCCTTGATAGAATTGCTTTACCATTGAAATGCATCCACCTCTACTGAAAAGGGAGATATCCATGTTAGGATCATTGTGCAGCTGTGGGGGAAAGGACATTTTATCCTAGGACAAATTTATATTAAGTTCCAAAGGGTCTGTATCATTGCTATGGAAAGCAGAATCTTAGTTTCCAAGGTCTCAGAAGAAAGGCCTGCTGTACTCCATTGCATATTGCTTTGTTATGGGTTTCCTTATAGTGATCAAATGCCAAGGGTCTTTCCAGTGGTTTTTGAGGCTGCCCAGGCCAATTTAATGTTGATCAAGTTGGTACTACAAATTTATCCTGTTTGAACTGAAGCTTAGTGTTTTTAGCTATCACTCCTTCCATCTGATCCTGTTCTTCCATGATAAAGGAAAGTTGTGGATTTTTTGGTCTGCTACGTAATCAGCATAACGTGTGTGTTGCTTACTTTAGCAGGGCATTTTTGATATCTGTGTGATGAGCTGCTGCAAATGGCTTAATAGGTACCTTTTCAGAATTTTGGCTCAAAGGAAGAATAAGAAAAGAAATGTATATCTATATCTATATATCTATATTAAATTAATGGTTAAAAATTATTGGTGGATAAATCTGATAAATATGTGCAAATTTGGTGATTGCTATCAGTAAACATTACAGGACATCTTGGAATATAAAAAAACATTTACAACTGAAATACTAGCACAGCTCTGTGTGTGGTGCCTGATCACTTAGAAATCAGCACTCAAGAGTTCTGACTGTTTATTTTGAATTGCATGCAAAGCTTTTATTCTAGCTTGAAAAAAGTCTGTGTATGTGTGTGCGCACAAGAGAGATTAGGTATTGGGGGTGAGGGAGTGTATTAATATCAAAATTGTGGAATTGCATGTGTGCACCTGTTTTTATTGTTCCCACTGCATTTGGTGACAGGTCAGTAGATGGAGTCCTTTGCAGGATCAGATACAATGGTGGGAGCTTTATAAGAACCTGAATATATTAGGATAGGTCAATCCTGAAAAGGTTTTTTAATCTTTTGTGCATTTGTCATCTTCTATTTGTGCACAGGCACCTGTCTCTCCTCATTGTTGCGTGAAAACTAGGTGTTATCTTGTGTCAACTATGCATGACAGCCAAAATAATATGCTCCCTGATCAAGACTCATGAATCTAGATCTATTTATGCATGTGCCCCATTATAAGCCAAGTATGTACAATTCCAGACACAGTGTGTTTTCATTGAGCAGCACTGGACATCACATGTTGTAACAGTAAGATCAAAATAGTGCTATTAAATATACATTATAATGATTAAATGGAACCCCAATCTGAGGATCAAAACTGGGGGAGGGAGTAAAGGGGATGGGAGAAGAAAACTACATTTCTGTGCTTGTGCATATTGTCTGATGGCAACTAGCTTTGCACCAATAGTGAAAGATTGCTTATGTAACTGAAATAAAAAAAAAACCCGTGACTAAAATGAACATGCTGATAAAGCTTGTATTCTGGTATATAAAAGCAAGTGTGGGTGTGTGTATAATATGTGTATGTGTATGGATGTATGTATATATATTTGTGTTCATGAGCATAGCTAAAGGACACCTTCCAATGAAATAAAGCATTCCTTTAGAATTGCTGTAGATTTTCATAATTTTTTTAAAACATTCCTATTGTAACCTACATCAAAAGGGCAGCTATGGTTTTTGTGTCTGTCTATACATATGTATTATAAAAAAGTAAGTCTACTGTAATTACCAGTTTGCAGAGCGAATTCCTGCAGGGTTTGTACTCTCCCCATTAGTAAAAGAGATAAGTTGAAATGTATTAAAATTTCACTGTACAACTGGGAGTTTTTGTTCACAGTAAATGTGTTAATGTTTCTTCATTGCTTGACTGTTTGTGTTTAAATTTAGGCAGCGTGCCCAACAGGGACAAAATTATAGGATAAAGCTATGTATAAAAGAAAATCCTTCAGAGAGAACCAATAAGGATTTTTTTCTTTCTTTTTTTATATTTTTAATAAGCAGTTACATATAATGGTGTTCTACCCTGGCTGTGGAGAAGAAGTTTTATCCGTCTGTTTCAGAATTATTGGAATTCTTCTTTCCCATGTGTAGAAGTTTAGAGGATGGAGCACCTCGTGACACTGTACCTTCTTACAAAGATGTCCTTTGTTTTCTTTTATGATATTTTGATCAAAATGGAAAATGTTTTTGAAAATGGGTAAAAAAATGAAGTGATCTGAACAAGAGAAAACTGTTCTGCTTTTAATCTGGATGTAATGAATATGGCGGGGGGAGGATATTTTACTGACTGTTGCTCTTTACCCAACAGGTCAATCTCTCAATCAATAAAAAGTTGGCCTGAGTAACAATTACAGCCAGTGGTTTAAGCCAGCGTTTGGTTCTGGCGGCACACATACCAGGCCTCTCTCATCCTGTGGCACACCAGCCCAATGCAGAGTGGGGGGGCAGAGGGGCGTGCCTGAACATAGTGCATGGGTGCAAATCACTGGCTGGAGCCACGTCCCCTGTCTGTCTGTGTGTCCGTGGCGGCAGCAGGCAGGGGTATGGCTTCAGCCCAAAATTCCTTGGCAAACTTGGACATTCCTCACAACACACCAGCGTGCCACGACACACCATTTGGGAAATGCTAGTTTAAGCTACTGCAAGTTATATCTTAACAGTAGATGTTAGGTGGAGCTAATACATCCCTAGATCCAACACAGTTGTACATACTAACCTTTATGTTATAAAAAAGAGACATGCATATTGTTTAGTAGTAAACATTCACTTAGTGCTCTTGTCTTCATTTAAGACGAGAACATTTTTAAACTCTGCCATCATTACTAACTGTAAAGTCTACAAATCTTATCTGGAAATGAGAACAGATTAGGCAATAACCAACATGCTAGAGATATTTCCAAACGGGAATGTCTATCTGATGGAAATGAATATAAAGGAATAGGTATGCAAAATATGGATATGTTTATCCTCTTCACATTAGATATTTTGGGGGGATTTAGAGAAAGGGCAAGTGGAAAACCCAGCTCAAGAACTATCTCATGTTACCTACCTTTTGTCTAACACCAGTGCATATGAGCTTTTGAAGATGTTTATTATTTGTCTGGTCAAAGGTATTCATTCTTCTGTACATATAACTTAAATATTTTTAGGGTGAGCAGCTGAAACTCAGGAGTTAGACCAATAGTTAAGCCCCTTGTTAGTCCAGAGCAAGGAGATGTTCTCTAGAGTTTGCCCGGAAACTCTCTCACCTTCCTTCACTGTAAGCTTTGTGAGAGGAAACAGGTTAGCAGGAAAAAGGAAACATTTCAGGACCAAGGAGCAACAAACAGGCCAGCTTATCGGGGAGTTTGCTAGGGAAGGTCTGCTTGCAGAGAGGGCCAGGAAGGGAGAGATGGTGGATTTAAGAGACACAGAGATGGCTGGAGGATATTTTAATGCCAGAGCCACTGCCACTTCCTCTGCTTGCACCTATGATGTGTTTGTCCAGGCAGGACTGTTCACTATCAAGACTTCCACCCAGATCCTGATCTGGAGATGGTGGATCGCAGGTTCCTTCATGACAGGCAGGTACAGGAGTGCTTATGATATGAGCGGTGCCTCTTGGTGGTATCCCTCAAGAAGCAGGTGGGATTGCTACAGGATGAGGTGGTGAGGTTCTAAAGCATCCTCTGCCATGAAGACTTCATCCATTATTATGTTGGAAGAGATCTTTAGGACTGTGCAGAGGAAAGACTGCCAGAGGCATCACTAGAGAAGGAAGAGGACATAGACTCTCAGGAAAGTAGAAGGAAGCTGGAAGCTTGTGCTCTCTGGCAGCAAACATAGTCTTCATCCCCACCTGCAGCATTTTGACTGTGTCTTTGTTGCAGAGAATGTTAACAGCATACGGGGCTGCATTGGTTAGGAGTGTTGCCAGGAAATCAAGGGAAGTTTTCTTCCCCTCTATTCAGCACTGGTGACACCACATCTGGAGTACTGTGTCCAGCTTTGGGCCCTCCACTGCAGAAAGAATGTGGAAAAATTGGAGAGAGTTCAACAGAAAGCAATGAAAATGGTTATTTAACACATGACTTATAAGGAAAGGCTGAGGGAACTGGGCTTATTTATTCTGGAGAAGAGAAGAATGAGGGGGGATTTAATAGCAGCTTTCAAGTATCTGAAGGGTGGTTGAAAAGAAGATGAAGCTAAACTGTTCTCAGGGGTGGCAGATAATAAAATAAGGAGTAATGATCTCAAGTTGCTGCAATGGAAGTTTAGGTTAAATATTAGGAAAAACTTTCTCACTAAAAGGGTAGTAAAGCACTGGAACAGGTTACCTAGAGAGGTGGTGGAATCTCCATCCTTAGAGGTTTTTAAGACCCAGCTAGACAAAGCCTTGGCTGGCATGATCTAGTTGGAGATGGTTCTGCTTTGAGCAGGGGGTTGGACTAGGTAACCTCTTGAGGTCCTTTCCAACCACAATTATCTATGATTCTATGTTGGTATACATGCAAGAACTTCTTAGTTCATTAGTCCATGAGTTGGGTGCTAACTCATTACAAACTCCTTATTCCTCCTAAGCAGCAAAAGGAAGACATCATGAAGGCATACAATGGCAACTGGTTTATTATGTTATACTGCATGCCCAGATGTAGCAGGAGACTTGGTGCTCCTGCTGCTTTAAAAGCAGGCATGAGTCAGGTGCAGCCAAGATAATCAGGAGCCACATGACCCAGAAGGGGGCTAGGCTTAAAAAGGATATAAGCCCAGGCCCTGAGCTGGGTAGGCAGTAGGGCCCTGGAGGCTGCTGAGGCAACATTGCCTAAATAGGATGGTTGCAGCTTCTGCATGCCAGTGTGGAAAGTACAGTCTGTAGCAGGCTAGAGGTTTTGGGGAAGGAACTGAGGGATGGAGGAGATCCCTAGAGCCCCAATATGGGGTCTAGGAGCCCACCTAGGTGCTGAGAGTGGGATCAGGGGGTCCAGCAGCCCAGAGAAGGGCCAAGTGTGGGAACTGGGGGTCTGATAGCCCAAGAGCGGCAAAGGTAGGGGCAAAGTTAGGAGCCCGGAGCCTGAGAGGAGTGGTGTGTGTGACTCCAGGTACGAAGGCTGCATCTGGGAGTAGCTGAGAGAGAGGTGAAGTGCCTGGAAGTAGCAGACCACCCTGGAAGTTGAATCAACATTAGGGAGTGATAACACCTGCAAGGCATGGGATGTGGTGTAGAGGTGGACGAAGCCACGCAATTAGCCCTTAGGGTAAGATCAGGCTTAGGAAGTCCTAGTGCAGCCTCCCTTTTCTAGAGGTTATTACCAATAGGCGTGGCAGGATGGGGACTTTGGCCTGAGAAGTGGTGAGGCTGAGAGCTTTGAGGGTATTCTAGGGGCAGGACAGCCACCCCTGGAGTGAGAATCCCGTTCAGTCAGTGCATGCATAATTGCTAAGCCATGTGATAGAGTCCTCAGTGGCCATGTGCTGTTCCTGTAGACTGCCACTGAACTTAGTCATCAACAACATGTGACATGATTCCAGCTACAGGCTGGATTTTTGTGAAGACCTCCACGGTGGAGGTTGGCTGCACACAGACTTTGCCCTGTCTGGAATGTATTTAGCAAGGCCCACTGATGGTGTGTCAGGTTGAAACCAGGTGGGCAGACTGTATAACAGACTGTCTATTATAAGGAACTTGTTATAAGGTGGTAATGGTGATAAAAGGTGGTAACCTGTTATAAGGTGGTAATGCTGACCTCCATTTCTCATACCAGAGGGTCTACACTGATCGGTCCTGGTGTAGCAGTTTGGAGCATGGTGGGTGTTTGTGATAGCATAATTGCAACAGGTGGATTTAAGAGATTGTTGTATAGCAACTGGCTTGGATTGGTGTAGATCTTTTCTAGTAGCTTGCTAGTTGCAATTTCCCATGAGATATGAGCGGGAGCAATATTGCTCAGGACTGGGAGCCCTGGTAGAAGGGTCGGTTGAAGAGTTCCAGAGATGATGCGCATTATTGAATGTAACTGCACATCAACAAATTTGGTGTGTGATGATGAGTTCCAGACTGGTTATCAGTACTTTGCCACAGAGTATGAGATGGCAAAAGCACCCTTTTACACTGGGACTATTGCAGCATGCATATTACTAGAGCTGTGACCAGTGCAGACAACTGCTGAACAGGCTATTGCTTGATACTTTCAGTCCTGTTCATTTGTTTTGCCTCAAAATAACATAAACAAAAGAAGCAACTAATATTGAGTGCTTGAAAGACCCTGCCATAGGCAATCATCTCTAGCAGTGCCTCAGTGAGAAACTCTCCAATTTCCCTGATGATCCTGATACAGCTGATCACTGCAGATTTTCCCAGTGATTAATGGGAGAGCCTCAAGAAAGGCATCCATGAGGTGGGTGAAGAATCTTCAGGCTTTTCCACAACAAAACATCAGGGATGGTTTGATAGGGAAATTCAAGCATTTGTTGGCAGAAAAAGGAGAGACTTCAAAGCTTAGGAAAATAACATTAGCTTCAAACATAATACAAACACTTATCACCATATTAAGCCAAGACCCAGAGGAAAATTCAATAGCAAAAGAACAAATGGTGAGTGGACAAAGCAGAAGAAGTTCAAAAGTTTGTCAGCAACCACAACATGCTTAGTTTCCTCAGTGCAGCCAGAGCTGTATATGGGCCAAGTACACAAGAAGCCATCCTTTTGAACACTCTTTAACACTCTTTCAAGACAGGTCCACCATCAACACACAGTGGAATAGGCACTTTCAGGAGCTCCTGAACTGCGAATCTAATGTTGAAGGCAATACCATCAAAACGATTCCATGACACCCCATTAAGGACTACCTTGCAGATCCACCAATTTATCAAGAGGTCTTGACAGCCATTAAGGAGATGAAGAACAACAGAGCGTGTGGTTCTGATGGAACAGCAGTTGAAATTTCTAAGCCTGATACAATAGAACTCTCTCAACAACTATAGGTTGTTCTAATGAATATCTGGAAACATGAAGAGATTCCCACTGACTTGAGAGATGCCAGAATTATTACCATACTCAAGAAAAGAAATAGACTGGATTGCAGCAGTTATGGTATTGCACTCCTGTCTGTGTGGGAAGATCCTTTCCGTCTCGGACGGCCAGAGCCGACTCGAGTTGCGTTAGAAATTGGTCGTACGTTAGGGCGGGCTGGTGAATGGAGAGGCAGACACAACTTATTGGTTGTAAAAAACTTTACTCACGCCGCTTGCAATCACGACGCAGGTGGTCCGGTCATCTGAACAACCAC
>NW_005841988.1:1971542-1972733 GCF_000455745.1 Alligator sinensis
GTGCATTTCTGTGCTGCAAAGAAGAAATGCATCCTGCAAAGGAGACTTCAAATTGGCGGGAACTCTTTCCTATACGCAGGTTCTCAATTGCAGCAGAACACTCTGCCATGCAAAAGAGCTCTCATGTGACCAGGAAATTGCATAGTGCCGAGGCACAAAAATCACTGGGTTGTGACACTTTCCAAAAAAAGCAAACATAGACAACGATATTCAACACCAAATAAAATCTTCTAGTGCTGTCTTTGGACATTCTTGAAATCGTGTCTCTGATAATCATGCCATCAGGATCCCAAAGCAAACTTTGTGTCTACCAGGCTGTTGTCATCCCTACCCTGTTTTGGTGTGAAACCTCAACAAAATATTGGAAACACCTCAATTCTTTGGAAGTGATGATTTTGGAAAATCCACCATATCAATTGGAAGGACCGAAGAACAAAAGCCAGTGTTCTGACTCAAGCAAACACCACCAGCATTGAAACCATGTTTATATGGCAGCAGCTTCACTGGGCAGAATATTCTACTATTATAAATGTCTAAGTCTGTCTCTCTGTAATGCTTTATTTGTGCTCTGATTGGCTGACAAACAGCCAGAGCGCAAAGAAGCATTTTGACAGAAGGCAGCCCACCACCATGGTGGTGGGGATACAGGGGATGGAGCAGGTGCACTCCTCCCCCACCCCACTTCCCCCCCATCAGCCCTGGCCGCACTCCTCCCATCCCCGAGTGGGCCCAATGTGGCGTTGGCAGTGATGGTGGTACCAGGGGAGGAGTGGGCCTGGGCCTGCCGTTGGAGGGGGGTGGGGGGGGTGGGAAATGAGCCTGAACCAGGGGAAAAGCTGGCCCACTGTGGCGGGGGGGGAGGGCGGGGAAACAGTGGGCTCAGCCTGGCCTGGTCCAACAAAACAGCTGTGGTGGGGGAAGGGAGGAGCGAGCCTCCTCCCCCCATCAGGCCCGGACCCACTCCTCCCGCATTCCCCTGCCCCCCATCAGCCCTGAGCCCACTCCTCCCATCTGCAAGTGGGCCCGACGTGGCTTTGGCAGTGACAGTGGGGCCATGGGAGCAGTGGACCTGGGCCTGACACAGGGATGGGGAGAGGGCGTGAGCCCGAACCATGGGAAAAAGCTGGCCTGCAGTGGCAGAGACGGACAGTGCGTCCAGCCTGGCCTGGCCCAACACAGCAGCTGCGGCAG
>NW_005841988.1:1972776-1973011 GCF_000455745.1 Alligator sinensis
GGGCCCAAGCCTACTCCCCTACCCCCGCTCCCCCTGTGTCAGCCCCGAGCCCAATCCTCCCTTCCTCCGCTGTCACCAGGTCAGCCCAGACCCACTGCCTCTCCCCGTTGCAGTAGCCTGGCTTCTCCCCAGCCCCAGGCTGTGGTGGGGAGGGGGGAAGCGGGCCCAGACCCCAAGCAGGAGGAGGGAAGGGGGAGCATGCCTGGACGGGGCCGGGGGGGGGGCGAGGGGGAGG
>NW_005841988.1:1973042-1982233 GCF_000455745.1 Alligator sinensis
TCCCTGCCTACTCCCCCGCCCCACACCCTGTCATTTTTGATGGGCAATTGGCTAGTGTTATAAGAATTCCTGACAGCCAGCTCCCAAAACAAGTCCTATATTCCCAGTTCACTGATGGTCATTGCTCTAAAGTTGGGTAAAAGAAGAATTGCAAGATTTTTAAGGGCTAATCTGAAGAAATGCAATATTAACATCAGTACCCGGGAAACTCAAGCGCTGAATCATCCTCAATGGTCCCATGATATACAACCAGGTATTGATCATTTTGAGCAAACTTGCCTCACTATGGAGGTGGATAGACAAGAGATACAAAAGGAAAGAACTGTGACCCAATTTCACTAGGATCTACTTCTTCCTCCTGGAACTATTTACCGCATCTGCAGCTTAGCATGCGAATCTCGCATCGGCCTCCTTGGTCATCTTACAGTCTCACCAGTGATTGCCCTATTCACTGGAAGACTTCCATCCTTGTATTCAGGGACTGTCAACTGTGACTTATGTTCATTACTGGATAGGCTCTAGCTCTTTAAAACAAATCAGAACTAATATTGAGAATGTGGATTATTTGCCTGGTAGACCTTAAAGCTTTTCAGGGCTTTTACTTTCTTTGAGTCAATTTGTATAAAGACACTATGTGAAAATTGGATTTTGATCTGATAAACTAGAGTAACTGTTGATTCCTTATGAACAATTTATGATCTATCAAGTAAATCCTTCTTATCTCATGGATTATTGACCCAATAGACCATATTAGTTGCTTCCAAGCTGTTATAGCTTGTTATGTTGATTTGGCTATGATAGATATGTATTAAGCCTGCAAATTCAATCTCTTTTTTGACAGTATTGCATAAAAAGTACAGTTCATAATTGGGGGGGGTGGGGGGTGTTCAACAAAAGATTCCAGACTTTACTGGTTCACATACTACCCTCTGAAAAAGAAATGTTGTTAAGTGAATTAATAGCATATCAAACCTATGTAATACCAGCAGTGCATGCACCAGTGCAGTGCTGTGGTACTCTTGCCGTACTCTTAAGTAATGGTACAGAATTTACCATATTGAAAAGTATTAAAAGGAGAACTGGATAGATGTTTGCCAGTGGAGCCTTAAAGGAGACAAGATGCTGCTGAATGAAGTCTTTCAGCATTATGGATCTGTACAAAATCAGCTTACTATTTTGTTTTTGTTTCTACAAAATACAGAATTTCAGTGCTCAAGAGAATAGCCTAGAAATAATAGTCAGTTCAGTCCACAGTCAGGTCAGTTATGAACTCAGATTACAAATAGCTCCTGAGTAAGAAAGAAGTAATACAAGCAGCCTGACCTTTGCATGGTTGATTCATGGTTGCAGCTTTTTTCCAATCTGTGCACAAGGCCTGAGTGAATTTACCAATGGAAATTGCCCCAAAAGAGTCAGTAGCACATATATGGTGCTCTTCCACACTTCTATGATGGGTGTCGGGCTTCCATCAGACAGCTCCATCCACATTATGAAGTGCCTCACTGATATGCATTGTTGCCTTGACATGGTACATAGTGACCTATTCAATGTTGGTTTCATAAAATTAACCTCTCATTAGTCTTTAAAAATGCCTGCTTCTCCTTATTTTTTTTTAGGTGCAGGGAATCTCATTTTTAACTGTAAATCAGCCACTTGCTCCTTAGCAAATTTTAAGCAAAGAAACACTTGTCAGTCTTAATTTTTGCAGTACAAACAATAATACCTTTGATGTCTGCAAACCTTAGACTCATTTACATACTATAGAGTCAGTGATATCATTTCTTCAGTCTTTGTATAGAATTCCATTGACAGCAATGAGCATGGTGTTTTGAGAATGAGGACAGACTATGTATGGCTTTCAGAAAATTTCTCCTAAGAGTGCGATTTTTTTTTTTTTTTTTTTTTTTTTTTTTTTTTTTTTTGCCTTTTGTACAAAAGGCAATGCAACATTGCTTATTATGGATTTTTTTTTCCAGAAAAGAGCATCCAAAGCAACAACTCATAGTGGCTCCCAACACACAGAGACATCATTTCAAATACCAAATGTTGTCTTTTTTTTCCTCTGTCCTTATTCCCCTTTTATTTGCCATCCTATCCTCAAGAACAGTTGAAAATGGTTTGGTAAAATGCTTAAGGTCTATGTAGCACCCTTTCTTGGAAAACTTATTTTACCTATTTAACAGCTTTCTATTTTGTTAGCATCCTTCCCATCATATTGTATTAGTAAATGTTTTCATGAATGCCACAGAGAAATATAATGATATTAGCACCTTTCAAATTGTATTAGTGAAAATAAATACAAGTAAGAAACAATACTAACAAATTGCAATGTAAAATTGCTAATATAACACTGTAGTATAGTAGATGACCCAGAAGACATGTAAGTATTTCTGTGTGATAGGGGAGATGATTTGGGGGTGGCAGGAAAGGGGTGGGACAGATACTTAAAAGCACTGAAATGCAAAGTGAATTCCCATGTACTTTTTCTCCTTTGAGTAACAGTTTTGGGATAACATTTGTTTGTGTTCAAAAATAGCCATCTGCCAATTAGGGTGACTTTATCCAGGTCCTATGAAGTAATGGGGACAACCCTTTTTTTTTTTAATTGTATAATTTTAAATAATTCTGTTTGAATTTTTTTGCTGACAGAGGAAATGATCATGCTTTTTGCTTCAGTAGCAATTTCCGTCAAACTACTTCAATGTACTATACAAACAATTAATTAATCTTCTATATGACAGTGGTAGGTATATTATTGCCCCCTTTTTACAGATTGGGAAACTTGGAATACAAAGAAGTTAAGTGACCTACCCAGGACCATGCAGTGAGTTCATGGGAGTGGCAGACTGAGGATCAGAGTGCAGATATCCTGACTCTCAGTCCTGTGTTTTGCCACAGAATTATGTGCATCTAAAGATTGTAGGTGGTTTTCAATTGTGTGATTGAATAAGGAATAAATGGTGGAGGTATCCTATCTTCACCAAGCTACAGAAGTACCTTTGCATCTATACATTTCTCTCTGTAGAAAAGATTTCCAAAAGGGCAGGTGCTAACTTTCAGCAGAAGGGAAAATACACCTTGAAAACTCACTTAGCCAAATGAGAAATATCTAGTAATGTCTAGCTATCTATTGCTTTTTTGGATGCAATGTTTTTTATTTGAATGAAAGTATGATTATGTAAACTTTGATTGTTCAGCAGTGTATGCTAAACAGATTAGAAACTACTGTATAGCCAGAGGTAGAAGAAGTTACATGCAGGCAGAGAGAAAGGGAAAACTGGAACCTCCTTGTTAGTATAAAACTATATTTTCCCATTTTATGACAATCGTGGACTTAAAGTATCCTATTTCTTGTTGTAATGAAATGCACCAGTTTCTGCATTTTAGTAACGGTCTTGAAATTTTGCAGATGTAATTATGTACCAGCAGTGCACTGTTAACAAATTGTGGGAGTCCATAGATGCCTGTTTGGGGGCATCAGCATGTAGTTAGCGTTATGAAATGCACCTGCAGTTTGATGTGGACACATGATCCGCATAAGAAGTGGTACTGAACTCTGGCTCAGAATTGTAGCCTGAAGCTTTTTAATTTTTGCCATGCATTCAAAAGTTTCAGTATCATCCTTTCTTTTGTGGAATGTAGCAGGCTGTAAAGAGCAAGAAAAGCTGAGCCCAGCTTGACTGCTTCTAAATTGTCACAGTCTATTTCCAGAATGGGAGATCAGATATAACAGTTTTTTAATGATAATTTAAAACAAGCTCTTGATTTGTCAGACATTAACATTAATATGATTTCAATTTTGTATGATTATACAGAACTTCTTTGATGATGAGCTCTCAATTCAAAAGTTAGTGAAACTGTAGGGGTGTAGATATGCCATATGTGCTTTATGAGCTAGTGGTCTGAAAGTAGACTGGAATCCAACCCACAAAACTTTTATGACAATTGCTACTCATTAGTTGTTCTCTTGGAAAGTGGCTAAAAACATAAAGAGTAATATATAACTGCCTTGATTGAAGAAGGTTGTGAAACATTAGTGGGGCATAGTTCAGGAGTTTCTTCAGCCACAGTTAGGCTTACCTTGTGAGTCATCTTGACAACCTCCAGTACCAAAGTTACACACTGAATCAGAAAACAAGTCTTGCTAGCACAGGTAGATTTTTTTCCCCTCAGTTTCATAAACAAAAAAGACAAAACAAACTTCACAGGAGAAAATCCTGCCCAGAGAAAAATATGGAGCCATTTATTGGGTTTTTTTCTTTGATATTGCTTCAGTTGTGGCTTGCATATATCAACATAAGAATAGATCTCTGTTTGCCATCAACCTGTTGTTAATTAAACTGAAGCAATTACCCTTACTGTTTTCCAAGACTGACTGCTCAACATTTTAACAGATCACACAGTGGCAAAGTTATTTATTTTTGATAAAATATTTTTTTTGGAATAGGTATTGAAGGGTATTTATAATGGAGTGGAAGACAGCCTATTAGACCAAGACACAACTTTTATCAGTTTTGTATTTCTGTTGTTACCAGACAAACTGCAAGAAGTGCATCATATTTATTTCATGCTTCTCCATCACCTCACCCAAATAAATATGTTTTTAGACACACACACATCACCATACTCCATTAATCACTTTTCCTTTATTTTCATAGCATTTGCTCATTTTCCTGAGAAAATTTGAACTCGGGAATTATCATTCTGCCCCCACTCTCCCCAAGACAAAACACAATTCAGGCATAAGGAGGAATATAAGGAAGAACTTCTTTACTGTCTGAGCCCCCAAGGTTTGGAATAGACTGCCACGGGAGGTGGTTCAAGCCCCTACTTTGAACGCCTTCAAGACTCATTTGGATGCTTATCTTGCTGGGATCCTATGCTCCCTGCTGACTTCCTGCTCATGGGGCAGGGGGCTGGACTCAATGATCCTCTGGGGTCCCTTCCAGCCCTAATGTCTATGAAATCTATTAAATTTGGCCATACTAAACAGAAGTCCCTGCAGACAACACATGGATGCAGAAACTCATTGATTTCAGCGCAACTGCAAGTTCTGTGCTGTTGTATCAGTTTGCAGGATTGAAGCTTCATTCAAGTCACTTTATGGCAATGATATTGGACCAAATCAAAGTAATCTTTGCTAAAGTGATTTGCAAGAGGCTGCAACAGAGATGATTGTCAGACGTAGGTCTAGACCTCAGGACCTTATGTAGTTTACTGTTGCTCAGGCTCCATAAAGGTCTTGAAGCACTCACATTTTTGGTGCTCTTCCTCATCCGTGCTCCTGCTCTTCCCATATTTTTTACTGTCCGTGGCCTCCTATCTCTCCTGGAAATGCAGCAGAACAGCCAGACAGATTGATATCCCATTACTGTTGTGGGCTGCTCCTGTTAATATATGAATAATGTGTTTGTGTTAAATATAATTAAATACCCCCAAACTATATTAAACAAATGTCTTGGAATCTGAGTGAAACCCACAAAAAGTCTAGGAATTCAGGAGTAAGGTTTATTATTGTTAAATCAGCAGCCATGACCCCAAAGCGACCATGTTGCATTCTGTATTAGTGCCAAGCAATCTTCCCATGTCTTTGCACAGACTCCATTGGTGCAAGAAATGTAGCAGGGAGGCATTTCTGAATATTAAGGAGTTTAAACAAAACATTGAATGTTATATTTATCATATGCATGCTTTATTTTTAAGCTTTAATGGGTGTTTTAACAACAAACACTGTCATGTAAAATATACTATAACAGTTCTGTTCCATTTCTACCACTGCTGTTGTAAATGTTCTTTGGGTGCCATTATTATGTCAGTGGAAATGCAACAAGTACTATGTTATAATCTCTGTTGAAAGGATGTGTAAACATGGATCATGAACATGGTAGAATGTAAGATTCCTTTGGAGCTGCTGAAGAATAACCTGTTTCAATACATATTAAGGAGTCCTTAGCCTGCTTGTTATTAGCTATATATGCTGTAAAATCTCCTGTGGAGGCATTGTGCTATTTTGTATCAGTCCACGTGTTAAGAGCCTATAGTATCACTCGCTCTGTTGCTCTCACACTGTTTTTCCTAGGATCATAGGGAAAGTAGGACTGGGAGGGGCTTCATGAGGTATTCTGTTCCAGCCCCCTGCCCTAGGTTTCCCTAACCTAACCATCTGAGTCAAGTGTCTGTCTGATCTGCTCTTAAAATTTACAGGGATGGAAATTCCATAGCTTCTCTGAGAGTTTAACTATTCTCGTAGTCAGAAAGTTCTTTCTAATCGTAGAATCATAGAAAATGGGGGTTGGAAGAGACCTCAGGAGGTCATCTAGTCCAACCCCCTGCTCAAGGCATCCCCAACCAGATCATCTCTGCCAAGGCTTTGTCTACCTGGGTCTTAGCAGCCTCTAAGGATGGAGATTCCACAACTCTGGGTAGCCTGTTTCAGTGCTTTACTACCCTTCTAGTGAGAGAGATTTTTCCTAATATCCAACGTAAACTTCCCTTGCATCAGCTTGAGATTATTACTCCTTGTTCTATTATCTGCCACCCCTGAGAATAGCCTAGCGACATCCTCTTTGCAGCCACCCATCAGGTACTTGAAGGCTGCTATTAAATCCCCCCTCAGTTTTTTCTTCTTTTCTCTAAGCTAATTTCCCTCAGCCTTTCCTCATAAGTTGTGTGCTCTAGCTCCTAACGATTTTTGTTGCTCTCCAATTTGTCCACATTGGAGTGGGGGGCCCAAAACTAGATACAGTACTTCAGGTATAGCCTCACCAGTGCCAAATAGAGGGAAATAACCACTTCCCTTGAGCTCCTGGCAACACTCCTACTAATGCAGTCCAGTATGCTGCTAGCCTTCTTAGCAACAAGGGCACACTGTTGGCTCATATTCAGCTTATTGTTCACTATAACCCTCAGGTCCTTTTCTGCAGATCTGCTGCTTAGCCAGTCAGTCCCCAGTCTATATGAGTGCATGGGTTTGTTAATCTCCCAATTACATTTCTCTGCTGCAGTTTGAGCCCTTGTTCTAAGTCCTTGTCCACAACAGTCACAGAGACTAGTCTATCTCTTTTCTCTTTATTATTGTTCTTCAGGTATTTGATGACTGTTAAAAAATCCCCCCCCCGCAGTCTATTTTCTAGATAAAATAACCCTGGTTCTTTCAGTCTTTTCTCATAAGTCATGTTTTCCAGGCCTGTAGTCATTTTTCTTGCTCTGTGCCATGCTCTTTCCAACCTGTCCACATCCTCCTTAAAGCCTGGGGCCCAAAACTGGGAACACACTCCAGGTGAGGCCTCACCAGTGCTGAATAGAGCAGATTTGCAGGATCTGTTTATATAAACCAATATGCTGTTGGACTTTTTCGCAACCAGAGCATGCTGTTAGATTATATTGAACTTAAGCCCCTACTCTGCATAATACAGAAGTTGAACAATTAACTGGTTAATTGTGCAATTACTTTGAGACCAGTTGCATGTGCAAAGTGGTTATCACGCCATAAAAAACTCCGACCAGCTGTAAAGTTAGATTAAAAAAATGTGTACTAGCTTTATGGCTTGTTGCTGTCAAGCTTTAATTTGTACACGTAGCACGGGTCTCCTCTGGCACTGAGAGCCCCATCAGCTGATGGAGCTTCCAGTCATAGGAGTGCACCATTCCAGCCAGGGCTTGGAGTCCTGCAACTGAGGGGGCTCTCAGCCCAGCAGCTGCTGACCTTGGTCCTGGCAGCACCCAGCAGCTGCTGGGACCCACAGTCCCTTAGCTGCTGACACAGGGGCCCAGCAATGCACCTTCCTGTGCCAGGACCCTGTCCGTTCTCCTATCAATGAGGACATGTAGGCCATTTTCCAAACCTGTTACACTGAGTGTAACTGATAGTGATTAATATTTTAAAATAAATACTAAAATACAAGGGGCTATTGTTAAACTGCTAAAATGTATGTTAAAGGAAGGATTATTTTATACATCAATTTCAAGGAAGTTTCAAGGAAGTTTCAAGGAAGTTACAAGACTAAATTTTAATATGTTGGCATATCAAATCTATTCTAGTCTTCCTTTATTCCACAAAGGCTGGAAACCACAAAGGTTTAAGGATCAGCTGATTGTGTATTGGGTACTGCAGTGATATGGGGGAAATGCACCCCATAGACTACATTCTTTTTTGACTTAATTTACAAAAAAATTGAAAAACAAATGTTTGAACCAAGATCCACGTTAAGTGTTTAGGGTTTTGTATGGCCTCTGACACCATAGTATCAGAGTACATCATAATGTTTATTGCATTGATCTTAGGATCCCTGCATGATCATCATCATTTTATTTATTATTTTTTTCCTCCAAATAGAGAATTCCAGATCTATTAGGTGGCTTCCTAAAGGCTGCTTAGGACCAGGGAATTGAACCTGGACCTCTGAAGTCCTAAACTAATGTCCTAACTGTTTGACCCTCTTCTCATTTCTCAGAAGCAGGCACATGGATCCCACTGAAACAGATGAATAAGCCTAAATGAATAAGTCCACTGCCAGAATATTACCTAAAATAGCAAGATTGGTGTGGAGTGAAAGAAAAAAGGCTCTGTTAAGGCTGGGCTGATGATTTGGGCCATAGTAGTTATTGTTTGGAATGTTTGCAATCTTCCGAGCACCTGTGAAAGGCTTTTCAGATTCAGCTAGTTTAAGAACCTAGAGACATTTTAATGTTTGTGGATAGTTTGTGTACAGTTTCAAATACTATATTATGGTATTTTGATTACAAAAAGAACCAAGCCTGTTAAATGGAATAAGACTGTGCAACATTTTTAACAGAAATTTTTGCTTATACAAGAAAATTTGAAATACTGGACTGCTAAACTCCCCACAGCCCTGATCAGAATATAAGATTGTTAGTCAATCTTTCTTGTATGTTTCTAATGAAGCTCACTTCTATTGTAGACATTGTATTTCAGGTTTCCGTCCAAATAAGTTTTTATGGGCAACCTTGTAACTACCTAAAAATGATAAAACATAAGTAGGTTTGTAATGGAAATGCTGATCAACTTTGGTAAAGCAGCACTAGCAAGGGACAGTTTCACATAGTGTATATGCAGGTATGTGTGTGTATTAATACAAAACAAACATCAGCAAGATGCTGTAACATGAAAAGTGACAAATCTTTAACAGATTGATGCAAAGCACGGGGGGGGGGGGGGCCAAAAATAAAAA
>NW_005841988.1:1982243-2000942 GCF_000455745.1 Alligator sinensis
TAGTGTAGCATGAATGCAATTTTCTAATGCCTTCTTTCCTTTTTGCAGTACAATTAATTACAGAGTTCATTAATTAATGAACATATTAGAGACACTATTACTGATCAGCAGAGACCTGATATATTACTGAGTCAATAAACTATTGAACATGAAACAGGACCTTTCAGTAGAATTTTTTCCTTGTAACCCACAAAAACATATTATTCTTGCATACTCAGCACTTCTTTGGTGCCTTTATATTTCATATTACTAATTCTTTTAATCACTGATATATACAGCAATGTTTTACAACCTAGCTAATGAGTAATTGTACAGCTGACATTGGGAGTGAGACCCTGAAGTGTCAGGCATAATAGAGTAGGATATTTTTTCCAACAAGGTTTTTAAGAGTCAAAGGTAGTAAAAGAGCAGACCAGATGGGAAGGAGAAAACTCCTGCATCAGAAAGTGAACAGAGAAATGCAAATTTTATTTGAGTCAGTGAACCATAAATGTATTTAAATTGCTGTCTGATGCAAGTAAATAAATAAAGCTTTTAAAATAGCCTGAACTCTTCTCATTGTCAGCGAACAAAGAGTTTAACTTAGCCATTCTAATGTGTAATGTAATTTTTCATATGGATTCAGTGCTTTCAGTAAGAGGAAGGTAATTCCTGTTACATATAGATACAGCAGCTTTTTAAGTGGAGGAGTCAAGGAAAGGTTTGTAAGGCAACATCATTCATAAAGCTCCAGTGTATCTGCAGTCACAGGTACCAAACTCCCTTCCCCCACCTAGCCCCCAAGTAATCATTGATTGCATCTAAATCTGTAGAGATATCTTTTCCTGGCAGCTCTGGTAGTTACAGTAGACTGTTAATCTGTGAATGATCAGAATAAGTTATTTCTATCTCAGAAATCTCCATACAAATTGCACCTAAATGCATGCCATAAATTTATTTTGAAGAGCACAGGTCATATGCAGTCCTGTTTAAAAACATAGGTAAAAAAAAAAGTCTAATTCAGTTGATGCTGCCTTTCTTAGATGGCTTTACTTGAGGAGAAAAAAAACCCTATGTTTTGTTTTGTTTTGTTTTGTTTTTTTAATGTAGATTCAGATGAGCATTTTCAGGTAGATGTACTGTTAATCCATATTTTAATTTTTTAACCTGTGTTCTATCTTTACATCTTTAACTTTCTTTAATCACTATTTTTTCTTTTTAGAAAAAAAGGTCAACATTCATGTTTGTTATATATATAGGACTAAAAGGGGAAGGGCTATATCTGGAGAGCTGGGAGAAGTGACGGATGCAAGGGAAAGTTGCAGTCTGTCTCATGAGCCAGTACTGTGTTGTGTACTTTTGTCATTTTATTGATTCTTTGGAAACGCATCAAACCAGTAGCTTCTTTCTGATACTTAACTGAATTAGGCCTTGTGTGAATCCCAACAGGGACACGCAACCTTTAGGTGAAGTGGGAAAAAGGAAACCTGTCTTTAGGTATATTTTTGTGTACATGTTTCACTTATAGTTTTAACCAGTCTGACATGCTGCTATGGGAGGACACAATTGGCAGCATTTTCCTTCAGGCACTTGATCTGCTAAAGCATGAAATTTGTGGAACATCTACATAATCCTCACTATTCCCCCCACCCCCCATTAAAAAGAAATGGAGACTGTGATCTGTATTCTTTTAAATATTTTTTTTATTTATTCTATGGAGCAATAGAATACATTACTGTTAAATGAAACTTTTAATTAAAATTACCCAGTGATATAGATATATTTTGTTAAAGAAAATTAAGCATAACTTTAAAAAATGGACAAAGCTTTAGGGTTTAAGAAATCTCCCCACCTCTTCTTCCCATCTCTCTCTATTAAAATCCCAGCTAGCCTATGGAAATATATATATTTTTAAAATTTTTAATCTGATAAGACATTTATGTTTACATTTCTTTTTCCAGGCCATCCGCTGTACACTGGTAAATTGCACATGTGAATGTTTTCAGCCAGGGAAGATTAACCTGAGAACCTGTGATCAGTGTAAACATGGCTGGGTGGCCCATGGTAAGAAGTGTCTATCCTTTTCTTATCCTCTTTTAATATTCGTCGCCTTCATTTTTTTCCAAAATGTAGACATTTTGAGCAGTAGCCACAACTATTTCTATTTATCTCTATAGGTGTGTACTTTTTAACTTTTTTTTACAGTCTCAAATGGAAAGGAGAACATCAGTTGCGTTGGCTTTGGTTTTTACTGCCAGTGGAAGCAGTGAGTTGGTTAACAGCCTATGCATAGCTCAAAAAGTATATTGTAGCCTCCAAGAAATATTGCTGTGCTCGCAGCTCTCAGTAGAAGGGCAAGAAGTTTATAATATGGTTGCACAGTGGAGTACATGTTACACTTAAACTTCAGCCAGTAAGTCAGAGTCTGATGGAAATTCAAACATAACACCGCCAACCTTTCGGAGCAGGGTCAGCAGAATGAAACCACTGTATCCTATTTGGCTGAGTGAAAAGCTGGATGGCAGTTCACTCTCAGAGTATGGTCTATCATTCAGCTTCATTTTAAAGTAGCTGAAGAATGGGAGGGGAGGAACTAATACTGTTGGCCCTTCTCTAAATATGTGTTATAAATACACACCAATTGGTTGGGGGCTAGATTCTTTTTTTTTTTCCCCACCAGTCAGTCACAAATCCACCATATATGCATCTTGATCTCATCCAATATACTTTCAGCACATACAACTAGAAGACAAATACTGTGGGGACAATATGTTCTGAAATGGTTTCTTGAATAACAGAAAAAAAGAGAGAATGGTTGTATTTGCAGAAGAAATTTGTGTCTGAAGTTTCTCCTCACAGTTCAGGCTACTGGCCCCTAAGCAAGCATACATTCCCCATGTTTTGCCAAACATTCAGTGGGTTGTAGTTTATACATTTTATTTTATTACACTTAGATCCAAGGAAGAAGCCTGGTACCTCCTTCCTGAAAATGTTTTTAGTTCCTGTTTATTTTGTGCATGTCTGTATAGGTATACATACGTACTGAAGCTTGGCATGTTTGCACATTTAATGAAGCTGAAAGGCTGGCACTGCCTAGGAAACTTTTGAAGTGTGCCCACTGCTGGAAATAGTGTACTTTTAAAGCATTCAGGTGCAGACACAATTCCAAATTACTTCGCAATGAATGGGTGAGTCTGCTGGTGGTATCCAACATAACACAAAGTCAAGCAAAAGATTTAATTTGCATATTCATGATGTACTCTATTCCTTGGACATAGCACATTTCTGTTTCCCTTAATTTCAGACAGGATGTTTGCACTCAGTGGGTAATGAAATCGATTCACATTCTTAAGTGGCTTTCAACGCTCATTTAGTCTTTCGAGCAGGAGGAGCATGCAGGGGTTCAGTGTCAACAGGGGCAGCAGAACCCTGCCTGTTTCTTTTTCCATTGGCTTCTATGATGAATATTTGAAGAAATATCCAACTGGCTGGGATCTGTTTTGGATTTCATTAGCCCTGGCTTTGTTCTTAAACAAGAATTCCACACAACAAGTTTTCATGTTTTGTTCTGGAACCAAAACTCTACACAAGGTACCTTTCTCTAGTAAGATAGTTTTCTGTGACAGGGTTGACTGAAAATTGTAACACTAAATACAGCTTGAGACTGCCATCATTCTTTTAATACAAATGGCTGAGTCAGATCTTAAATCCAAAGTAGTAGATTGCAAATGTGACTGTGACAACTGTTGGGTACATCTACCTGTAGTCATATTTTCGTGCTTAAAATTTCAAATAGAAAAGCTGAGTACAGCTATATATTAACAAAAACGTGTGTTTTACTACTGGAAATTTACAGAACGATCTGATTTTCTTTTAGCCCCTTTTGACTAGATTTCAGCCAGTATGTTTACATTTATGGCAGACGAAGATTAGTCAGATATATGTTTCATATACATGCTCAGAGCATGGGCTTATAAATTAGTTCCTGAAGACTGTGACAAGTCTGCTTGAGTTGTTGACCTTAGCTGCTTTCCAAAATTCTGAGAGAGACATTCAGGAGACTGATTAATTCATTATGCTGTAGCACCTGGATTTCAGAATCAGTGAGTCAGATTACTGTTCAGAAATGACTTCCTTTAAACACTGTACTTTTAGAAATTATTCCTTGAATGCAAATAGTGGATCCTACTCCTTTAATAAGAGTGTTTCCAACCTTTTTTTTAATTAATGAATTTCAATTCACATTCAGTGTTTTATTGAATACTATTCAATTGCCCATCAAGAATGACCGGTGGGGCGGGGAAGAGGGCTGGGATGGAGTGCTACCACCTAACGTCCCTTGCTGCCACTGTTCTGCCTCTTGCGGGGAGTGGGGTGGGGGAATTGAGGCCAACGCTGCTGGCTGCGGCTCCCCCCCCCCCATCCGGTCCTTGGTGCCACTTGCAGGGAGTGGGGTGGGGGAGCTAAGGTGCTCTGGTCCTTGGTGCCACTTGCAGGAAGCAGGGTGGGGGAGTCGAGGTGCAGAATCATGGTGGTGCTCCCCTACGCTTGGAGCAGTCTGATTGACTGTTTCCATCAGCCAATCAGAGTGCAAATAAAGCATTACAGACAGACAGACAGACTTAGGCGTTTATCATGTTAAAATAATTATCAAAGAATTGGTGTTTTCAATAGGAAGTACCATGCTTATCCAACCGTAATAACCTAGTATTATAATTAACTGGGCATATCAAAAATAACCCTCAGCAGCAATCTTCTCATGTTTTCACTGACTGATGCATGCATAAACTCTGCATGGTAATAACTGCCCATTTAAAATGTTGGAATTCTTGTCCTGAGGGGAAAAGGGCATGCAGCCATCATAGTATTTCTATTTCACATAGTAACTGCTGATCTGGTGTTTTGGGGGGTTTTGTCCTGTTTCCATTGTCTTTCTGGTTTTCTTTCCTCACCTAAAATGAGCGTTATGCTTCTTAAAAGGAAAGGTTTCCTAAAAGTTCATTTCTTTTCTGTTTAGATGTGCCAAAAGTAGGATGTCAGTGTAAGAACAGATTCACCAAAGGGGTTCATTTGTGGCATGATAAATGTTTCTGTTGGCAGAAGTTCAGTTTATCAAATTCTAACCCTGTACCCTTGCACTATAGTGGTAGTCCTACCACCAGTGTTTTTAAGGCTCAAGCCAAAAGCAGCCTAGAGTAGTGCAGCCTTCACTAGCATTTAAAGGGAAATTGGTTGTTTCTATTGAGTATCTTGGTGTTTTAAAGGGTTAAGAGAACTGGACTGTTTTAATTTGCTTCCAGCTGAATCTTGGCATACATGTTCTCAGCTTGGATGGAGATATATTTTCTAAAACAAAAAAAAGGTTTAAATTGGATAAGCCATTTCCTGGGTCTAAAGTAGTCAAATAGGCCATTTAAAAAAAAAGGTTTTAAGACTTTGAATGATCTATAAGGTGACACCATACAAAAATCATAATATTGAAATGTTGTAGGGTCTTTGCTTTAACATATTTAATGGGCAGTTTTGGGATTTTTTTTAAAGGAAAACAACCTAAATAACTTGGCAATAAGGTACCTCATTGAATATATACCCTAGGCACTTCTCCTTAAATTTTAGATGTCATGGGTAACAATCTGATAAAATAACTCTGTGCCTTTATCAGTATAGGCATAAAATATCAACTTTAACCAGGGAGGTTAAGAAAACCAGATAATACTTCATTTTTCTATCCTTTTCTTTCATTATTGTCATCTTCCCTCTCTGAGTTTAAGCCAGCGAGAGAGAGGAGTCTGCAATAAAATCATGGTGATTTAATTGACTCTAGTTTGTTCATTAGATTTGTCATGGTGTAAGAGTATGAGCTGCCATACTACTAGCAGAAGTACTTATTATCACTGTATTTGATCCAGTAGAATGATTTACTGGAGAGTATCATATCAAAGTATCTTTCTTCTTTTCTTTCTTTTTGTGTAACAGCTTCACTGTAAGCAGGCATTGATAATCAGATGAAACATGTTTGCGTATTGTAGTGCTCTGAAACAATTTGGGATTTTTTTCTATTTCTTTACAACTGGAGTTCCACTATAACAGAGTTAACAATAAGTCATTTAAACTGTGCACTCATAAATGTACTTTGAAATCACTTTCATATTATCTCACAGGGTAATAGCTTCAAAATATTTTTGTGTTTACCCATGAAATGGCTACTAGTCTAAACTCAATCAAACGTCAGCCAGCAGCCCTGTTTTTGATATGTTATGCAACTATATAAATATTCTCAGACTAGGTAAATTTCACCCTATTCTTGGGATCTGGCTATTTAGAGAAATATGAGAAATACTATTGTGAGTACTTTTGCTTTCTTGCCAATACAAAATTGGGCTGTATCTCAGAGTAATACCAAGCTGGCTCTGTGCTGTCCAATAAATTGTACCAGACCTTTTCTCCTGGATTATGCTGAGCATAATCCCCGGCATGATGAGGGGGAGTGGAGCACTTCCCCAGAGCCCACGGAGCCCATGCCAGGCTCCCACCCCAGCCTCTCCTGGTGCAGTTTTGAAAAGGCTGTGCGCAGTCACACTTCTGGTTGTGTGCGGCCACGCACGCGCGCACCTTAGAGGGAACCTTGATGGTGTCCCATCAGGAATGTTGCACCCTGCAGAGAGCCTTTTCTCAGTGCTTTGAAGACCCCTCTCCCCCCAACATGTGCTGCTGCTGTTGTTGCATCCCCTTGGCAGACTATAATACTGTTGGGTTATGGGTAGGCTTTTCTGGGGGGGTCTGTACCAGGACAGAGGGAGCAGGACCATCAGAGGTAAGGCTGGAGAGTGGGGAGGGGGACAGCATGGTGCAGCATAGGGCCAGGGGCTTCAAGGGGTGGGCATGTGTATGGAACCCTTGTTGGGGCAGCATAGTATAAAACCAGTACTGCAGTCAAACAGTGTTGCCAACCCAACAAAGCTTTTTTCTTTTACTGCAAGCTTCTAATCCCAACCAAACTTTTTTACTATGGATGGTGTTAAACCCCTATATTTGAACCCAACCCTTTTACTGGGCCCTGGTAATAGGGCAGGGTCAGGCAGAAGTTAAATTTACATGATATAAAACATATATCATTAAAAATATTTAAGTACAAAAAATGGTTGTCAGTAAGAAGTTTACAGATTGTTAGTAAAAAAACCCCAAAAAACCAAAACAACCCCCCCCCCCCCCCAAAAAAAAAACACCTCTTGGGTTGGCACCCCAGCCCCCTTACTGCATCAGTCTTGAACCATCTCTAGTGCAATGTTGGGGCTGGGACTGACAGCTGATTTTTCAGTCCCAACCTTGGGACCTCACTGGACTCTCCAGCTGGCTCTGGTGCAGTCCTTGGGGCTGAGACCAAAAATCAGGTAATTGTCAGTCCTAAACGAAGCATTTCACTGAAGCCAAATCTAGATTCCAGTCCTATGCAGGGGCTGAGACTAATAATCAGTCAATTTTTGCTTTCATCCCTGGTCTGCACTGGAGCCAGTTCAAGTCTCTCATATAGTCATGGGTCACAGTCAGTGGATTGTGAGATGCAGCCCTGGGCCACAATTGTTTGTATCATCTCCATGGAGCAGTCTAAGTCTCCCGTTAGCTTAATGGTGTTACTTATTATGATTTGGAGAAACTCCTTGTTGAAAAAGGCATAACTTCGGTACAGTGTGATATGAATACAGGCAGCCCCCGCTTAGTGCTCTTGATTGGTTCCTGAAAAACCAAGCGTTAAGTGAAACTGAAGGTATTTGATAACTCAAGATAGTGACTGCAACTGTGTTTAATGACCCACGATGGCGACCATGAGCATTATAACGAAACTCACTGAGCGCTAAGTGAAATCAGGTATCAATTTCAAATGAGCATTATAGCAAAATAGTGCTAAGTGAAACAGTGTTAAGTGGGAGTTGCCTGTACATTTAGTCCATGTTATCCTGCTGGAACACGCAGATGTTGGAATTATAAGTGCATTTAACGTGTGCTAAGTGTCCTGTGTGATATGATCCTAAGTTATGCTTTCATCTTGCAGGTGAGTTGGTTATATACAGTAAATTTTTGTATAATATAGATGCTAACTTGCAGTAATCAAAATGGTGACACACCTTCTCTCCCCCTCCCCCCCCCCCCCCCCCCAGTTGAGTAACGGAGACTGTTTTCATAAGTTCATATGTGTGATATGACTACAACTTTTTATTCATTCAGAATGGTTGAGCAATCATTTCTATATGGTAATTTATAAAATTGTTCTGGGAGAGAGCAAAAAAGGAAAAGGTAAAAAAGTTACTGCCTTAATCAGATTCTGCCTGCCCATCTTTTTTTTTTTTTTTTTTAATTCAATTATCAGGGAGATTTAGGACTTTAAATGTGAGCAACATGAACAAGAGTGAGTCGGGTTTGGAAAGGCAACATGTTAACTGTGTTGTAACTTACACCCATTTTGATTGATGATGTAGGGGTAATACCATGATGACCAGCTACCAAGGAGCAGCAACACTGGTATAGTTTATACTGATGTAGTTTTACTCTTAATTTTTCCCAGGATTAACACTATACCAGATTCTGGTATACTGTGTCAGCAAAAGGCTATCTGTCTCGAGTCTACTTGTTTTCACTGGTGCGTGTCATCCCTCACATGTTGTGTCCAGTCTATATTAAAAATTGTTGAGTATTATGTATTTGTCAAAAACTCGTTAAGTGCAAGAAATACACAATATTTAGTCAATATAGAGAACACCAGGATTCCTGCTAGGGAGGCCAGTGGCAGGACCTGCCTGCTCAGAGCTGGCACCTTGGACCCAGCTGGCTGTGACTGACCTCCTGGCCAAATGGGGCCAGGAGGACATGCTTTGACAGTTCAAAACAGGCCACCATGCCCAGAACATCTTCCAGGTGAGATGGCCGGGCAGGGGCACACATGGCAGTAGTGCCACAGAGGCCAACTCTGCAGCTAAAGCCTACTGGCAGCTGGCCTCTACTGGCTGTGCAGTCCCTATCCAGGTCTGGCAGGTGCGCAGCAGGTCACAGCCAGGCAGCAGCCCCCACTGCCAGACTGCTGCAGTGGGTAGAGGGTGCAGGGAATTGTCACGGTTGCTTCAGCAGTCCAGCTGGCACAAGGGGTAGTGTCCGCAGGTATCAACTGGCTGGGCCCCAGAAGCTCCTGAGAGTGAATAGCCCTGAGCTACTTGCCAGGGCAGCTTTTTTTACTGCTGGGGACAGCACAGGTGCTGGCCCCAGGCTCTAGCTCCCCCTGGCTGCAGATCTGGGAGGATCCACGTGGCACAATTTGCCCCAAGAAAACTGAAAAATCCCTGATTAAAAAAAAAAAATTAAAAAAAAATCCCAAAGTCACTCTGTAAAATACCCCAAAATCCATGTTCCTCCACAATTAAAGCAAAAGACCACTATAAAGAGAGAGAGAAAGAGTGAGATGAGACAGCGATCAGTTGGGCAATGTTTTATTGATATATCTACAGTGTTAAAGCAACGTGGAAGCCTACCAGTGTCAGTATCATCATAATAAAGTGAACTCTAAATACATGTTTCATGAATTCATGAAACATGAATATATATTTTGCTGTCCTCCCACAAGGGCTATGACCCCCCAACAGGTTTACAGCCCCCTCCAACAGGCCCACACAAGGGCTATGGCCCCCACACAAGGGCCAAATGGCCCCCACAGGAGCTACGACCCCCCCGCAAGGCCCACATGCCCCACCCCAGCCCCCTGATTGCTGCCCCCAAAGGGGTTTGAGACGAGGCAAGAGGCACGTGCGTGCTCGTCTGGATGCGCCCTTTGTGAGGAAAGGCCAAAAATTACAGTTTCATATCTTTCAGCGTGCTCTGGACTGGGTGTAACTGCTATCAGATTTCATTCATTTATTTAATGTTTACCTAAGATAAAATCCAAACTACTTTTCTACCTAAAATCACTGGTTACATCTCGTTTTCACCTCAAGGCATCATCCCCTCCTTCCTTTTTTTCAAATTTTCTCATCTACCTTTAGCTTATGCTTTAAAATAAAGTTTCCAAATAAATGAATAAACTACCAAACAAATAAATAGACAACACTGTATTTAGTGAGCAAAATGAGCAGTATTTATACCTTTTCCTTCAGTTTTCCTTCATTTTCTTTCAAAAACCAAACACAAAACCCCACATACGTGTAAGTAGGTCATACAGTCTTATTACAAGTTATGAGCAAGAGTGACTTGTTTCAATATAGGAGCATCACTGAGATCTCATGGTGAAAGCAAAGAGTCCAGGTCCCCATAGCTTCATTCCTGCAAATATATGCTTAGAAAAGCATTTGGCATATTGCTTCAGTTTCCAGCTCTGTTCATGACTGACTTCATTATTTTGATCAGTTTACTTCCACATGCCCCAATTCTCCAGTCCTTGGGACATACAAACAGTTCACTATGCATCAGCTACTCTGCAATGACTGCTCATATGTACATGCTCTTACCCTATGATAAGTGGAAACTAAACCACAGGAGGTAAGTGCTCCATTAAAGAGGGGGAAATTATCCCAGTTTAGCTTCCACTTACCATGGGGTCAAGAACGTGTATACAGCAATCACCAGGGAGCATCTGACGCATCGTAAAGCTCCATTCCCTTTTACCCTTTGGTAGGTTGTGCATATGTCCATACTCTAAGAGAGTATAATACTGTTTTCATTGGTGTGCCTAGTCTCAATTTAGTGTAAATCATTTTGAGAAATTTAGATTGAAGATGCTGTACTAGTGCAGTGTATAATTATTATCCGCCTATGTTAATTTTCATGATTTAAGTTACCTTCAAGTTATCTTGAAGTTACAAATAAGGCCTCTTTTAGCCATGGAGAATCTTGTGTTGGTTTGACAGCTGATCCTTTTGTATAGAGAATTCAAGAAGACAATGTGTTTTATTTGTATTTAAACATCTTGGGGCTTTAAAACTAGAAAGTATAAGGTAAAATACTAGTGATTAGTGTAGTCTAAAGAAGAGGAGACTCAGAGGGGACTTAATAGCAGCCTTCAACTACCTGAAGGGGGTTCAAAAGAGGATGGAACTAGACTGTTCTTGGTGGTGATAGAGGACAGAACAAGGAGCAACTGTCTCAAGTTGCAGCAAGGGAAGTTTAGGTTAGAGATTAGGAAGAATTTTCTCACTAGGAGGGTAGTAAAACACTGGAACCAGGTTACCCAAAGAGGTAGTGGACTCTCCATGCTTGGAGGTTTTCAAAATTCAGCTACACAAAGCTTTGGCTGGGATGATCTAGTTGGGGAGGGTCCTGCTTTGAGCAGGGGGTCAGACCTCTTGAGATCCCTTCCAGCCCTAACTTTCTGTGATTCTATGATTATGTAAGTGAGGCATAAGAAGGAAAATTTTGCTATCATGGGAAGTTCTTTTTTTAATGAACAGTAGCTGCTTTTGGAAGGAGAACAGTGAGATTTTTGAACATGTACTTGAGTGTATGGGTTGTGTGCAGGCCAAGGAAGATATGACTTTAGCCTTTGAATGAGCAGGAGCAGGAGAATAATTGGAAATGACTGCTGGGTTTCAGGCGTCACTGGACCGCTACTGGGAAACCTCCACACATGAATTCCCAGGAGTGCTTGGGTGACACCAGCTGTAGCACTTCTGTAACAAGCACTCACTAGTTTTGATGACTGAAACTCATTCTTGTCTCTTGAAACACCTATGAAGATGCACACGAATTGCTGTGATGTGCTAACCACTTCATCATTTTATTACATTTTATTACATCATAAATTTTTATATCTTGCTAACGATCCTACAGGAAGCTTAATTGTTTATAGGAACATCTTAATTAACTAGAGTTCACCAGGTTAAACAGAACACAAATTGAAAGAGATAAAAAAAACAAACTCTACTACTCCATTCAACATAGTTCTGTGAGGTTAAAAATGGGAGAAAGATTTGATTGCAAGAATGAAAAGTTCATATTGTTTTCAGGTGTTATACAGTACCAATAATACCTTGAGTAACTTAACCTCTGCTCTCTATATTGTTGATGTGAAAATCATTGGATGGGAAAACCATAGTGTTACTTTAACTCAGCAGAAAGAACTGTGACTCACCCAGTAGTGTTATAAGGAAACTTGTTCCAGATTAATTTAGCAGACTCCCAATGTTACTTTATTATCCCATTCCCATCTGGATTTCAGAAATAGAAAATATGTGATGGAAAGCGTACACTTAAAATCCTAGAAGATTTCTCTAATTACATTCTAATTAATTACAGACAAATTTGCTGAAGTATTTTTAACAGGAGCTATGTGAAAATGGTCACAGTACATGAACTTTATGGCAGTCACCCACAAGTGTCTTGTTTAGTTGCTGTGGAAGGCAGAAAGACTGATGTTATAAAGGGCAGTGCTAGTCACATGGCCTGATCTCACAAGGGGCTGAACGTCTTCAGTTTTAACTAACATCAGGACAGTAGGGTTTCAGTGGAAGTTAAAGGCATTTGGCACTTCGAGAGGCATTCTGGACTTTGGAAGACTAGACTTTGAGTATGTCTGCACTCTGTCCTTAGTGTGGCCAAAAGGGGAGACTCCCACACATGGTTCCCTAACTTGTTCCAATTATATGTACCAAACCCAGAAATGTAGCAGTGAAGGCACTCCAGAAGCAACCCTCAAGGCTACTCTCAAGCATACCAGATGGGTCTCAAAAGTAGTTCTCATGGGGACAGCCTCAGAGTGTCTTCACTGCTATATTTCCAAGTTTGGAACATGTGAGCTGGAACAGGTGGTCAGGGCAAGCTTGAGAAATCCCTCACTATCCACCCTGGGGACACAGTGTAGAACTACTGTGTAGTTACCTAATGCAGTTGCATGTTTACATTGGTTAGCTTCAGGTCTTTGTTTTGTAATGCTTGTACAACTAATGGCAATGTGGTACTATCAATCTGAAGTTCTACTAAGTTCTCAGTCTGTAGAGCAAAGTCCTTGCTATCTTATGACAGCCTGGCAAAATAATAGATTCCACCTGGGTTGCGGGAGAGGGCTTTTTTTTTTTTTTTTTAACACAAATAGGTGATATAGTCATTATAGTTTTCAAGGCTGCCATGAAGATGAGCATCTGCCAACTGAACTGCATGATGTGGTGCACTTTAAATCCAGGTTACTCCAAATCCTGTTCATCAGGCTAGAAATCCCAAACTTGCTTACATACATATCAGACTGTCAAATAAATCAACCGGGGGGACCACTGTTAGTATAAACAAAGCTGGGTCCCTGTCTCATCCCTGACATGGAGAGAGAGCTCATTCATGGGAGTTATGGTTGGTGTGAAGGAGGCATAGGGCTGTGAGAATATGTTGAAGGAGTTAGAAGATCAAAAGTTGAATGTTTATCAAAGGATATAGGGTAAGTTTGATGACACATTATGAACCATAACCTTCAACAATAACACAACAGTATAGGCCTATGGCCTAGTTAACAGTAGCCTGGTCAGGTAAAGCAATTATACTAACACATCAAGGTCACTGTGCCTCTGTTGTCAAGGCTTGTCCCAGAGCCCCAATCAGTTTTTACCGAAACCAGTGAATTCTGATTTTGTAACCCTGAAATTTCTAGCTAGCTATAGGGCACATTAGCACTCTGCGCTTCTGGCAATGATAGTAGGCTGGCTGAATGCTATGCCACAAAACACTTTTCCTCCAGACCTGTCATTTCTTGACACCTATTCTGTGCCCTGCACATATGTCTGGCCATACAACATGGGAGCTCTTCTGCCTAGTCCCAAATCCATAAGTTGGCAAGAGAAGGAACAAAAAGAAGTTTGCCCTTCTCTCTCTTCTTTCCTGGGTGTCCTTTGCCTTCACTGCCCTGCTTTTTCACTTACTCTGCTTACCCTGAACATGACTAGACCGTGTTTGCCCATAGCCCATATTTTATTTTAAGACCTGGGAATGAAGCTTTCCTATTTCTTGTAGCATTTAAGTCCTTTGATCATACCAGACATCAACAAGAGAGGGTGACAGGACACCTAATTTGATTGATTTATTTTACAGTTCTATCTTCAGTTAAAAAAAAATCCCTTTTTGGGTGTCTCCAAACAGTCAAAGCTGCTTCTAGTCTTCATTACATGACCAATAATGTAGCAGAAACTTTTTTCCTCTACCCATGTTTTCCACTATCTATGGGGGGAGGAGTGTGTGTGTGTGTGTGTGTGTGTGTGTGTGTGTGTGTGAGATAAAAGAAAACACCTGTTTGGCTTGCAGGAATTGGCCAGGGAAGCTGTTTTCCTGACGAGCCAAAAGCGACCATCACAGGGCCCCTTTAAAAAAAAAATGTCAGGAGTTTTTTCTTTATTTCATGTGAGCATTGGCAGAAACTCTGACAAGCAGTTCTTCATATTTTATTATGTTCTTGTCTGGCAGAATCTCTGTCAGGCAAAAACCTTGTCAGCGGAAAACCTGTCGTAGGATCAGAGGAGACAAAAACAGGTGTCACACAGGCAGTCAAAACTGAAGGAAAAAAAGATTAGGCTAAAGAGAGAAAGGCAGACAATTACATTAATGCCATTGCTTTTATCTTATAGATGTGTGTTATTATCTCTGGGTGCTGAGTACGCAATTGCCTCAAAGAAAAGTAGACAGGAGACAAGGAGAAACTTGATAGTTATTAACTGAAGAGGCAGTGTGTCAAAGCTGGATGGGGTTCAAAGTTTTGCAAATGGATAAAAAAAATTGCAGACAGAAAGCAACGTCTGTGAACAAACTGTAGTTCTGCTTTTGGCTACTTAAATGTAGCAGCAATCTAAATTTTTCAACTTGGAATCGGATCATAGAGAAATTAATGAAAAATTTCCTTTAGACTTTTTAAATAACATTTATTTTGTGTATATGCAATTGCCATGTGGGCTTTTTTCCTCTTTTTTTTTGACCCATTGTAAAATTGTTGCTAGAGCACAAGGCATTGAAAGGCATGAAGACAGTTGTCAGTGTAGCTGCTGTTTTGTCTGGGTTTGAAACACCTATTATCAATACTCCTTTACTTTTAAAAAGCTATTAAGAAACCTTTTTACTAAATGTGAATATCTGTACGTGCAAGCTGCAAATTAGGAGATCACATATGTGTCCCTCTGTCAAAGACTGAATGGATTTGGCAATGGTTTCCATTATTAGTTTTTAAATATTGTAAAATACAGAAGGAAAAGTTCCTTTTGCTTCTAAATTAGAAAATACTACACTTCCTATCCTTCTGTGACCTCTTAAAATCTACTGGGCTGAATGATTATTTCCCTTAAATTTATATTAAATAGTGACAGGGATAAGGACAGAAATGAAATAGAGGCAAAGAATTCAGTTTCATACCTGATATTTCTGTTCTGTTTCATCTACCCACCCTAAATGTTACTTCCTACTCTCACTATTTGAACTTCGGGGTGGATGGTGTTTATTCACTGCCTCTGAGAACATGTATATTAGGGGGTGTGCAAAACAGGCTGTATTCAATTCGGATTTGGCCTGAATTGGGGACAGTGATTTGATCCGTTGATTTGGATCACTGTCCCAATTCAATTTGGCCGAATCCAAATATGAAAATTCAATGCTGATTCGGCCATAGACACAGCTGTAAATCTTTTTTCTACATACCTTGAGGTACCAGGCGTGGCTTGTGAACGTTGAGATGGTGGGGCAGATGGAGCATCCCACAAGAGCGCGCGGGGGGGCCCACATGCTTGGCAGTGGACCCCCCTGCACCCTCCCATCTCGACGATCAGCTGCAGGGGGACCCCAGGTGCCCCCCAAACCCAGGAGGCACCAGTCACTGAGCCGGGGGGCAGGTGGGTGGGTGTTTTTGGTCTACTTCCTGGTCCACCGCCAAGCAAGCTGGGGACTCCCCCGGACTCCCTTGGGACACTCCATCCTCCCCACTATCTCAGCATTCACAAGCTACCTGGTACCTTGAGGTATGTAGAAAAAAACATATAAAGCTGTGTCTATGTCCAAATCATTGAATCTCTCTGAATTGATTCGGAGGGTTTCGATTTGGAGAAATTAAAAGGTCTCCTGATTCAGTTCAGATTTGGAGATTCGGCCACTGAATCGGGCTGAATCTCTGCCAAATCGAATCAGTGACTGAGGCTTCGCACAGCCCTAATGTATATGCCTTTTGCTGGATCATGCTAAACTATTTGGCCTATGGACACCTTCTAGTTCTAGCTAAGGGATGATGCTTTTGAAGAGCAAATTTTTCACCTATGAAATGTATCAGATCACACCAGTCCCAAGGTAGGATGCTTCCAGACCACCCCTCTATCAGTGCAGTAGTTTGCTTGCCTCTCCAGTAAATTAGGGATTCAAATGCCACATTCCCTTCTTGCAGAGGTTTGTTATTTTTTGTGGTTGGAAAGAAATAAGCCTGAACCCTGATAAATTTACAGCCATTCATTTTCACCAGTCACTCAAGTAAATGATCAGACAACTGCAGTGTGCACCACTGCATGGGGAAATAAATGGTGAAGTTGATGCCCATTTGCAGCAGTACTTGGTAAGAGCAATAGCTGCATTCCAGCAACATTTCTCCTGGGTATATTTTCACTACCATATATTCAGACAAGCCTCCCTATAACAGAAATTGCTGTTTAGGAGCAGTATCATACGAGAGCACTGACATGTGGCTGACAGTCTTTGATTGCCCCATGTTGCTCATCTTATGTTGATTGTTCCACACAGTGCTGCAGTAGTGTTACGGAGCCTAGCCATATTGATTTTATAGGTTTAATCTACTTGTCCATTCAAGTTTTGTTGCTTCAGAAGGTGTGCAAGTTTATTTAAGAAAAAGCAAAAAAACTAAAAACAAACAAACAACCAAAAATTCCATGTGCTGCTGTGTTTTCTACCATGTCTCATTCTGCTAGTCACAGAGATACAGAAGTATAATTTGTTAGTGACACGTAGGGCAGGGGTGTCAAGCATACAATACAGCCCAGAAACTCTGGTTTGTGGAGCTGCATGATTTTCATATTGTATGCAGCGCTGGTCTGGTCCATGAGCTGGACCCAATGCTGTGGGTGCTGGTGGTAGCACAAGGGGTCAGTCCAGGGCATGAGTTTCATGTGGCACTGACCAGCCCTGACACTGCAGCCCTGTACACTGACCAGCCCTGTACACTGGCTCTGGAGACAATCCAAACTGGGCTATGCTGAAGCCAGCAAGCAGGGCCAGTCTGACAGGATGCCTCAGGCAGTGCTCACCCTGTGCTGGCCCCCTATGCTACAAGCAGCACTCGTGGCACTGGGTCCAGCCCATGCGCCATGTGTACCACATATAGTGCCACGGTGCCACACTGGCTCTGATGCAGCCAGATCTGGCCTGCAAGCTGGCCCAAAGATTCTTATCTGGTCTGTGTGGTCAGATGAGTCTTACACCCCTGACCTAAGGTAAATCCAACAGCCTCAAATAAATAATAATTTTTAAATGTTTGTGTGTGTATCTTATGCTTTGCTGCTGGGTTTGTGGTTTGATGTTGGTGCCAAAAAACCTACAGGAATTAGAAACATGTTCAATTTAAATTTAGAAATGAAAATGGACACAACATCAATTCTCATCAATAATCATTTCACATTAAAATGTGAAAACTTACTATGCCAAATTCCTGCTCTGAGGTATTTGATCAGACTATGGGACAGTCTAGACCTTTTTTTTTTTTTTTTTGAGAGAGAGACTTTTATTGGACCCACTTTTCTTATATGTTTATTTACAATTCATATTAAAAATAGCAAGACTAAGTAAGGCAAATCTTTTGCATGTTCGTTTTACCTGTCAAATAATGTGCAAGATGCTTTACATACAAAATTAATCTGTGTGTATGTGTTTTATAATAAAAATGGAATATGGAATATTTTCAGGAGTAAGGCTTTTGCTTCAGACTGAACTCATTCAGTATACTTCAGTATGGAAGGGATCCCAGGTCACTGGGAAGTCTTGCATAGCTGCAAATATGCAGAGCTGGCTGAGGTATGGATGAAGTGAAAGACTTCATTTTCTGGCTTTTGATAAATCAAAAAAGTCATTTGCCCTTATTTTAATATACCTTTTATATTTAATTTCCTTGAATTGTATATGGTCCCAAAACCCCAATAAAATATAAATGGAAAAGTAGATTTTTTTTTCCTCCTGTTTTACTACAGTTTAAAAAAAACACAATTGAAACATTAAAGTTTGTCCATTTATATATTCTAGCTAGATCCAAAGCCTTTGGCAGGGACTTGGCATAGAACATTTAATACACATGGATAGGCTAATCCATTAGCTGGAATTTTGCATAGTAAGAATACTACACTTTGTAATATGTAAAGATTGACATTGTATTGATTCCAAAAGACCCGTTTACAATTCAAATCATACTATACCATGTCTCCTTAAAACCTATGCAAGTTTTTTTATTGTCTTATTATGTATTAACATATAGATAAGCCACATTTTCCAAAGGACTTCAAACCCAGCCTTCATTTGCATATGCACTGTTTCATATGCACAGTACTTTTCCAGACCATTTGTCTTCACCACCACTTGTACACGCTGTTATTAGAATAGCTGAACAAATCGCATATGGCTGAGAGTTTCAGAAACTGATTCTCACAGTTAGGCTTTCAATTCCCAGATCAGATACTTAAATGATTTGCCTCATTTTTTAAGTGATTGTTCTGCAGATCCTGGCTCTAGCCATCTCTTTCC
>NW_005841988.1:2000973-2029268 GCF_000455745.1 Alligator sinensis
CTTTGCTTGTCATGTTGCCCTAGATTTGTGTGTCATGAAAATTTTCTTGCTTAAAACTGCTAGACCTGCTGGGCTTTCTGCTATTTAGCTTGTGTCTGCAACAGAAGTCGATCAGGGTAATTTTCTCTAATGCAGGAGTGCTCAACACCCACCCTCAGGCTGGATCTGCCCCCAGTGCACTCTCATCCAGCCTGTGGAGCTCCCTGCAAGTCCATGGGGAGTACCACAGGACTGGCCATGAGCACCAGATGGCAGGGTGCACATGGTGGCACAGGGCCCAATCCTAGCACACAGGGCCAGGGAATGGCTCAGGTCCCCATCCTGGCATGCAAAACTGCATGGAAGCAGTGGGAAGCTCCAATCCCAGCATGTGGGTCTGGGCAGAGTTAGAGCGGGGTCTTTGGTGACCTGATTTGATCCAAGCACATGAGAGCTGATCCAATTCGCAGGCCTGCAGGGCCAAAAAGTTAAGTGAAACTGGCTTAGTGTGTTGTATGTGCTCATGTATTCACTAGAGTGCCTACAAGCCCTCCCTATATTGGACACTACCTACCTACTGATCTATCAGGTATTTGGGCAGTTATCCCTTGCAAAACTTTTGGTGGTGATAGCTGTGGTTGCTTGCAGACATTGTGGGGAAAAAACAAGCAACGCCCCCTTCCCCACCTAAAAACCATGCTTGACTTTAAACGTGGTGTGCTCCTGCGCTGAGCCCAGCACATGTCCAAAAGAGGCAACGTGTTAGTTAGACCCAGCTCTGCAGCATCTGTATAGATCTGGTGCTTCTGTGGGGCTTTTTTAGCACTTTTATTTAATAACTGATGGAATCAGCTTTAACTAAAAGCACCAAAAAGCCCCACGGAAGTGCCCGATCTATACAGATGCTGCAGAGCTGGGTCAAACTAACACCTCCTCTTGCAGTGAAGTGTGAGTTTTTGGGGGTGTTTTTCCCCCATATCTGCAAGCAGCCTGTGTGGAGACCCCTGCAGATCTACAGCAGGCACATGAATAGATAAGAGATCCCCCATTCTGATGATTACTAAGTTGATAGCAATTTAGCACTAAAGATAAACATATGCAACCCTTTTTCACTAGCTAAAATTCCTGAAATGAACGTTTCAAATGTAGAGCTCTCCACAGAAATATTATTCCACTGTATGTTATAGTAAAACACAAGGGCCTTTTTTTTCAGCCATTCCACAAAAATGTCAGCTGCTTTGCTCAGCAGAGTATGTGGTTTTAAGATGCATTAGGCCTTTTCTCCTGTATATCAGTGTACAGCTTTCCACTCACCCAGAGGGGAAAATACCAGAAAGTGGAGGCAACATCAATAATTAAAGGCAGTGGAGGAGTTGGCTAAAAGGGGGTTTCCCTAGCTTCAGCACTGTTAATACATAGATAGAACCCGAAAAACCACTTGCGACTTTTGAAGAGATTATTTAGGTTATGGCAAAAGCAACACAAACATATTAAGGATTTTGGCTTTTCTGGGTTAAGTTTTGATTCCACAGGTGGCATTAGCACTATGACTAATAACTTCAGTTGGGCCAGGCAAAGTGTATATTTTAATGCACTTTAAAAGTGGATGGTATCTTTTTAATAAGGAGACATCTGCTTATGTCATTTTTCAGATATGACAATAGCTCGTGTGTGTGTGTGTGTGTGTGCATAGTGCCTTTGCATTCCAAAGCACTTACAAACTTACTTGTGTACTACAAAGCAGGATAAATGTTCTATCCCTGAAATGCAGTAGCTGTTCATCAACACACAGCAAGAGAGTACAAGGTTTTAAGATGGGAAGTGATGACAAATGTCATATGCAGGTGAAATGAGGGATTTAAGTTAGGCAAAATATTATTATTCAAATTGTTCCTGGTCAGGGCGGTGGGGGTGGGGAGGCGGGAAGCAGGAAAGCGGAACTCACTTGCTGCTGCAGCTGCTGTGCACTGCTGAGACCAGCTGGAGCAGCTCTTTAGCCTGCCCCTCAGCTGGGGACAATGAGGACAGTGGAAGTGGTAGTGGTAAGCAGGGGAGAGCAGTGATTGGAAGGAGAGAAGATGTGCTGCTGAGGACAGAGGGGAAGGAAGGGGAATGCTGGGAGCCAGGGAGGGATGGGGATGGGATTCTCACCTGATTTGGGGACTTAATAAAAATCCCCATCGCTGCTCTGGCAGTATGGTCTGCCTGCCTCGGGGGATGCAGGGAGCTGGGAGCAGGGGTGCAGCCTCCTGCACTCCCCTTCACAAAATCCTGGATCTTCCCATGGCTTCAAATTATTTCCTTTCATTAACACAGAGTATTGGAACTGGTTCATTAATGGTTCAGATGGGCAAGCAACTTAGGTGCTCTCCATAGACATTGTGAAATGGATCCCAGTGTGTTACAGATACTCCCTTCTGGATTGTCAGAATGCTTGGGAAGAATCTAATGCAATACAAAGCTAATTTACTATGTAGCCTTTTTCCATTATTTTATTTCTTCTTTTGTTCTCAGTAAATACTTTTAGTAGTCTTTTTTTTTATAAGCAAATAAGGTAATACTTTGTAATTATAAATAATGGGGGAAGGTTGCATGCTCCTACACTATTTGGTTCCAGAGTCAAAAGCAATGAAGAGTGGTTCCGTTAATTAATGATCCACAAAAAATACAGATTTTTTGTCACACACTCATTCCTTATGGAAAGGTGCATTAGCACCTTTCCTCCTCCATATGTCTGCATTCATTTCTGTCTTTAGTGGGGTCTTTGCATCTATTTAACAAATGCTCTGGTACATACCCATGGAAAAATATATCCCCTTTTTGTAAGAGTGCACCTGTGAATATACATCCTGACATTAATTTAAAGAAGAATGGAACTTTTTGTTTTTATTTGTATTTATGTTAATTTTCTGAATAAGACTGTGACTTCAAATTATAGATGGTTTTGTTCATCAATAGACTCTTAACATACCTGTTCAGAACTAATTCTTCAAATGATTTTATGCTCCAGTGGTAAACTTGGAAAAGTGTCACAGGATGAGCAGAGTCTTGATTATAAAAACTTCTACCCAGTGCTCTGCCACTGCGCTTAAGTTGCCTTGAAGGACCACTTCTCATTTCCATTTTATTATTTTCTGATCTGTCTTTTGCTTATATGTCAGTCCTGTCCCTGTCAAACACTGTCAAATTTTATGAAATGGGAAGTTGTCCACCAAGAGGTGGCCTGCAACTGCCAAACTCATTCTTCAGTATCCACTAAATAGTCATTTAATAAAAAACAACTTTAGGTTGTTACTGACCTGAGTCAAAAGTAGAAGAGCATCTTAAACCCCTAGGCCATTCAGTTTTCTGTTTTAGAGGCAAGAAGGTAACCTTTCCTAATGTATTTTAAAATTTAAACAGCTTTATTTAACAAAGAGCATTATATTGCCATTTAGAAGAGAAGTGTGACTGAGTAGTTAAAGAAGAAGCCTGGAGATCTGGGTTCTGGTCTCATCTCTGGCTTGGACTTTCCAATTGTGAATGAGTCAGCCTCCCTTTTTCTAGGCTGTAAAAACAAGAATGGTAATATCTAGATCATCTTTTGAGAAGTGCCGTGAGGCTTGAATCAAGCTTTGGTGCTTTGATAGTCTTAGCCTTATTATTGCTGCTGCTATTGCTATTATTATTATTATTATTATTTTAAGGCATTCAGGTTTTGCTTTACCATGGCAAATAGCCACTGTTATCTGCCTAAAAACTGACCGTGTCCTTTTCCCTCCATGTCAATGTGTATACATACATACCCCACCTTCACCCCCTTTTACAAGATACATTTTATAAGTCCTTTTACTTCTCAACCAAACCAAGAATTTTAAATGATGTACCTGTTACGGTAATAAAGATATAGGTTATCAACAATATCAAGCCAAGAAAACACTGTAGAGGGTATTTAAACTATGTGGATTTCAATCTAATTGTTTTGTTAAACTTTGTAAATAAATCAGTGCTTTCTCAGAAGATTATATAGTTGAAGGGCATTTATACACATGCTCCAAGAATGGGGGAGGGGCACTTTAATTAGAGTGGCTCCAAGAGCCGCTCTAATTAAAGCACCTAAAGTGTCACATGTATCAGCGTCCCCTTACTGAAAAATGATTGTGGGGGCACTTTAACTAAAACTTGTTTGATGAGCTTTACTTAAAGCACCCCGACTGCTGTTTTTCAGTGCGGGGACACTGATACATGTGACACTGAAGTCTGCTGGAGTGCAGTAATTACCATGCTCCAGTAGACTCGATGAATCGAGTCTGCTCGAACGCACTGTAATTACAGCGCATCAGAGCAGCCTTGCTGCATGTGTATAGGTGCCCGAAGTGCTTTGGAAGAGCAACAGGCAAAATCTCACCCTTTACTTTTTTCAGTACCTATGTTGTGAGGAGTGACATAGGACTACAGTCCCCAGGCTTGCCAATCCCTTATCTTCTGTGAGCACTAAATTAATATTTTAAGCTATTTATTCAAAGTTGACTTAACAACTAGAGTAGGAAAGATCAGACAAATCAGTTGCAAGAAATGAAGTATGAGAAAACCAGACTCTTTGACAAAATATTCCTTGGAGTAAATGTGTTGAATGAAGCCAGTGGGTAAATGATAAGGGCCTTTACGCTCTGGATGTAAGAAAGCAATTTATCAAGAGTACATGAACTCTCAAGTGACCATGAGCCAAGAAGAAACCAAAGTACTTAGGAGGATGTCCTATAACATTGTTTAAAATGCTCAAAAAAGTTCCTTTTGAACCAAACTTGTCTATCTAGATTCTTAGTTTTGTAAAGTAGAAAAGAAATCAGTTGTAAACCCGGATGTATATAAAAATATGATACCATATGTATTATCATCCCATTCAATATAACAACAAGGGGGAAAAGAATTACTAGATATCCTGCATTCCTACCTCCTCCTCACCAGCTCTTTAAATTATTAATGTGTTTGATCCCTGAATTCATACAAAAGAGGTAAATTATTGATTTGGATATATTTGCCAAGCAGCTGGTAATTAGCAGTGAATCCATGATTTCACTTTATGATAATGCAGAGCAGTAATTTTTAAAACATTTCAGTGTCTTTATTTTTTTCTAGAGATTAAGGCTCAGATTTTCTAAAAATGTGGGCAAATTTCCTACTGTCTCTAGTCTATGATAACCATTTATTTCACATAGTATAATTATGGAGAACATATGTTGACAAAAATAGATCTACTTTGGTATATTTTTTATTTACTTTTTCCACCCCCCCTTCCCTCTTCTGTCTCTTCTCTTGTTCTCAACCTCTGTTTCTCAGCTTTGGACAAGCTTAGCACTCAGCATCTGTACCATCCAACCCAAGTGGAGATTGTGCAGTCCAACGTAGTGTTTGACATCAGCAGCTTAATGCTGTACGGTACCCAGGCCGTACCTGTGAGACTGAAGATACTGCTTGATCGACTCTTCAGTGTACTGAAGCAAGAAGAGGTGCTGCACATCTTGCATGGCTTAGGCTGGACACTTCGTGACTACGTTAGGGGTTACATCCTTCAGGTAGGAAGTGGCTTACAGCATGTAGCAAAAATCTGTTTGTGGACTTTCCTTTTGCATTTAAAGGTTGTGACTAGGAAGCTATTCCTAAAAATTGCAGTGACTGTAACTGCAAATCTTTACGCAAACTATTTTGAGAAGAATTTGAAAAGCTGTGGAGAGGGCTAAGAGTCATGGTGGCACTGTAAAATTTGCACATTTTACACAGGCAGAAAAATATAAGTTCCTCAATATCCACAATACTTCCTTCTTCATCCTTACACTTATTGTAGGAAATACCTTGAATACTGCAAATACTTAAGGCAACTGACACTTTTAAGGGGCTACCATTTGATTCTATAATCTAAAGCAGGGGCTGGCAATTTAGGCGGAGGGCCGCTTACCCAGGTTTGGTAAGCTGTCGAGGGCTGCCTGGGTAGCCCTGCCTGTTGACAGGTGCCCCACCCCCTGGTCACCATCTTGGAGCCAATGTCCCAGGGCCAGCACTGGTAGGGCCCAGAGTGGAGCACAAGCTGGCAGGGGTCTGTGGAGCCAGGCTGGGCTGCACCAGCAGAGAAAGGGGGGAGCTGGCCTGGCTCCACAGAGCCCCTGGCAGCTGGGACCCCATACTTCTGCTGCCCTGCTCTGGGCCCCACCGGTGCTGGCCCCAGGACACAGATGCGAGACCTGTGCTCCCGCTGGCTCCCACGCCTGCTCACTTGTAGTGCCCCCCCCAGCCCCATGGTACAGGCTGGGGTCTGTGTGCGTGGGACCCAGGCTGGTAGCAGCAGCACATTACAAGCTGGTGCTAAGCATGGGGAAAAGTGATCCCTTCCCTGCCCCATGCCCGGTGCCCCATGCTGCAGCCACTTGCAGCCCGCATGGGTCTGCATGTGCCTGCTCAGGACAGCCCTGTGTGGGCTGCGAGCAGCTGCCGCACGGGGCCCCCGCCACAGGGTGGAGGCGGGGCTCAGCACCAGCTTGTTCCCTGCCGGTGAGTGGGGGGCCAGGGCTGTGCTGCAGGGCTGGGGGGGGCACTGGGAGTGAGTGGGCACGGGAGCCAGAGGGAGCATGGGGCCCGCACCAATGTCCCATGGCCAGCACCGGAAGGGCCAGAGCAGAGCAGTAGAAGCGCGAGATCCCAGCAGGCAGGGGCTCTATGGAGCTGAGTTGGCCCTGGTCTCAATGACTGGGGGTCCTCCCTGCCCCCCACTTCTTACTTGAGTTTCCCCCACCAATGCAGCCACAAGGAGCCATGTGGTCCCAGGTCGAAAGCCCCTGCTAGCCAGGGGCTTCCAGCTGGGGGGGGTGGGGCTGAGTGGGCCCTGCTGTTGCAGGAGCCTGCTGGGGCTTCCCCTGGGTCCTACTGCTCCTGGCTCTTATCATCTTTGATAGTAACCAGGGACAGATAAATATTAATTTTTAGGGGCCCCGTGGGCTGGATAGAATGGCCTAGTGGGCCAGATCTGTCCCGTGGGCTGGATCTGTCCTGCAGGCCATATTTTGCCCACCCCTGCTCTAAAGTCTAAGGCAGCAGCTTCTCCAATCCTATTTTTCCAGCCTTAACAATATGCACACTTATGCATATATACATCTGCATAATGCAATACATAAAAAGGTAAATCCTAGTATAAATTTATGGTGGAAAGATGATCTTGAGATTCATATATTGTGTAGTTTGAATTTAAAAAGTAAACAAAAATATCAAGATCCATCATTCTGTAAAACCAATATGGCTTGCTATAATCGCAAAGTGTTTCTATGTTTAGATTTTAGTTTTTCAAATGAATAAAAATATGGCATTTCTTAGGTTTCAAAATGATTTATTATGCTAGCTCTTCAGAAAGTCATTTCAGATCTGCAGCGTGGTTACTATAAGGTTCTGAAAGCTACTCACATTTTGCATTTGAGGATTACTGGTACCATGCTGTTGTTTTTACTTTATGTAGGCTCTAATAGTTTACTTGGTATGGTACAGAACATAGGAGTCTTGGTTCCTGCTCCCCATAACTTTGAATGTATTTTTGAAAGTCATTGCCATGGTTCACATCTCTGCAGAGAAAGCACATTATCTTGTATAAAATTATGCAGATGCCTTAATATTTCATGTTTTTATAAAAATACATTACTTAAAAATACCATATACAGATTGTTACAATAAACATTTCTGAATTGTAAAACAGCCCTAGAAAAAGATTAAGGGGGAAAATGGGCTGTAAGTATATAATGAGATCCTGTTATTTTTATTAAGCTATATGCAATTTGGAAATCTTTTCAATTTTTTAAAAATCCTTCTGGAACTTGTTTTTAAAAGCTGAATGTTATAGGGGTCCAACTGTAAAATATAGTCTTCTGTGATTTTTTTTTTTTTAGCCTGATTTCAGACATTAGAATTGATCTTTTTTGAAAATATGAATGCTTGCTTGTATCATTGTATTTGCAGTAGTAGCTAATCTATAGCTAGTATTATTGATAGAACCTAGGTATTATTTTAAATGATGATGTGTGTATTTTCTGTGACATTTTAGATTCTGGATTTTGAATTCTGATTAAAAGGGCTGACAAAATTCTAGTTTCCAGAGGAATCCATATGAAAAGTTTGCTGCCTGCTTCGGCGGTGGGGGGGACATTATTAATTTTCTACTACCAGAAAAAATAAAAAATACTAGGTGGGAAATAAGACAGCAAGCCTTGGATTCAATTTGCTAGCTGGCACAGAGAAGAAGAGTCACTGATAGTGGTTTTGCTCTTGCAACTACTGCAGAATCAGGCCCCTATTGATTTTTTTTTTTTAATTATCTGTTGGAATGATCTTAAGATATGCAAGAATGGCTTGTAATATAATTATATATAGGGGGTTATAAACAGTCAGACTGTGACCTGTGCATTTGAGTGGTGTAAAGCCCATAATACACCATTAGGCTAGAGTTCAGTTTATCTGGCTAAAACTCAATTGCATTGTAGCCCTCAAGGCATCAATTTTACCATTATTGCATTCAACAACAGTATATTGAATATTATGTCAGTTAAAGCAGAATAATTATCAAGGCAAGTTAGGGCGTTGTTAAAAACTTACCACATATTGACTTGGTTAGCACTTGGCTGTGGATTGTGTTACTGGGCAAATGAAGACATACTAGTCAGGCCTGTCTGTCAGTTTAGCTTTCTAATTTTGTTTGTGTTAAAGCTGGGAGACAGAGTATATGGGAAAAAAGAGAGACCTCTTTATAAAGCATGCTTCCAGTGAAACCTAAAGGAACGCGATCAGATCTTTGGTATCGAGCTTGAGGTTTTATTTTTGTTTGTGTGGTGGTGTTTTTTGTTTCTTTTAAATAAATGTATTATTAACTACTTTTTCCTTTTTTAGTGGAGGACGGTATTGTAAGAATACAAGTGGTACCATAATCATTATATAGTGTATAGGCTTTTCTATGAAGCTCAACTTTGTAGAAATTGAGTGCCTCACAAATGTATTTTCCAGTTTTTCCATACAGAAAGTTTGGGGAAAATGGGAGCATTATTAGCCTCATACTATTGATAGGAAAACCATGCCAGAAACTGATAAAGGGAATTATTTAAGATGTCAGAAGTTTCGGACACATCCTGCAGCTGACACAGAAACTTCTGGGCCCCAGGCTTGTAATGTAGCTAAAAGACCATTCCTTCCCCCCCATGCTAACATTTCTATTCTAACCCCTGGAACTGCTTAGCAAAAACTTTTCATATCCTCTGAATCAAGGGAGCTATTCAGATGTAGCTTATACTGCTAGATATAAAACTGATAAATGTATTAAATTAGAAATCTGAAGAATTGTAGCACATCTTTGCAGGGAGCAGAAGCTGAGGAGCTCTGTCAGCCAAAAGGAGTACACTGAAATGTGTTAAGTACAAGACTTCACTGTCTGCACAGATAGTTCCAGTATGCATATTATGAGGTTGCACCATGGAGACAAAGGGGATAAACGGGGTTTGACACAGGTAGAGATTAGGGTTGGTCATTGCTCCCAATCGTTACCTTACCGCTGTCCTGGTTTGGGGTCCTAACATTCGGCAGCTGTATAGGTCTAAAATAGTTATACCTGACTATTACTAAATGAAAATGGGAATTTCTATCCCCTGAAAATTGCTGAAATATCAGAATTCTCTTTTCTCCCAGAATAGAAAGTTCTGGAAAAAATGTTGGCAATCAGAATTTTCCCACAGAGAGAAAAGGTTTTTGGAGAATCTATATTTTCTGTAAGCTAAATGTTTTAAAGGAAAAGTTCCCAACTGGGTCTACTGCAGATCCATTCAAGGAGAAACAGGAGGGACCCAGGCCAGGTAGTCGGTGACAAGTAGAATGGACAGCAACCTGCAATCTGCTGGGGGCATGTTTGCTCTTGTGAAAGACTTTGTTTTCCATAGTGAATTTTAAAAGTAACAAGCTAGTTTTTGTACTTATAAGATGGCTAATTGTGTCATTAAGCCTTCAGTAGAGAATAACAAGTGAAACTGTTGAGCACACTAGATGGCTCTGGGGATTGATAATGTGATACAGAGCTTTCAAATCTAAAAAGAGGTCAGTAGTGGTTTAAAGTGATTAACACCTGGCCTCTCTTTTCTGGTTCATGAGCAATGTTGTCCCCTACTTGCTAGTGAAAAGATTTACACATCACCAATGTACTGAAGGACAACCTGGTTGGGCATCTCAATAGAGAGTATAAGGACTGCATACCTTTGGAGATAGAGTACTTGGTGATCTCACCCTTACAGGTGATCCCAGAAAAAACTTAGTGTGGTGAAGCTTTCTGGACTGTATATACAGAGGACTGAAGATTCTCTAGGGTGATATTCTTGATATCCATTTCAAGAAAATAATTTACTTCATTTATTCCAGAAGTGGTACAGAACAGTAGTTCTTATCACTGCAGGCAATGTGAGGCCATATGCATATCAGTGATAATTCTTCTATTACGTAGCAGATTCTGTAATGCTCACACACATTAAATAGTAGGGATGTGCAAAGCAGGCCCTATTCAATTTGGATTTGGCACAAATCAGGGGCAGCGATTCAATTTGTTGATTTGGATCACAGTCCCTGATTTTGATTTGGCCAAATCCAAATCTGAAGATTTGATGCTGATTCGGAGACTCAGCGATTCAGCCATAGACACAGCTTTAAAAGTTTTTTCTATGTACCTTTAGGTAGTGGGCACAACTAGTGATTGCTGCAATGCTGGAGTGCATGGAGCATCCCACAGGAGTGCAAGGGCTCTCCATGTGCTTGGCAGTAAACCCAGAAGTGGACCGGAAGTACTTCTGGTCCACTTCCAGGTCTGCTGTGCAGCATGCTGGAGGGCCCTCCCGTGCCTCTTCAGCTTGGCAGTCAGCCACTGGGCACCCTGGGTGCCCCTCCCAGACCCAGGGAGCACCAGTCACTGAGACAGGAGAGTACCAGGGGGGCCTCCGCATGCCCCTAGCAGACCTGGAAGTGGACCGGAAGTGCTTTGGGTCCACTTCTGGGTCTGCTGCTGAGTGTGCTGGGGAGCCCTCTGTGCTTCTGTGGGACACTCCATGCACCTCATCATCGCAGCACTTATGAGCCCTTGCTACTTAGAGGTATGTTGAAAAAAAGCTGTCTCTATGTCCAAATCTTTCTGAATCTCTCCGAATCAATTCGGAGGGTTCCAATTCAATTCAGAGAGATTAAAGGATCTCCTGATTTGATTTGGATTCAGAGATTCAGCCACTGAATCAGGCTGAATCTCTGCTGAATTGAAGCAGGGACTGAAGCTTCGCACAGCCCTATTAAATAGTAACTTATATTACCACTGATTCCATTGATTTCAGTTAGCACAATATTAGTAAGGCCTCTGGACTCTGTCCTTTCACAAATAATGATTTTATGTTGTTGATAACAATTCCGGGCTTTTCAGTGCATTCTGTGAACAATTAGTTAATATTCCCAGCTCCCTCATTTTTCATGAGGCACGGAGTGGTTAAGTGACTTGTGTCATACAATGAGTTAGTGGCAGAGCTATGCCTCTTCTCATTTCTGTAGTTCATGTTTCTCTCAATGGCAATATCAAGCATTCAAAAACAGGAAATTCCAAAAGCATACAGTATTCCCATAGTACTGAGAGGACTGCATGTGGGGATTTTGTGTTTCATTGTCTCCCTTAGGTTTATGATTATTTTACAAGTTAAAAAAAGATATATTTACCTGAGTACCAACTCTTTCACTCCACTGGTGAATTTGATGGCCAAGTTATGTGCTTTTCTGCTTGCACAGTGTTAGCAACAATCCTACTGTAAGCATTTAGTTAACAATTCTGTTGATGAAGAGTCAAAATAGACTTCAGCTTGCTGTCCCAGTAGTGTTCTGCAGGACTTACTAGAGCAAACAGTGACAAAAACGTTTTTAGTCGCTTAATTTAGCCAATGTGATTTGGAGCATGCATAAAATGATGTCATTTTCAGACACTGTTCTAACAGCAATTATACTTTAATCAAGTTGAGCATCCTGTGTGTTTTATAGTGTAGCTTTTTTAAATCACTGGGTTGTACTCGCATCTAAATCAGAGTGACATTTGCATGTGGAATATTTGAATCGCAACATTTTCATGACTTTTTAAATTATTCCACTCTAGGTGGAAGAGTTTGGTTTGCCTCAATGGCTTGCTTATATCTCCATCAGAAAAGAAAGGGATTGTTCTTTTGACTCATTCTTGCATCAAGAGTGTGCAGGGGATTTGAAGAGAGACCCAAGAAATGTAATGTAAGAGCTGTTAATAATGTGTTACTCCTTTGTTCTGTGGCCCCTGTGCCTCCTGTTCAACATGGCTGAATATGTAGCTATGGACGTTGTTTGACTGTTCTTAAAATTAAATATTACTTGTATTCAGTACTACCATGGTCAAGTTACAGTGGTTCTGTAGCATAGAATAGAAAACAGTTGTTTTTGTCTCATCTTTCTAGTTTATATGCATCTATTAAAATCTTCCAAGATGCTCTTTTCTGAGCATCATTGAGCATGGCAGAGACAAACTTGGGTTTATATTATTAGTTTGTTGAAGGATCTACACTTTTAGAATAAGCATCATTTGTCCAAATTAAAAAAAAAAAAAACAACCCCTCCATTAAGGTACCTAACGAGCAAAAGTCAGGTTAAGTAATGGTAACAGAAATATTTACGCTCAATATTATCCAAATGACAATCAGCTATCAAACTGGCAGCTTCCTCTCCCAGGACAAATCTTCCATCATAAAAACAGTGCCATCTAATTCATTAGTAATTCACTAATAGAAGCATATTTATATTAATGCAAATCATAAAAGTAAGAGAATGTTTGTGATCTAATGGTGACATGGGTAGCAAACCAAGAATCCTTACGTGCTTGCCAGTCATAGAAAAATCTTCTTTTTTTCAGGTAATCTGTAAGATGTAAAATGAAGTTATAAAATGACAAGTGACAGTTACCCTTCATAAATATTATGGAAATGTATTTTACATACATTGGTTTTCTATGATTTTTTTCTATCCTTGTTGGTCTGGTTCTTTTTCTGGGTGAATTTTATATGAATCTATCATAATTAACTAATACTTTGCACTTCTTTAGCAACGTCTACCTGATGACATGAATGCACCTTAAACTTTCATACATATAATGTTGTCATGTCTCTCCGAGGTAGGTGAGTATTATACCTTTTATAGATGAGAAAACCGAGGAAGAGAGAGGTTAAAAAGACTTATTCAGCAAAATCTCTGGAAAAGTGTGTAACAAAATACAGATTACCCATTCTTTGGCTGTGGAATTTTTTTTCAACTTTCAGTTGCCATTATTTCCATTTATTTTATTTGGGAGTGGAAGGGAGATATAGAGCCATAAATGCAGGGTAGATTCTGCTTTTTTCTGCTTTAAGTATCTTTCTGTGTTTGTATTTTCTTTCCCTCTTGTATTTGTTGTTTTATATTCACATATATTCCTTTGCTCAGTTTAAAATTCTAACCTCCAAACCCCCAACTTGCACTCAAAACATGCCTGTAGTTACTCAATGTTCTGAGTACTCAATGGTCTTAAATGTACTTCTCTGTACCTTATTTACTGCATATTTTGTTCTCTGCCCTGATTCCCTCCCATCACCCCGATTGTTTCCCTCCTGCCCCCATCTCATTGTGGCTTACTCCCTTTCCTGCTTTTTCCTTTCCTTCCTTTTCTCTCATCTATCTTCCCTTTTTCAGCCTCACCCCGTTCCATTTCCTTCCTTGTCACGCGCTCTCCTCTTTACCACAGAAGTTAGAGATGAAAAGGCCATATTAAATTACACATATATCTCCTGAGTTTCCATTCCTCCCACAGTACCTTACCTCCTAAAATCCATGACTATGGAAGAGTTTTTTCTATATCACATGAGCCAGCTTAAAGTGACTCCCTTACACTTTTGTGAAATTCAGAGTTGCTGCTGTGCTTCTCACTCTTTTGTATTCGTTTTATCTGTTCCAAGTCAACAGTGAATATTGTGTCTACCCCAAACTCAAAAGCTCAAATAAATTTTAAGGACTTGTGAGAGTGAGGTAGCACAGGAACTTTGAACCAAAGCACAGCTCTTGAACTATAGGGAAGCATTGTTGTGCAGGGGTACAGCTGTGTTGCTCTTAACTCCACTATGAAGTGTTTTCAAAATGACTCTGTGTGTGTCTGCACTAACTTTCTTAATATCTTCCTGCTGCATTTTGATATCTTTGCCTCTGTAGCAGAACCACCAACCTTCTTTGTTGCATGACTCTTCATCACTTTAATCATATCTGTGTATACTTGAATCATGCAAGAACATAAGATGTCAAGAGTTTATGGCGTTGGATAGAGTGGGATATACTGTTTTTTTTTCTCAGACTTGCCCAAATAATACATGCAACTGGTCTGGGGAAGGCAGAATAAAGGGAAAAAGATTTTTCCAGAGTGACAGCTAAATGCTGACTTCAGGGGTAAAATACATTTTTCAATGTTTCTAGCCAGCCAAAAATTACAGTTTTAACCTTACAGCCTCCACTGAATGAGCAGTGAAAGGGTTAAAACTGTAGCATTGATGCTGAAGGTTAGGGACAGACATTGAAAAAGCCTGAGCCTGAATTGATTCAATCTTTGCAAGTTAATCTAGCCTGACTCGGTTGAAGTGGTTTGAAACTGGACAGCCATTCTCTTTGGACTAAGAAAATACAGGCACATGCCTGCAGTGGCTCAGGCTAGAAGTCAGGGGGCACCAGAGCAGCCCTCACTTCCCTTCTGCAGGGAGCTGAGCTGAGGGGGGCATGGCCAGGCCCCATCAGGGTTCTCTCATTAGGGAGGTCTGTCTGCATAGTCCCAGTCTTTTCCCCGCTGGCTGTTCAAGGGGCGGGAGTCTTGCCAGCCCCAGGCTGGCACTCTGCAGCAAGGGTTGCGGGGTGGGGGGGGTTGCAGTGCATGCATATGTAGATGATACAGAGCTTTTCAATCTCCCTCCCTGCTTTGTCACACTGTGTGCAGCAAACTGACAGGCAAACAAGCCAGCTGGGGGCTGATAGTGATAACAGTCTTTATCACCCAATCAGCAAAACAATGTCCCCTCTCGATTACTTCAAACTACTTAAACAGCTTACGGGCTGACCTGTTGATTAGCTCCAAACAGCCCTAAGCAGTGACTGTTCTGTCTGCCTGCCTCAGTGAAATTGGGGCAGACGGACACACATGGGCACCTCTTGGCATTAGCTAACATACCACATGCTTAGGGATTGTGGGGCTGGGGTCCATGCTGTGGGAGGGGGGCTGGATTTCCTGGTTTAGCAGTGAGAGGGAGGTAGGGCAGCACTGACTGTTCCTAGTACAGAAATGAAAGAAAATAGTAAGTAGACTCTCTGACGTAGTTTTATGCAGTCTGGTATGGCTAGTGGAACACAGAAGATTGGGAATGCTTGTTACTGGAGGCCAGTCAGGCACATGCCAGAATCATGGGTGCTTTCTTTTAACACCGAATTGAAAAGCTCTTTAGCTGCCAAGACCTGAGTTCATAGTTCTGTGGGTCTCTTGCAATGGTTGATGAAATCGCAAACACCTAAAACAGAGCAGGGGGCATTTTACCTCACTCACTAGGTTGCTGTAGGTGTGAGATGTCATCAGGTGTTACAAGAGAAACAGAACCCTGAACTTGAATCTTGGCAGGTAAGCAAAGGAAGAAATGATTTCCAGCTTCCTTCCTTTAGATTGAATTCAAATTCATAAATACCATTAACTGTTTATGATTAAGAACATTTTCCAATTATTATATTTTAAATAAATGAATATCTTCAGTTTCCTGGTTTCATCTGCAGATGTGCTTGAGTTTAACTTACTCTCCTGTGCCACAGAATCAGTATTCTTACGGAGCAGGGGTGGGCAATTATGTGGGTTGGTAGGCCACTTCATGAGTTTTGGTGGCCTGTTGAGAGCCACTCCTCCCAACCACTGTGGAAGCCTGAATCTTCCCACAGATTTAGCATGGCCCAACCCTCTGCATCCAGAGCCCTGACCTGGAAGCTGCTGCCTGCATTTGGGCAGCTGTGGATGCAGCTAGCAGCTGCCAGGTCCAGACTCAGGGTGCTGGGGCATGGTATACACCTGCAGGTGTGTTCATGCTTCTACTTCTGTGTAGGTGGCAGTCTTGGCCAGGTGGCTGCCAGAGCCAGTGCAGCTGCCAGAGCTGCTGCCTGCCCACCATCTGGATCCAGTCAATTGATGGGCTGGATCCAGTCCATAGACTGTATTTTACCCACCCCTGTTATACAGCATGATCATTGGGAATCTGTCATCAGATGAATGTGCATCACTAAGCTGTAAAAAAGCTGCGATTATTTGCAGTATTTCTGGGGCAGACATTGATGATTAATGCTGTTGCCCCAAGTTCTATGAGAGCAGTGCAAGGACTTTTATAAAAATAAAGCAAAACAAAACTTTACAGTATAGCCATTGTGTCCAGAACCATGAAACACTATATCTATTTTAATGGGAATCCTCCTAGGAGTTGATTCCATGCTTACCGCAGACCTGTATCTGATCTACTGAGGGCCATACCCTGAATTTGATTCATAATGGTTTTGGAGGTGAAAGGGGCTGTGTCTTAGCCGTTTAGCTAACATCAGTTGAAGGTAACTCAGGCAGTACACAGCATTTGGATCCTGCCAGACCATTACACTTGAATGGGTTTAGATCTTTCCCAATTTAGACACCTGCTGCCCTTATTTCTTGATATTTGGGGGTGGGTTTGATTGTCTATGTGTCAAAAGTGGCTTCAGGCACTCATGAAACCCAGAACCGCAGACATTTAGCAACCTGGAAGGGCTTCAGAGAATCAAACTTGTCATCTATCCAGCATCAGTTGATTTAGTGCTTTTCTTGAAGTCTGAGGGATCTCAGGGGGACTTTTTCCCTTGCAGCACTGATCTTTCAATGAGGTGCTAGTGCCTGTCCTGAGCAATAACAAGGAATAACAGTGAAGTGTGAATGACTCTTATTAGAAGGGGTAAATGTCATTAACACTTATTGTTGCCTTCTAGGCTGTAAAAGAGTACTGTGCAGAATAGAGACAATCCCCTTGCTTATCAATGTACATTTTGAATCTAGCTGTTTTGAAGTCTTATATTTTAATTAAGGATTTTTAGTCTTCTATACTTCTTCCATATTGCTGCTGTCATTTGGTAGCATGTTGGAGTCTCAGTTTACTTGGAGTCAAGAGCCCCAAATTCTTCTACTAACTGGGTGCACCAACACATTAAATTAGTAAAGCAATAAGCTATGGAGCTGGTTGAGCCAGAGTAAACTGTTCCTGGGTGTAGTGTCTATACATGCACCTGGGACAGCAGCAATTTGAGCCGGGGCAGAGCAGGCCTGGGCTGGCAGAGGGTATGGGGAGTCAGCCCTGGGCTCTGGGTGGTGGTGTCAGGTGGCGGAGGAGCTGGCTGGAGCACAAAGGTGTTGAACCTGTGGAACCATGTGGTTAGGCAGCAGACAGGAATCTGATCCTTGCCCAGTCACCATCTACATGTGCATTTCTATGCAGTAAATGGACCCACTGTAAGATAGCACTGTCCCTGAAAGTGCTATCTTATGGCAGAGTTAATTTACTGTGCCCTAATACTGGTGCACATGTAGACAGTGACACATTACTGTTGAGCTAATTAGTTTAATCAGCAGTAAAGCGCACGTGTAGATGTACCCACTGTTAATTTGTACGTGATTCTTTTATACCCATCTACAACGTGATCCTTATTTATACTTGGATGCTGTAAAGCTAAGCTAGTTTTATAAAACACGTTGAGATTCTCTAATGAAAGGGGACATATAACTATTAAGTAGCAATATTATTGTCTAGTAAAATTTTGAAACATTGGCACTATCTGGAATAACGCTTATTAGTAATTATTTTTAACAGTTTTCTTAGAAAACATGAGAAAACAAATTGTCCAAGCTTTTCTTTTTGGTGCATTGTGAATGATTTTATTTCCTTTTTGTACTGGGGAGAAATGTCTGTGAATATGTATAGTGTTATATTGAAATCAATGAGAGGACTCTCTTTGACTTCAGTGGCTAGGATTGTACTTTCAAAATCTTAAAATTCTTCCTGCAGGAAGGGTGGGAAAGTCTGTGTTATTCATTGACACTTGTCTTGCAGAGTAGGAAATCCCTTGTAGGACAGGTAGAATTTTAAGACTGCTGGACTGTATTAAATCTATACAATATGCATGATGATGTGGCGTGGCAAACATGGATTTGATATGGAGGTATTCAGGAAGGGTAATCCTTCGACATTTAAAAAAAACATAAATCAGAGCCCCCAACTTGTGAAATTGAATTAAAACCATGAGATTAAAAAAAAAATAGTTCTAAGTGTCTTTTGTATAAAGCATACTTTTTAAAAATTAAAACTGAAATTGTTTATGAATCACAAAGCTCCAGAAGGTAATGGCATTAAAAAAATAAACCTAATGGTGGTGAGTCTCACTATAACATTGTAAAATTCATAATAAAAGCACAAGAGGTGGCAAGGTCTGAACCATTATTTTGAATCTTGACTGAATTATGTAGCTCATCCCAAACCAGTTTTTTATATTACCCCACATACTTGCATGTATGTCATGTATATTGCAGAAAAAGTTTTAGAGACAGTTAAGTAATTTTACTGGTGCTGTTTTTAATTTCTTTTCATATGTATGAAGCTGGCTTCTTCCTTGTTATGCATCTACCAAAATAATATGTAGAAGTGAGAAATTTGTCAGTGCTGCTAAAACTCTAAGGCTAAGTACAGACAGTCAAAAAGCCTGAGGCTTAATCTATTCAGTCCTTGCAGGTTAGTTTAAGCTGCATAGATTTAACTGAAACAGAAGTGAACAGCCATTTACCTTGATTCAGGAAATGCAGCCACATGCCAGCAGTGGCTCAGGCCAGAAGTCAGGGGGCACTAGAGCATGGCTCTCTGGCACGTAGACCGTATAAGCTATGTGTTTGCTTCCTCTTCCTGCTGCCCCTCCCCACCAAGGTCCCTGGGATTTGTAGTCCAAAATCACAGCAGCAGGACTCTGCAGGGTTGCTCTTAACTACTTCTCCCTGCTTCCAGGTGCCTCTGGGATTTGTAGTCCACAGTTGTAGCCAGCAGTAAATTTGAGTGAGGGAAGGGGGGGTTTAATCCTCCTCCCTGGCCCCAGACCCCATCTGGGGTTTGCGGGGGGGGGGACGGGACGGGACGGGACACAGTCCCCCCCTAACAAAGACTGGGCTGCATCCCCAGCTGGGCTTGTCTGTGCCCCCCGTACCCAGTTGTCAACCAGCCCTCACTGCTCCAGCTGCAGAGCAGAGGGGTGGGGCCAGCCCTGCTCTCTGGAGCAAACAGCACAGCTCAGTCCAGGACTGGAAAGCATGCTGGGATGGTGGGAGACTCAGATTTAACTTTAACTTGGGACAGAAGGGGTCTGGGACAGAAGTTTCATGAACTGGTTTGACGCAAATCAGTTAAGTCTGATCAGACATTCAACCAGGTTTACCTTAAATCAGTTTTAGCTATTTTGAAACTCCTTTATGTGCACTGAGCTTCTGTTCTGTTACTGGTTTAAACCAGCTTCTGATCACTTAAATCGGGTTATGTGTAACTTCTGTCCTTAGCCTAAAACTATATAATGGGTCTTGGGACACTCTCGAATTAGGGGCAGAATGGGTTATGTATCCCACCTGGGTTCTCTTCCCCTTCTGTTCCTGTTTTTAGCCCCAAAAGGTCTAAACATAACAGATGTTAGACCTATTAGAAGTCCGGTATTTGGGAACAGGGACAGGAAAGCGTGCCAAATGCAGGCGTCTTGAGAGCAACTGCCAGGGCACCCCTGATATGGCTTCACTCATTTGTGGGTTAGCATGGGCAAGTGGAAGTGGCTAGGCAGGGTGTGCTAGAAAACATCTCTCTCTGAGAATGCTACTGGCATGATGCTGTTGACATACGTCTAGGGCTTGTTATGTCCTCCCTCCCCGGATGTGGAACTGTGGGAGATGCAAATCATCTGGGTTCTGTGGTTAAATCAAAACACTAGTTTTAAACATTTTAGCCCTTAGCTTGCTGCTTGTTGTCTCCAAAAATACCAGTGGAAATCAGTTGTACATTAGTATTTTCTTCCTTCCTTTATCAATGTAATAACTTGGATGGATAAGAGTGAAAATGTCAGCACAGTAGAAAGCTGCAATCTTGTGGGTTTTCAAGTATTTTAATGTCAGGCTACTTGGAAGTTCTTTATACATCTGGGGTTTTGAAATGAACAGACATCTTTTGCACTCAGAAATTTTATACATCTCTATCAAGTAACTTTGTTAACATACAATTAATTGCTCAAGTTATGTTTTTTCCTCACAGTAGTGCAAATACTAAAAAAGCAAATAAGAAGTGAAGGCATCTTTTGCAACCCAGCAGAGTATCAGTGTCCAGGTTTTTACCTTTGTTGTCAGGCATGCAGCTATGCTAATAACTCACCGATTGTGTTCATTTTCACCTCAAAATACTGTCTGCCTCACTGCATAAAAGAATATCATGCTGCAGCCCTCATAACCACCTTAATTACTGGCTTGTACAAAAGTCCATATTTCTTGACCCAATTCCATTTTTCAGCATCTAGGCCTGATTTAGCAACATATATAAGCATTTGCATAGTTTGCTTGAGCAATAAACTACTCTCATGTTTGGTGTAGGGCACATGCTTAAGCTTCTGAGTCAGGGCTTTAAGGATGGTGTGTTGCCTTTAGGTAGTTTTCACAGCTATGATTTGCTTCCCTGTAAAGCCAGACATTTACTTAGACTGTAAATTTTTGAATGAGGATGAATCCTTGAATCCTACAGTATAACTCTGTGAGGAGTTTCAGATTGAAAATGACAAGTTTTAGAGCAACTTTCCTATATTTTTAACTCTTCCCACCTGAGAAGCCTCCTCTCTACCAGTGCCCTGATGCTCATTTCCTTTAGAGAATACAAGATACAAACCAGGGACCTTCCTGAGCTTCTCACTTGGCCCACATCTCCTGTCAGTAGCAGAGACCTCTGACATACTTTCATTGTGCATGAAGGCAGGAAACCTGCAAAAGGAGCTCTTTAGCCTCTGTGTTCCAGATTGCTGCCCTTTTCATGTGTTCACTCTGACCAGGAATTTTTTGTGGAGTTGAGTGCAAGGGAGATCCATAGAAAAGCAGTACCAAGTCACCTGCTTGCTTGCCTCTCATTTCTTCTTCAGAGTGAATGTAAAGGAGCCACTGTAGCCCTCATGAGGTAGCAGCAGCCATGGAGATGACTTCTTTCTTAGACTTTACAGACCTCATAGAAAACAGCTTAGACTGTTCAAGGAGCTAAGAATTTATTCACTGTGCTGAACTTGATTTAATTCTTCTTCTTTGGTATGCATTTTAGGATTACAACATTCATAGATTAATATCTAAATTTGATAACCATTCAGCTGTTTCAGGGTAGCTGCATGGACTGATTTTAGATTTCCATTAAATGATCTAATTGGGCAATTGTTCACAATGTGTTGCACTGTCTGAAAAATCACACCACAATCGCAACTTAGTCTCTCTTTAATTCTCCATTTATGAAGTAGGTGTCCACATTTTCCATGAGGTGTCCAGATGCAATTCATGATTTAATGAGAATGATCTACTAAAATGAGTGTCTGTTTTCTTCACAATGTACTTGGACATGATTTACTTAACACCATTTGTGAAAAAGGAAAGGGGCTTTGGGTAAGTGGCTCAAGAGCAAGGCTACAACATGTGAGTGATTGAGCTAATATGAAAAAGCCAGTAGTACTGCTAAAGAATCAGATACAGGGAGTGGAAGAGGGGTTATGTTGTTTTGTTTTGTTTTGTTTTTTAAATGTTACGTTTCCATAAAATTTTGGCAAGTTTAAAAACCAGCCTTTCTTCCTAGCCTTTTACTGCTATTGGCAGCTTGCAGTTTGTGTCATTCAAGAATTTATAATGAATCCATAAAAAATAAATAGTCTTGCATTTTGTTTGGGGGAAAACAGGAGATCTCCAATTCAGCAGATTCACTCAGATGGGCTGACAACATGACTGAGCAGTGTGCGTGGTTTAAAAAATAAAATGTTGGACATATTTTGTGGATAGCCCTTTGAGTATTAATTCTGACCAGATTACACTGTAAATAATGTTAACTGTCATAAAATAAACACAGCCGTGGTTTGCACCATATGTTTTATAATTATTTTGTGGCTTCTCTTTTTTTCCCCTTGTTTGTTTTTACTCAAAGGAAGCCTACTGATAATTTTGTGTGTGTGTGTGTGTGTGTGTGTGTGTGTGTGTGTGTGTGCAGACACACAAACACATAGAAGTACAAATGTAATTTATATCTCTCTCTCAAGAGAGAGAGAGGTAAATTTATACTTGTACTTTTTAATAAATTTGGCTGTACACTTGAATATCTCTGTGTAAATTTGAGTATAAAAAGACCAAAATGCAAAAACCAAACCCCTGAAATTTTACAGATACATTGCCACTATCATTACAGATGGATGAAAGAAATACTTGTGTCAGTTTTATGTGATCAGGAGAGGTGTCACTTAGGATTGGCTTCAGGTTTCCACTTCAGTTGAATCTTAAGTGGCAAGTGGTCTCATTGGAAATCGATAAGACTATTTGTGGGGGGAGGTACTGTTTAATAAAAGCAAAGGAATCTGATTCTGACCTTAAATTGTTCACTCCAAATTCTTTGCTTCTAAGCAATTAGGTTTGAAGTTACCCTCCAAATGAAGCACATACCTGGATCTTGGTCTTCCTAATTATCAAGGCTCATTCCAGCTCATTTAAACAGCCCACATTAAATCAGGGGAAAGGGGAGAGGGCTAGGGAAAGGGAGGGAAGACTATTTTTTAAATGTATACATTATGTTCTTGATCACTCTAGATTTTGAGGGAGGCAGAGCCAAAATGTTACTCTGTCATTTATTTTGATACAGATTTTATCTCATGGTTTCAATAAGAGGTGTTTGGCTGGTTTCATCCTATAACCTTTCCTGCATTATAATCCTGCATAGCTTGTTCATCCTACCAAAGCTGCCCTATTAATTTTAGATAATACTATCCACTCTGTAGTGTTGCATATTTACTCCTGCATTTAATTTAGCCCCCTTTCTAATTCCTTTTCCTTCATCCTATATTTTATCTTTTACCGTGTTTTTGCAGGTTCCCTTATAGAATAGACTACAATATGGCTACTAGTTATCATGGGTTTCTCAGTTAAGTCTCAATGCCTCTCTTTCTCTCTGGTTTAGCAAAAAGTTTGATTTTTTTTTCCAGGTGGTTGTAGGACAGAAAAAGGAGGAGTATAGGGTATTAATGTAGCTTCTAGTTTTTTGTTTTAAAATGGAAACAACATGAGCAAAGCCCTTTGTGCTTATACTGCAGCACCAGTACCACAAAAGCAAAGACAGGAAGCTTACAACCATGGGGGGAAAAAGAGTGATAGAAAGAAGTCAAACCGCCAGCAAAACCATGGCAAAATTGAAACATGATCAATGCAGATATTGTTCCCTTTTTCATTTAAACATTGCATCTGGAATTTTTAAAGGAGGATGGTTTAGATGCTCAAATTCTATTAGTACACAGTGATACCTGTGCACTTGATTCTCCAGTTAGGCACCTTTTGAAAACCTGAGCTTAAATTGTCAGTTTGCTGAGGCCCGAAATTAAACAAAACTGTAATAACAGATTTTGGTTTTGATTAAACATTTGCTTGCAGTATGTGCAGCCTGGATACTGAGGAATTCTACTGGTGTGTCAGCCAGAATGTAAAGCGCTGGGAAAAATAAAATCTGTGCAGAGCAGATAAATACAGTAAATCTGGTTGTTTTAAAGTTTGTTCAGTTTCAATAATCTCATTTTACTTTCTGAATCCTAAATTGCAAAATGTTGGGCCCACTTCTACAAACACTTAAGGGGATGAGTAGATATATTAGAAGATTTAGAAGATCAAACTTTTAGTTTTTATTAAACTGTTTTGCTTGCAAAAATCATGAACATTAGGACTGGAAAATATCTCTTACTGTTTTCTCATTTAGTTCAGAATTTCCACCTGTGCTTTATAGACCACTGGAGATCCCTGGAGTACTTTATGGGAGTCTGCAGAGATCTGGTTGGTCTTCCCTGTTCCAAATTGCTGAAATATATTAAAAGACTGCTAAAACATACCAAAAACATTTTTTAATATATTTTTGCCCTGAAAGCTGCTTTCACAGGGTTGTAATGTGAATGGAAATGGGAGGGGAGGTGGCTCAAAGAACAATCTGTTTATCAAGATAATGTCCACATTACAAAAAAGTTTCAGAAACTCTCAAGTAGGCTTTCCTTATGTCAATGTAAGATTAAGCTCTGCTGTATGTTTGTTAATAGCATGGTGAACGAGGCACTGCTTACACTGGGAGAAATAGATTTGCTACAGCTTTGCCCAGGCCACTTGTTAAATATACCTAGTAGTACAGTATCTCATTCTTTCAGGAAAATAGGTATCTAAAATAATGCAGACATTGTTAGAAAATTATATAATTGGTTTAAAAATGTAGCTTTCAGATGTTAATGGGAGGAGATGTAAGAAATTATCTCAACAATAGAAATTTATTATTCCTCATATCAAAAGAAAACTTCTCAAACAACATTTCCTTTGCTTATTATATTTTCCCCCATTTATTCTTGTCAGTGCAGGACACATTCAGCATCTGTTCTCCTGAAAAAGCCCTCAGGAAAAATTAAAAATCTGTTCTTGCAAATTCATCATTATTATTAAGAACCATAATTCACCTCGTGGTTATCTCAGCCCTTCTTCAGCTCTTATCTGAGCTCCGTGATGACATTGCCTTCTTGAGCAAGGCATCATTCCAGCCTCGTCTCATCTCTCCCACCTTAATTTGTAGCGATGCGTTGCAGTTTGGTGACAGGCAGTTGTTCGTGCTTGAATAACCCGAGATTTGAATTCTCCAGTTTGTGGCATCCATGTAATGCTTAGCAGTAGGTACAGCTGTTAACTATTCACTTATAAATAATCTTTTTCCCCTCTCAACCTGTCTCCCAGGTAGTGTACCTGTCACCATTAATAACTCATTGGCAGCTCCCCAGTGATTTGGCCCATCACTTGTCATTCACAGTGGAACACTGCTTTGGCCTGCTATTGAAGCTCACACAAGCTCCTTCAGCTATTCACTCATCCCAGCAGCTGTATTGTTTCAAGTTCCTGACTTAGGGGAAATTACATTGATGGGTTTCATGGTTAGGCACCTGACTCATCCCCTCAACAACTAATTCCAAGTTTTGCCTTCGCTTTTAAGAATAAAATTCACGGCAATACATATGACACAAATTGTAGCACCTTTGTCCCTGACCTTGTCTCATTGATTTCAGTGGTGATAAACAAAGTGTATACACTAATAACCCTATATCCATTATACCTATGCACACAAGTTAATTTAGTACTAAACTGTATATCATATATTGTTATTTATCTGTATAAATTATATTAGCCCCAGTTATGGACCAGAAGCGCATTTTGTTATGTGCTATACAAAAAGACAATTGAAATTCCCTATTGACTCCAAAAAAGGGAATTTTAAAAATATGTTTTTTTATTGGTAGCTTTCTAAGAGAGCTTCTCTTCTTTCTCCTGTACTCTGTATGACTGGATAGTATCACTCAGGTTTGTGTAGGTATGTCTTATTTTCTAAGGAGTCCAGATTGGGTTATCAGTTCTTATCTGTAGGTCAGTAGAAACCTGTTATAAGACTGTTATAGGATGTGGAGTGTGGTTGAAATTGTGCAGTACAAAAGTAAGAGACAGATCTCATGAACAAAAACAGTGCTTTGAAAATGCACACTAAGGTTGTAGCTCTATTTGTTAGCTGTTGGTTTAAGAAAGTTTCCTCCTTACATATCCCGTTAACAGAAAGCAGTGCATCATACCAGACATGTCTACATGAGACAGTGATGTAGTTTCAGTGGGCACAAACCATGATACTGCAGCTATGTCGCCGTAGCAACATGCTCCCTTGGTATAGTGCATTGCTGTGGGTGGTGACACACTGGCTAAAAATAACCATGCACTACCTACCACCTAAAGGAAGTAATAAATGATGGTGCCATAACAATGGCACCGTAGGCCACATGTAGATGCATCCACCTTTAAGCAGCTTTATTCAGTTTAGCAGGTCTATTTCACTAAGCTATCTGGAATTTGTTGAAAACATTCAAATATAGCATTTTTCTATCAAAAACTGCTGTTTTGTTGAAATTAAAACCTTCCACAGGAATGTTCATTTTTATTAAATTGTTTAATAAATATTGCACAAAAAGCATCTCAGTCAAGTCTAAACAATCTTATCTGAATGGAACAATTAGATTTTTTTTCAAAATGACTTTTCAAGTTAATTTCATCTTATAAGTTATATTTTAAAAAATCATCATAAGATATTTTAATTAATTTAAAACATATTTTTCTGGAAGCAAAACAAAGAAAACCCCTTTGTTTCAAAAGATATTTTGAAACTTGTTTCCATTTAACGGGTAATTAGAACAAAGTGTGAAATATCAGAAGTACTCATGGAACAGAAAAGTTTGTTTCAGCAAACTCTATAATTGCACCTTTAAAAACAATTGGAAGGCTGTCCTGTGTAGAAGCCCCTGGTTTAACATCATCCTTAGGTTTTTATTCTGACTCAAGTATAGCAAGAAGGTTCTTGGCCTCATGAAAGTGTGTGCACATTGCACTATTTTTTAGTGTACTTTATCTGACTGTCATTGGTATCCATCTCAGAGTCCAAGAAGAAGAAAGGAAATGTATTGACAGCCACTTTACACAATGCTGAGGAAATTTAGGCACTCCAAAAGGAGGGAACAACCAACACATCCTATAAAAGGCCTCAGATATAGGATGGGGCAGGAGTTTGCTACAAACTCATCATACACTCAAGCAGCAGAGCTTTATGTCATTTTTCAAAAGGAATATGTCATTGTGCTACTGAATGGCAGCGCTGCGTTGTGGAAATGATATTACAATATGTTTGCCTAAGAATTTTTTATTAGATCTGAAAGTTTGGTAAGAATTGTTCCCATTTTAGGGTTGGGGAAGCTGAAGCACAAAGAGCAGGAAGAGAATGTCTCAAATGTATTGATGAGCAAACTGGGAATAGAACCTGTGCCCCTAAATTCCCAGCCCTGTGTACAATTCAGTGGGTACCAAAAATGAGTGGACTAACCTCTCATTGCATTTGATCAGGGGAGGGCAGTTATTTTGGGGGAGGGCCACTTACTGAGTTTTGGCAAGCCATCGAGGGCCATGCCCCTTGACAGATGCCCCACCCCCTGATCACCACATTGGGACAAGGAGTCCCACCCCCTAACCCCTGACCTTTGCCACCAGAAGTCCCTCCCCTTGCCCTCCAGAATTACTCCCTTCAGCAAGGGGTTTTTCCATCTCTGAACCAGAAAAAAACAAATTATATTCTAACAATCATATGTACTACATCATTCATTTATTTCATTTCAAAAAATATTTTTGTCCTGATTTACATGAATTTGTGTAATGCACTTAGAGGTATAATAGCTTAGAATGAAGTCTTACTCTTGTATATTGTGGGAGGATGTGGGTGGGAGGGTGGGCATAGGTTTGTGGGTATGGGGGAGGGGGTGTGTTGGGCCCTCCCCCACCTTCCCATCCCTGCAGCAGGCAAAGCCCCCATCAGTGCTCCTGTGCTCCTGCCACTCCTGGCCCTGAGGTACTGATGCAGGCCCCATGCTCCCACTCGCTGCCACTTGGCCCCTGTCTGCCTCTCCTACCCTTCTCCTGCCACTTCCCCTGCCACTTCCCTGCCCTCCCTTCCCCCCTCCCCACCTCCGGTCGCTCCAACACCACATCCCAGCTGTTTCTGGTTCCCAGCTGCTGTCCTGGCACAGCAGCTGGGAACCACGTGGTGCATCATTAAACTAAACTCTCTTAGCAATAGGTTGATATTTGAGAATTTTATCCTTTGTTGGAAAAAAAAAGGAACAATTATTTATTAAGTGTTCTGCAGTTTTATTATTTTGTATGTGTTCTCCAGAACTCTTCCCTTACATTCTCTCTATCTCTGTATTATAATGTCATTTTGATCACAGTTCAGTTACTTTGCTTCTCTCTGTCAATTCATGGCCCTGTCACCAAACAAGATGACACTGTAATGCAGAAGGGATCCTAGCAGTCCCCTGAGATGGTAGAGACAGAAATTATAAATAAA
>NW_005841988.1:2029299-2038971 GCF_000455745.1 Alligator sinensis
AAGAGTGTGTATTTTTTTTTAACCAAGCTCTATCGTTATAACAGAATATTAGATTTATTTCTAACTTTTTGAACCTTTATGATACCACTAATGTGTCCTGGATCAGTATACGTACAGAATGTTTCACTATTTATGACTCCAGCTGTTTTCCATAACAAGAAGGTGATCTGACCCCAAATTTATTTTCTATGTATTTTCTTTTGTTCTCTCTCATCTCTACTCCCCTCCACCCCCTGCCTTTCTTCTTGTGCATCTATCCATGTGAATAGTCATCCTTATTAAGGAATGCCCTGATTCTCATATTCTCTCTCTCCCCTCTTTCTCTCTCTCTCTCTTTCTCTTCCCCCCTTCCCACCCTGCAGTGGTCACTCTTGACAGGCAAAAATCAGATGTGGAAAATAATTCTCACATAGTGCATAGCTGTGTTGATTTGCTTTCTCCTCCATTTGGTTCAATGCACTAACTTCTTACTGGATGCAATGGGGTTAAAAGAGAGTTAGTGGTTTGGTCTTTTGGCACTTTCCAGCTGTTCCTCAGGAGAATATAAAGTGCCTGTGGAGCAGGTCCAAACCAGTGGATGTTGAAGAGAAAGGAGAAAAAAAGTTAGCTGAAGAGCAACATTCTTGTGTGACTTAGTTACCTTCTGTCGTGTTAAAAAAAATGGCAATGCTTTACAGTTTTAAGCGCACAAAAAAGTTAGAAACACCAAATGACCTCCAGGCCTGCTGGCTCACCAAACTCAGTTTATCAAGTCTCCTCCGCCTTTTTCCCTGTAAAAATCCAGAGTGAAGTGTGAAAAGCATCAGAAAGTTTCATTTGTGCCAGTGCAGCCTTTTAGTCGCTTGCCAGCACCTTCATCTCTTCATATGTTTCTAGCTAAGGTCTAACATGGAACAAAAACCCGACAGCAATAGAGACCAGATGCCGGTATTTCTTCTCTGTCACTTGGCTGCTGAGCAGATGGAATTTATATCAATCGGGCATGCTCGGAGGAAGAGGCCGTGGCAGCCAACATGTGGAACTGGGGCTGAGTGACATTTTTGCTAATGTTTTGTCCTTGTAGAACATTATGCTTCCTCTTTGCTTATGAGCTGTGGTTTTCCTGACTCAGACAAGGTTCCAAGCCCAGCTGGAATGGCTGTCCCCCAACCCTCCCCCTTCTAAGGGAGTGCTGGGAGCTATGGAGGAGTAGTGGGGCCCTGCACAATGGAGCTCTTTATTAAAATACCTGACATCTGCATGCAATGCGCCCAAATCATCTTAGCTGAACATAGGAATTCACTGGGCATTACCAGTCACTTTTTGTCTGTTTTTGTATGCTTGTTTGATTTATATAATAAATGAATGCCTCTGGCAAAGAAATACTTTGAGCATGTTATTGGACAGGAGCAATTTTCCAAGTGGTATTGTCATAGATGGTTTCAGAATAGGAGTATTTAAAAGCAAAGAAAGGAAAGCAGGCTGCTGTCTGCTGTTTTCAATCACCTTTTGGAAAAAAATAAAAGCAGCAAAATCTCGAGAGAACTTCATAAAGCATAAACTATACCAGTCCCCACTTCATAAGGCCATTCTGGAAACAGAGATGTCATCCTGCAGAAGCTGTAGATTAAATGCAATTATTGGAGATCTGAAAGATGGTATCAGGGCTACCTATGCACAGAATTTGCAGTAGGTTCAAATTAAATTTGCCAAAATAAGCAAAAGTTCATTTAATTAGGTTTCATTCTTTTCAAAGTAAAAGAAGAAAGGGGGCAGAGGTGAGGAGGAATGTTTTCCTCTGTAGCTATGTAAAAGAGACAGATCTGCAGATTTCAGTAGCTGAGCTGTGGAAATGAGGCTACCTATGTCACAAGGGCCAGTTAGGCAGCTCTTACTCACTTACGCAGTCTTGTAAACTGCAAGTAAGAACCCACTCCATGCGAGGAAGGAGCTGTATGAATCAGGCACTGAATGCTGGAGCTTGTAGCTGCACCCAAGCTTGAACCATTTATAATCATGCACGTGTGAATTGTTTAAAATTAAATATAGTTTTCTGGGGCCGGGGTTTATTTTGTTTGTTTGTTTTTAAATAAGTATACCTTATTACTAAAACTGGATAGATACGACTGCTTTTTTAACAAAGAAGTGGGCCAACTCTGAACACCGCCCCCCCCCCATTCCTGTGGACTCTGCTTTCCCTTCTTTGATTCATTTATCTCCCTGTAACTTCTCCATCAAGCCAAACTTCCTTCACCTGCAAATGCTTGGTAGCTTGTCAGTTTCTTTCCTGATTCATCTAGAGGAGATACTAGAGAGGTGATGTGAGGCATTACTTCCTCTGTCAGGCTGTGAGTGAGGGCTGTGAGTGAGCTTTTGGAGTACTGCTCTTAGCTGGCTTGGGAGTGAAGGACTGAATGTATTCTCACATTTGGGTCTCCCAAGCAGTATAAAATATTCTGATTAAACTGCTGGCTGGGCCTAGAGCTTATCATGAGTCTGATTTTATTCTTCTGATTCTGATTTTGTGATAGTATCAAATGCCATCAAGACATTAAGTAATTCATGCGGGGTAACCTAGAAGCATGGCCCACAGTTTAGACAAATATAGCTCATCCTAATGTCGTAAAATAAGGTACCATTTTTGCAGAATAGTAAATAAGTGCAGAAGTATTCAATGCTAATGTAATGTGCCAAATTATGACACAACCTAACCCAGTAGTCAAAAGCCCTGTGTACTTTAGACTCAATTCTGCAACATGCTGATCCTAATAATTTCAGTGGGATGAGAGAACACACATCAACTTATGGGACTGAGCTTTTTCTTCTTTCCTTATTGCTATGTATCATGCAAAACTGATAGTGTAATGAGCTAAATTTGGGTCCATTTGCCAGCAGTGAGGTGTCTGGGTTTTTCCGTGTTTTTGTCATATTTATTCCTTAAAATATCAGAGCACAAAATACAAATGAAACACTTTTATGCCTATTCCTTAAAACCAATCTCAGGCAAATGTTTTAGAGTGCTCTGATGCTCCTCATTGGAAGGATGCTTCTGATAAATAATACTTCTGATAAATAATGTTTCTGCAATTTTCCTGTGTTACACTAAAATGTACCGGGAGGATGGAAGGCAGGGGGTGGGGATGACTTCCACCTTGTAAAGCTATATTCGTAATTAGACTGACTTCTAATAGGCTTCAACCTGTGATATTTCAGCATAGGCTAAAGTTGGGGAGGAAGCAAGAATTATCTTGGGTCATAGACTTTACCAGTAAGCTTAAAATTATTCATGGAACAGGGTGCAATAAAGGAACAGACTGGATGGGTGGCTCAGACTCTTCCTTGAAGAAGGGGAAGCGTCTTGACTTCTACCACCTAAGCTCTCTCTCACACACAGGCAAACAAATTAGCTTTGTATGTCATTGCAGTAAAATGCATAATTTCCGTGAGACTTGAGGAAATACTTTTTACATTTTTTTTTTTTTGCTCAAAGTACAATCAGTTAACTTGTGTTTGTGACAGTATGGTTATGAACTGTTCACTGATACTGCTTTTAATCCTTCCTGCTTAAAAATAAAAGATTCATACACATGGAAGCAAAGAGGACCAGCTCACTTCCTCCTATTTTTGAAGGATCAGTGAGGCTCTAAAACTTGACTATTATTTAATTGTGGTTTGTCTACAAACAGTAAAAGAGAGAAAATTACCATATAGGGGTATGTAAGCCTCTTATGTTTCACAACCCAGAGAAGTTAACCTTTCCTCCGTGCGCACACACACAATTGTACAGCAGTACATAAACTTAATAAATCTGAATTTTATCTGAATCTGCAACATAAGCGGAATGACAGGGAAGGCTGTCAGCCCAAACAGCCTGGGAAACCTCAGACAGGTTTAGAACAACAGCTTCCAAATTTTCCAGCTATGACATGGTAGTATAATTTACACCCCATACTCTTTGCATCTTAGACAGTGTGTCACCTCTGTTGAGTCAGGATGACACTGACCAATTTGAAGCAAACATCGGAGAATGAAGTTTAATATCAAAGTGCATGATGCCATTTGTTTCTCTTTTTGTAGAATGGCTGCCTACAAGCTGCTTAAACTGAACTTAAAATAAACTGAAACTAGTATTTATGTGGTGAGGTGGGGCCCAGAATTAATCATTTAAATTATCATTGGACTGGACTGCATAAAAATTGTGAAGAAAAAGAATTTAAAAAAAACCTCAAGAAGATTTGAATTTACAAGAGCCTGTGTTTGCACATGCAGATAGGTGTTAATGTTCCTAGATAAATGTATGCATTTTCCTGTTACATGTGCCAAGTATCTGCTTTACTTGTACAAATACCAGTGTCAGAAGTACAAATGGACATATGGTTTAAAAGGGTGTTTTTGGGACAAAGCCTTGAAAATTTACCCCAAATATTTGATTACTTTGCCAATATTTGATTACATGTAATATGTATTTTTTCAGGGCAAGGTTGTGAAAAGAAGTATTATTAATTGTACTCTTGTGACTAATAAAGTCAAAATATGACTGAACCTTGTAGTAAAACTTTATAGAATCAGGCCCTTGCTTTGTGTTAGCATATGTACTCTAGCTAATGGACTGCATGGCATAAGGAAAGAATGACGTGGATGTTTCAGAGAACAGAAGTCATAGTCTTAGCTTTTGAGCAAATGGCATACATTGTGTGTCCCTCCTATATAAAACAATGAGGAAAACAGCATTTTGTATTTCCACTAAGAAGTCCAAGCGATCTGATGATAATTAGGGCATTTGGATATTTAATATGAATGTATGTAACAAGAGCGAATACCAAAAATAACACAATAAATAAAATGTTTCTTGCACAAGATATACAATTCTTTGTAGCCTCTTTGGGTTAAAAAAAAAAAATCATGTTAATGGGGCTGACTATTTAACAGAATTTTGTGGCTGAGGTCTGGGAAACACAGAGGAGCTCTTGTGTTTACCAGGCCACCCCGAAAGGCAAGAGGGCATAAGTCACTTATAAACAGTGGCAGAGCACAAGCAATGTTGTCTTTGAAAAGATTTCATTTTTTCCCTTGAATCGGCTACAGTCTGTTGCTGAAGGTCACCACAGTTTGCAATCTTTGGCAGAAGGCTTCTTCCATTTTTGGTAGTGGCAGCCTGAATTTTTTGGAAGTGTTTTCCTCTGAAACTGCCATTATCTTCCAAACCTGTTTCATGTTATCATTGTCAGATGCTTCTTCCCTGAGTTACTCAGAACAAAATGCGGGGGGGGGTGGTGTTGTGGGTTTTTTTGAAAGCATGGAATTGAGTCATATGGTTATGATTTGAGAATGTCAAGCCTGATTTTTTTATTATTATTATTTTGAAAAAACTGTACCTTTTTCTCTGGGCAGTGAACTCAATGCAGAGACATCAAAGGGAATGTGTGCTGGATCAAGGTGATTTTTTTTTCTCAACCACATCATTGCCAGCTGTGGTGTTTATGATTAGAGGCAGGCGTTCCAGACACCTCTGAGTCCTCACTGAGCGTCAGATCTTTAACAGGATCCATCCCAACTGAGTGACACTAAACAGACAGCCAGGGGGGAGTTGGTGGGGTAGAGCTGTGTGTTTGGGGGGGGGCGGTTGTTGGTGTTCAGTGCACTTGCCAGCCAAGCTTATAATAAACTCTGCTAATGCCAGGCTTTAAGCTGCCCAGAGGCCCTGTATCATGCCTTTCAGGACTGCTTTCATTAGCAGAGGGGATGACTAGAGCCCAGCAAATGCTGTCATTGATCCTCTCTCACTGAGTGCATGGATGTGCAGCATTCAGGTCACAGACCACTCAGCTCTGAAGCGGCTCCATTTCACACTCCTGACAGCCACATACTGTTGACTTCCAGGAGTTGACACAATTCCCCCTCGGATCTGATTCTCTGCTCCGTGCAGTTAACTACATTGAATTCCCCCTGGATGCTCCCTCTGCTAGAAATATTAACACTTGTTTACAGGTCTTGTTGACATAAGATTTCTGCAAATAGCCAGCCATTCTGATGCTCACACTCTATTTCATGCATTCTTGTTTTTAATTCTTTTCCTACTTCAGGAGTGGGGGTGCGGGGGAAGAAGAGGAGGCAGTTTAACTGTGTCAGCGCTAAATTGCTTTGCAGACCAGAAAGCAGGCTGTAGCTTCCTCTTTGTGAAACAATTTAAAAACCAGTATCTGATGCAAGGTGGCTGCTGAACATAAAATTAGTTGCTTTGAATTATAATTTGAAGCAGAGGAGAAATTTTTATTCTAATCATTAGCAGAGGAATCACTTGGCTTGTTTCTGATATAAGGGTGCAAAAGCATTTGTTGTATATGGTACCTTAAAGTGCATCTATCATAACAATCGCATAATAAAAGTGTATTGCAATAACAGTAAAAAAGAAATAAATTTTTGCACTTTAAAAGTAAAATCGTATGTTATGCTAAAATTCTCATACTTTTCCTTTATGACAAGCTAGCTAAAGTTATATGACCATACAAACTCTCATAGTGCACTGCTGAAGGGGTGAACTGCCTGATTTTTTCATTTTACACTAGTTTTACATGGGTGTGATTTCACTGACATCTGTGAAGTTATTCCTGATTTATAATGGTGTAGCTGAGACCTTAGAGAAACCAAATTACTTTTCTGTATATAGTAGTGAGTAGGGTTCAGTGGAGGTATCTCAGCATAAGAAGGGTTTGTTGGTTCTGTTTTGACTTGGAGTGTCATCTCAACTGCACTATTCTAAAGTCTATGACATTCCATGACAGCGTAAAATCAGTGTGAGATCAGAATAAGGCCCTCCTTTCTACATGAAACACTGAGGAGAATGGGCTGGAAGCCTGCCTTTATGCTAGTCATGAGCAAGACTCAAAATGATTTGAATGTTTGATTTGGAAACCCTCCTTCAAAATACTGGAACTGAAGTTATCCTGGTCTCACCCTTCCCAACTCTCTCCCCTCCCCCCCAAAAAGGAAAGAGAATGAAGTACTGAACCTTTTCTGAAAAATTATACTTTTCAAATATATTTTTACAAACAATCTTTATATAAATTCCATATTCTGGCCATGACTGGAACCCAAAGCACGGGGAACCTTGTGAGTGACCTTCTCCTAGCACGAAATTGGATTTTTTGAAGTTTTCCCATCACTAATAAATGTAATGACTTCTTTCACCTATCAGTTCTTACCGCCATTTTTACTTCAACAGTCTGTCTCTGTACAACTTGCCTCTGCTTTGCCAACTTAGATCTTCCATATCTCCATAATATGATCTTTGACCCTATTCCTTTCCCCCTCCTTCCTCCTGAGAACAACCAGTTGTGTAGTTCTCCCCCAATCTCCCACCAATTGTCTAGACCCAGCAGCTCCTATTCTCTGTTTTCTCCCTACTGCCATCTCCCTACATACTGTAAATCTGCTCTGGGAAAAGGTCCCATTAAAAAGGAGTTTTGTCTTGTACATCTGAAAGATCCATCTGTATTCCTGAAATGAAAAAAAAGACCATGCTTTGACATAAAGCTGTCTATAAATAAAGATCAATACAACCCTATTGTATCTGAACTCATGCCTCTCAGATTGCCTCTCATTCTGTATCCCAGTTCTTTGAGCATTCCAGAAACAGCAACCTAAATACTGGCAGCCATTTCATTTGCTCTCTAGCTGGAGATGCAGACCAGAGTGCTGGGAGTCTCTGTTTGGTAATCCTACAGTGGTTAGGAGCATCCATTATAGAAGTGACATCTTCAAGCCTTGTGGGGAAGTGTGGTAACTGTACCACTGACAGCTGCTTCCGTGGTTCAGTTCTTGGATGCCAGCTGCCTGTCCTAATATAATTAGTAAGTGGAGAAAGGAAAGAAAGACAGGGAAGAAAGAAATGAAAATGGACTTAACCCCGATGTTGTTCCTATTACTATGCCAGTTAGGTTTTATTATAATAGGGGCCATACAAATACCTACAAGGAGAGTGCAAGTGAGTATTGATGGGTTATTTCTCTGTCTGTTACTGTACTGTTGTACCTGATTGTCCATATCAGTAGCATACTGCCCTAGGCCAGAAAAGCTTGCAGTGATACTTCCTGTATGACAGCAGAATGGTGGGTTTGGTTTGGGTCTTGATCTGGCTGGGACTTTTCTGACAAAACAGGTTCTTTTCAGAAAATGTCAGTTCATCAAAACAGAAACTCTTTTGTGTGAATGAACCAGTTTTGAACTAAACTTGCATTAGAAAAGGGTTTCTAGCTCCAGAATAGAATTTCTCATCAAAACCAGGAGAGGGAGAGAGAGACAGACAGTCACCCCAGAATATCCAACAACTTGGTAGGTAGGGCACTCACCTAGGATGTGGGAAAATGATAAAGTGAGGACTTGAACCTAGGTCTCCAACATCCCAATGAAAGCGCTGGCCACCAGGCCACTGGTGGTTTGTGAGGGGTGGAGTATTTCTCTCCCTATTTCCCCTCTTTAATGGAAAAACTTCTAATGGTCTCTCTATCCCAATGCAAAGTGAGAACATTTTTGAAATTGTAAAAATGTTTGTAATTTCCAAAATTTGTATGGGATGAGAGCTGTTTTCCATCCAGCTAGGACAGAAAATAAAATGACAGACTGAAAGAAAAAAAATACTAATCTCCCCCTGCATGTAACTGAAAAAGTGCATGCTTGTCTGGAGCAGGAAAGATCTCCAGCTTTGACCTTTTAGTATTGTTACCCTTCCCCCCTAAAAGCACCCTCCATCTACCTTTCCCTCTTCCTAAATGCAGGTTTTATCTCTGTGGGCGCAGACAGAAGTTATATTTGTTGTGCGATTGGCCCCCTGAAAGCATTCTCCAGCCATGCCTTGACACACGTGCATGGCTGCAGTGTGCTTTAAAAGTGGCTGATCATGTGACACATTAATCCTCATCTAATGTGAATCTAATGTGGTACCTATCTTCAAGAAAGGGAGGAAAGTGAATCTGGCAAACTATAGGCCCATCAGCCTGACCTCTATCCCGGGGAAGGTCTTAGAAAAGTTTATTAAAGAGGCCATCCTTAATGGCCTGGCTGACACCAACATCCTGAGGGATAGCCAGCATGGGTTTGTTGCAGGTAGGTCTTGCTTGACCAATCTTATTTCCTTCTATGACTAGATGACCTATCACCTGGACAAGGGAGAAGAGATTGATGTCATGCATCTTGACTTCAAAAAAGCCTTCAGTCTGGTATCCCATGATCACCTCTTGACGAAACTGGCCAATTGTGGCCTTGGGTCCACCAAGATCCGCTGGCTGGGAAATTGGCTCCGTGGTCGGACCCAGAGGGTGGTAATTGACAGAAGTCGATTGTCATGGTGCCCTTTGACCAGCGGGGTCCCCCAAGGCTCTGTCCTTAGACCCATATTGTTCAACATCTTCATTAATGATGTGGACATTGGAGTCAGAAGCAGACTGGCCAGGTTCGCCGATGACACCAAACTTTGGGGCAAAGCATCCACACCTGAAGACAGGAAGGTGATCCGGGCTGACCTGGACAGGCTCAGCAAATGGGCAGATGAGAACCTGATGGTGTTTAACACTGAAAAATGCAAAGTTCTCCACCTTGGGAGGAAAAACCTGCAGCATCCTTATAGGCTCGGCAGTGCTACACTGGCTAGCACTACGGAAGAAAGAGACTTGGGGGTCATCATTGACCACAAGATGA
>NW_005841988.1:2039086-2069632 GCF_000455745.1 Alligator sinensis
AGGCTGAGAGCTATGGGGCTCTTTAGCCTGGAAAACCGCAGGCTCAGGGGTGATCTGATGGCCACCTATAAGTTCATCAGGGGTGACCAGCAGTATCTGGGGGAATGTTTGTTCACCAGAGCGCCCCAAGGGATGACGAGGTCAAACGGTTATAAACTACTGCAAGACCGTTTCAGGCTGGACATAAGGAAGAATTTCTTTACTGTCCGAGCCCCCAGGGTCTGGAATATCTTGCCATCGGAGGTGGTTCAAGCACCTGCATTGAACACCTTCAAGAAAAAATTGGATGCTTATCTTGCTGGGATCCTATGGCCCCAGCTGACTTCCTTCTTTCAGACGGGGGGCTGGAATCGATGATCTTCCGAGGTCCCTTCCAGCCCTAATGTCTATGAAATCTATAATGAGGGATCAGATGAAGGCGCTCCAAAGTGGAATGCCTTAGGGTACTTGTGTTTCCTAGAATCAATCTGTCAGTGCAGTCGGGGCTGGGTTGATGCAGCCCAGCCCCACCCACAGTGCTGTCTGCAGGAAGAGAGAGGGGAGGGGGAGCTGTAGGCTAGGTTTTGCTCAGCCTGAGCTGGAGCGGAGACAGGTGAATTGGAGCCCCCCTGTATTGTGCAGTTTAGGCCAGGCCAAACCCCAGCCCACTGCTCCCCCTTTTCCTCTCCCTTCCTGGAGATGGCACCGGAATTGAAATGGGGGAGTGGGGGCTGCATCAGCCCAGCCTCGATTGCAGGACAGGTAGGCAGGCTCAATTCCCCTCCCTCCCCCGATACAAAGGTGATTGACTGTTGGGCTGGGGGCCGCTCTAACTAATGGCACCATGAGTTAGAGTGGGGACCTAAAGCGTCTGTCAGCACCCTGCATCTTCATCAACTCTCCTAGCCAACCTTCTAGCCCAGTTTTGCCTCTCTGTAGGTTGCCACTGATATGCATTCCTTTCTATGCCATCCTGCAGCAACAAGTAAGCCCAAACCCTGGTGCATGTCCTCACCCATCTTGTTCCTAAACCTGCAAGATGCTCAGATTTACAAATTCTTTGCATCCAGAAACTAGGTATCATTGGAAGGGTGAACAACAAAATCTCAGTTTATGCATCCTGTAAACACCTATCCTTGTCCTTTATAATTAAAAATACATCACATTTAATTGATATCAATACCAGGTTCCTACATAAAACTTTACCCATTTATTTTTGTCTTTTTTATTTTCTTGAATGGAAAATAAAATTAAGATGTATTTTTCTGCAAAAGTGGTTGTGTTGTCAAATCTGAAAACAATGAAATTTAATGCAATGCGCTTAGGCTGGCAGGGGTTTTTTTTTGAAAGGGAGGCTGGTGGCTGAAATAAAAATAAGTGGCATATTAATTAGCTCCCAAATAAAGTTGTCAACCCTACTGCATATGTCTACATAGAGATTATGAACGCTATTCAGAAATTAGAGAGGAAGAAAATAGAATGCTGAGATTGGAAGTTGAGCTTCACTTAAATTTTTAGCCTGCAACAAAGACTAAAAGTTTTTAGTGATATCTTGGGTTTGCTTTTTTTTTTTTTTTTTAATTACAAGATTTTCATCTAGTAAGAAATATTGCAACCACCAATTTAAGTCCCTTGTTCTTTTAGGCCTGTCAGGACTGGGTGTCCTTTGAAAAAAGCATACTCAAGTCCCCAGGGGAGGGAGTACTTTATGTCATGCGTACAAAAAAACCCAGTTTTTCTGACAGTAGAGTAGCATTGGGGAGCTTCAGGAGATGTATGCATCAGGAGGATCTGCTGGCCTGAGGAGGGACAAAATGATGAAAGTACTTGTGGATTTTCCTTTTGACAAAAATAATGTAATCAACAGCCAACTTTTAAATTAATGTAAGGTGATCATATTTGCAAGTGAAAAGTACAGCAGGAGGGACAGTCTTGTGGGATGTGAAGAAGATTGGAACAATAAGACTTTGGTGGTCAGGGAGGGCTATGTTTATTAGAGAAAGCAGGGAACTTGCTGAAAGGTCTGGTGAGAAGGAACAGGGACAGAACAACAGCCAGTAACTGACCTGGTGGGGATAATCTGTGTGGAAAATACAGGTTCAGACATCCTACCTTGAATTGTATTCGTTCAGTCAGCCATGAGTATATGTAATACCAATAACATAAACCTAGAAAACATGGACAAGTCCATCAGATAACCTTGGGACAAAATAAAGAGATATTTTGCTTGTGTTTCGCAAATGACTTTCCAGGCTGTTATATGGGACTGCTACTGTTAGATGGGTAATGCCACCTACGCTTCCATAGTTAACATAATAGTAAAGTGTGGGACAACTTCTTTTTGAAAGCGATGAAATCTATAGTTTTCAAACTTTAACTTTCTCCCTCTAAACAAAGGGGTGGCAAACTCAAACGCGATGGCAAGCCAGATCTGGACCCTGGGGCTTCTCATGGGCTGGATGACCCACCTCTGGATCCAGCCCATGGGGCTTCTGTCTGCAGCTGTTGGAGCTGCTGTATCAGTGCCAGTAGCCAAGTTAATGCCATTGCTGTTGAAGCCCTGTTGTATGACTGCTGCACCTACTGTGTTAGTGTAGCCAGCAGCAAGCAAAACCCTTACATTTGGTGGTGGACATTCGCTTGAGCAGTGGTGACATTAACTCCTTCGCTATTGGCAACTGGTGAAAAGCTCTGTAGGCTGGATCTGGCTCACAGGCTGGATATTTAACCCCCCGCCCCGCTCTAAAACCTGATCACTCATGCAGGGAGGCTAGAGAAATAGACAGAGGCTTTGGAAAGGTACGCACATTGATTTCTGACAGTTTTTCTTGCCAAAATAGTAAGCCTGCTACTTGAGCAGCCATCACAAATATGCTGTACAGTTGTCCCCTTGTATTAACATTTCAATGACTCAGGGAGTTCTTTTGATCCAGTAGTATAATCAAGATTATTGGAAGGTGCCATAAATAACACAGAAGAGTATACTGTAGTCACTGCTTTGCAGTTACTCGGCAACAACATTTGTTTAGGCTTCTTGTGGCTTGTGACTTCTTGGCATTTTTTGTTCTCCTTCATAGTTTTGTCAAATACCCCTAACCTACACAAACATATATGTAATCTAACAAATACAACCTACATTAAAATTGAAGAGTCAAGCACACCAATGGTAGGCAGTGCTAAAATTAAGTTTGTCCCTGCAACCTTAGTTCACCTGCTTTGTTCAGATGCATAATAATGCAGTGCTTTATAATATGAAAAAATGGAAAAAAGCACTGCATATCATTTTTTCAACAGCACCATGCTCTCGCTCACTGCACTGAATAGTGCTCATTTAATGAGCAGCAATTCAATATTTTGTTTTATCCTCGTTGTTCAGTGCGTGGCCCCATGGCTTATTTACTGCACACTATACAAATGCTGCTCTGAAGACAGAATTCTTAATTTCCTCATGGGCTTTTCTGTGGTGCTCATCATTATTGTATCTGAGTATTTCAAAAATATCAATGAACTTATTTTCACAACACTCCTGAAGTTATTCAGTAGTTTTGTTTCCATTTTATTGATGGGGCACTGAAGCACAGTATCCCAAAAGTGTGCACTAATTTTGGGTGCCCTGTTTGCGATGTGGCCTAATTTTGTGCCAATTTTAACATGGTATATTATTCATACAACATCATTTGTTCAGAGCACAGTTCTTATTGCCTTCAGTGGCAGGTGTTAAACTTGTCTACACACAGTACCACAATTGTATATTTAAACAATGAACAGTGCTGCCCTATATTGGGACACCTATGCTAGCTTCAGATAAGTTGGTGTGTTAAGAAATATAAGCTTAAGTCCCAGAACCAGTTTAGTTGTGTTGCCATGGAGCTTGTTTGATGAGCTTTAGTTAAAGCGCCCCTGCTGCCATTTTGAAATGCAGGATGCTGAATACACAGGACGCTGAATACACAAGATGCTAGAGCAGCTCCCAAGAGCCGCTTACTTAAAACTCCCCCCATTGCCCCCACCCCAGAGCACATGTATAGGTACCCAAGGGTAAACAGATTAGCTAGGTAGGTTGTCACTAGCAGTAGTGACATGGCAGCACAGGTGTTAGTGTAGTGAGTACCAGGGTCCGCAGCAGACCCAAGTAAGTACCAAGGTTCCCAGTAGACTTATGCAGCCCACACCTAAGTCAGTATCATTACATCTACGCTGCTATTGTTTCCCAAAATTTATGCATATAGACATACTGCAGTCACACCTGCCAGATGCAGTATAGGCAATGATGCACAGCTTCTTTCTTCCTGTAATTCTCATTCATTACTAGGGTTCCAGTTTTTCTGTTTCCTGGGGGAAAATGGAAAAAAAACCACAGATTTTCCCCTTTTAACCAAGAAAAAGTCAGATTTTTCATTTTAATGGGAAATACATGGATTTTCCACTTTTGAAAAGAGCTCTCTGCAGGCTGGCAGAATTCCATCCTGCAAGGGGCTGGGGGGAGAGGGATGAGAGTGGTAAGGAGAGTGGGTGGGGCTGGCTCCCCGCTGCTTTGTGCACTCCTGGGGGGGCAGGGCATGTGCCCCCTGATTTTTGTGTGGAGCAGGGATGGGCTCTGCGGTGCAGGTTCTTTTCTTCTCTGGAAGTTTTATCAAGATTTCTCATTCCTTTTTGATCAGGAAAGCTATTTGTCAAAACTTGAAAAAAAAAACCCTTTCTAAATTTTCGTATGTTAATAGAGTGCTGTAAAACACAGCCTCTGGTTATGGATAGAGGTAACTTTTAAATGCTTCAAAAGAGAAGGAGGAGTTGCTGCTCAGGAGGGTGCAACATTTGTTGCTATGTAACTGTTATGTCCACATGCTGCTATAAAAATACAAATGAGTAAATCAGGGTGTCAAACACATCTGGCCCCATGGGACTGCCTCTGTGGCCTGGATTAGGTCTGTGGAACTTCTCCCACCTGCCCTCCTCCCACATGCTAGATCCAGCGCTCACTGCTCTTGCTCCAGCTGGTCCAGGACTATGCTGCCCATGGTGTCCACTCTGGCCAGATTGGGACATGAACTGCACAAAGCATCTACCCCATCTGGTCTGGAACAGACACCATGTACAGCACAGGTCCCAGACCAGCTGTAGCAGGGGTTGGATCCAGCACGCATGGGGACCTGCCGCCCCACCCCACCCCACCCCACCCTCCTACATACTTGATCAATGCCTGCTTTGGCTGGTATGTGCCTGCGCAGCCCACAGCACCCACTCCAGGACTCGCTCAGCACATGGCACCCACCCTGGATTGCCTGGAGTCGGTGCTATATATAATGCAGTGCTGGACTGGCTCAAGCAGGTGCTGTGGATCCAGCATGTTGGGTGGTGGTAGACTGGCCCCACATGGGGCCAGCCCTGGTTACCAGATGATGTTGCTCTGAAGGCTGTATCTTTGACACCCCTGAGCTAAATTGATGTAAATATAACCCAGAATGAAGCCAGGTTACAATTGCAATGGTTTTGTTACATGTGTATTGTCATAAGAACATGCAGGAGTAACAGCTACATCATATAGTTACTAATCAACTGCATGTGTTCATAATCAAACAAGGGTTTGTCTCGGTATGTGCAATTGTTAGGTATAATTTCCTATCTTAAACAAAAAAAGGGAAGAGGAGCAACAGGAGTCTCATCATGTGGAACCATCCAAAGACTTCCATGAATCTCCAGTGCTGATAGCATTGGTTTCTGCCATTTGAGCTAATGGAGTAACAGAAAACAGGAACCAGCTGTTGTCCTCAATGCAGAGCAGTCACTAAACCCCCAGGCCTAGCACACCACTCCTCAGCCTTTCTTTCCTTCTCCTCTGTGCCTCTTGGATATTCACAAGATAAGGGATTGATTCTTTTTGCTCTCAGTTCCTATCCCTGGCTCTCAGGAAGAGGCACTGCAGAGAGATTCCTGTTTAACCCTGAGTTAGAACATGCTTTTTACAGACAGGCCCTTCTGAGAATTTAGCAGCCAAACTCTAACAAGTGTAGTGCGCATGTGAAATCTGAGAGCACTGGAAACTCTCAACTTGATCAAATGCAGACAAATTTTTGCAGGAATCGCAAACAGTACATCTGTGACACTAGGTCTGCAAATAGATATAGTTTTTGTCGCAGGATCACCTGTGAAGGAAGTGTCCCTGCAGGGGAATTGAAGGAAGTGTCCCTGCACACCTCTGCAAGCAGGGACCCATAGGGTTCCCTGGCTCTGCAGAGTGGAACTCTTACCTCAGAATCACCTACTTGGAGCAAATGGAGAGCATGGGCAGCTCTGGGCTGCAGGAATTGTTCTCTAGACGGCATGTAAGTGTTGACAGGGGGGAGGGCACAGCTCCATACCACCACCCCCACTGCTGCCAGACCCTGGTTCTAGCTGGGCTGCAGCTCCACTGTTGGCACAGAAAACTGCCCCCATGTGCCCGCCTCTCCCCACATCACCAATGGATCACACCATAAATGAACGGATGTCCTTAGGGATAAAGCATGACAAACTGACCGGATGTTATTGCACAAACGTTTTTGGACACTTTGAGTGCAACGATGTGCAAGGACATCTATTTGCTCTTGTGCTGCCACAAAAATGTTAACGGTGGCACAAGGTTGACACCTGTTTGCAGCCTGGAGCAAACCTCTACCAAATTTCGCAGACATGCACAAAATGCACTAAAACATCTTGAGGTAAAAATTGCAAGATTTTTTACCTATAAGAAAATGTTTTGAGAAGCAGCTCACTTTTTTTCTGAAATTTATAAAAAATAAAAATTGATCTCGAGGCAGATTTTTGGAACTGCAGTTTTCAGCCCAAACATTTAAAGTTTAGCAAATATATAGCCAATTGAAAAAAGTATCTTTTAACAAGAAGCATTGGAGAATTTTAAGTATAGATGCCGTATGTAAAGTGTATATGTGATTCTTTCTTGCTGTTAGCCCAGATTTGATACATAGTTTCTTCTCTTTTAGTGTTCAGTGTTGATTTCTGGGAGTAATGTCAGATGTGAACTGCTGGAGAGACTAGAAGAATTTTAGGAATATGGTGGGGCAGATGAAATAGAGAGAAACAGGCTGGACATTTCCATATATGACTGAATGAAATCTGAAGAAAATGTAGGCCTGTAAGTAAAAACTGCTTTGAGGCAGCCTTACTATGCATAGCTGGCACTTGCTTACTTGATCACCAGAGGTCTCACTGACCTTGGCAGCATTGTATGACTCATACTTTCACATGGATGAACTGTTCCTGAACAATTTCTTCCGAAGTACTAGGCACAAGCAGGCTTTTCATTTCTTTTACAGTAGGCAGGTATAGCAGGGTTTTTTTTCCTTTTCTTTTTCCCCTTTTTATGCTTTAACAGACTTGTTTATTGTGGCTATTGCAAGGAGTATTCAGGTCAAGATTATTTTAGGAACTCTTTTTTGGTGACATACCAAGTTATTTCTCATAGAAAAAAATGGGTTCACAATGAACACATTGTGATATCTTGTATTAAAGTGGAATTGATTTCTCTGATAAATCACTACATGTCTCTATTACGGTATCTTAAAAGTAGATACAAGGCTGTATAGAGATAGTAGTTAGAGTTGTAGTTTACTGGTTACAGAAACATTTTTCCCTTTGTACCATCTCTAAAATTAAACCAACGTACTTGAAAATCCTTGTGTGTGGTCCTGGGTTCTGGAAGATCCATGGATAATTGGGCAAGGTGTTTTGGAGATATGAGAGCTTGGAAACAGTAAAGGTTTTTTTCTGTTTGTAAGGTTTTTTTGGAACAGAATATCTCAGGAACAGTTTGGCCAAGAAACTAATCTGCTTTAATAATCTTTCCTAGATGAGGCCCTACTGCCTTTTAAGATTCTTAGAAAGGGTCAGTGCCTAATTTTGGAATTATTTGCCACTATCTAACCTTTCTGTTGTCCATGAGCTGTATTGCAGATTTTTAAGATCTGCAGTGGTGTGCACTTCCTAATCATCCTGCATTGGTGAAACGTCTTGTTTCTTTCTGGCTAGGGACAGACATTACACACAAACCAGTTTAAGTGATCAGAAACTGGTTTAAACCTGTAACAGAACAGATGTTCAGGAAGTATAAATCAGTTTGAGAATGGCTGAAACTGATTTGAGATAAACCTGGTTGAATATAGTATCATACTTAACTGATTTGGGTCAAACCAGTTCATGCAATGTTTGTCCCCGACCCCTTGCTGGTTTAAATTAAACCAGGCTCCCCCAGCATCCCAGCATGCTCTCTGGGCTGGACGGGGCTGGCCCCTCCCTTCTGCTTCCTGAGTGCCACTCCAGCAGTCTCTGCAGGCATCTGCCTGGCTTCTGCTCCCCTCCTCCCACTCTCTGCTAAGCAGGCTCCCCACTCTTCCTCCTGTCCCCAGCCCCTCACAGACACCTCTCACCATTAGCTGCCAGACCACATACTGGCTACCTCTGAGCTGTGGCACATAGGACAAAGGCAGAATCAACAGATAGCTGGCAATGTCCCTCTGTTTTCTTAATGGGGTGATAAACGCGGAGTTAGGGGTGATAAACATTCCCTGCTGGGCTGTGCAGGAGCGGGGTGGGGAACCCCTCCCTAATCAGTGTCCTGCCAGGGCTTGGCCACACCCCCCTCAGCTCAGCTCTGTGGAAGGAAGGGAGGGCTGTTGTAGCACCCCCCCCCCCCCCCCCCCGCCTCCCAGCCGCCACACAAGGGGGCTGCTAGCCAGAGCCACTGCAGGTATGTGCCTGCATTTCTGGGATGTCTGTCTGGTTACAAATCTGATTCAACATAGCCAGGTTAGACTAACCTGAAAAGATTGAATCAATTCAGGTTCAGGCTTTTTGAATGTCTGTCCCTAGCCTCTAAGGTTAAGTTGTTTAGTAAATCCTTGACAAAGGAGGTTCTGTTCAGGAACTTTAAGGAACACAACAGATATGCTTCCATGAGAGTTAGTAGACTTTACCTTGAAAATATAACTGGATTATATGAAATAATGTTAAAAAAAAATGTTCGCTTTACTCTGATGAAATTCTGCATTTCTGAAAACTGGAAGATGATAAATTTTCTTACATAACATAAATGCCATCTAGGATGCAATTTTTAGTTGCGTATTATGTGGGTAATGCATCTATTTACTTAGAAGTGATATAATTTCTTTTTCCTTGGATAGCTATCTAAAAAACTAAAGGAAATGTCCAGAGAAAAGGTAAAAAACTTTCTTAACTAAGTACTCAGTTATCACACACAAGATTAAATCACGTTTAGTTGATTAGAAATAGTATTAAATCCTGTAAATATTGTAGTGATAAAAATAGTATTCTAACATAAGATTTTTATTAAAATGCTAACTTTAAATATCTAGTAAGTAAGATGATCTTGGATTTACTAAGTCAAATACACAAATCACTGAGATTTACAAAGTCTCTGAGGGCAGCACAATGACACTTCATTGCTGGCTCTACCTGGACTGGAAGAGAAGACATCTGACAGCTCACGGGAAGTTAAGAGCAAAGAAGGAAGTAGGTTTCAGACTCCAATTCTATCACTCCACATTTGTAGAGTACTCTCTTTTCCAGTGATGAAAGACTGGAAAATCAAAAGGGGTTAAAGCTTTGCTTTCTTGGCAGGCCTGTGAAGGGTATAGGAGAAGGTACTATTCATTTCCTAGGGGCTTGGATACTCCCTAGTGTGCATGTACATTACAGTTGTTCTGCTTATGTGCAGTTTGCTGCTTAGCCATGCAATAGGCCTTATGGGAACTACAATTGCTTTAGCTGCCACTTGCTTAGGAGCTGATTCTTGAACTGTTTTTGGTGCTGTTCCTGATCTCATTTCAAAGGTGCTTGTTCTATATTGGTTTAGTGTTACTGGAAAATGCTTGGTGGTTGTCACATATCTAAAGGTGGTCTCTACAGAGCTTTCATTCATCTACATAGGCAGATCTATAATTATATTTGTGAAGCAGGGCTTTCTAATTCCGGCTTATAAACTTTTATTTTAAAAAGGCTTGACAGCTTGAAAATTCAGATAATGTGACTGACCACCGCGGCAGCACTCATCTTTTGAACCCAACCACACCACGATACCATTTTTCATTCAAGTACAGTCCATAAATTCTGACCAAGATACACAGATATACCCATCACCTCTCAACTATTATGAAACCCTTTTTCTGTGTCAGCTTTCCTCTTCCCAACTGGTAAGAGGCAGAAAACTTTCTGCCTTGTTGCTGGTAGGTTTTTGTCAAGCATTAGTGAGAACAGAACTTGGAGGCAAGGGATTTATATAAGGAAGTAAGTGTAGGTGGAGGGCTAATTTGGCCTGAAGAACAATTGTTACTGGTTATGCTGTGTGGTATCCTTTGTCTACACAGCAACATTTAGAAAAGTTAAAAAAAATTAACTTGAGGTGTGAATTTAGTGTGTATAATTTAAAGTACATTAAATCCTCATGTGGACACTCAAATGTAAATGTGTCCTCAGTATACTGCAGCTTCATCTTCTTTCAAGTAATTACAGGGCACATCTACACAAGACATTTACTGTACAGTAGAGTAATTAGCTCTGCAGTAAACATCTTGGTGTCTACATGTGCGGCCCTTTTAGGCCTCAGGAAACTCATAAACTCTACAGCAGTTAGTACTTATAAATATTAATACCTGTATTATGTGGGGAGGCTGGACCCAATGATCTCTGAGGTCCCCTCCAGCCCTTAACAATCTATGAATCAATGTATGTGGGTAACATCTTTTTACTTAGAAGTAATATAATTTCTTTTTCCTTTGATAGCTACATAAAATCTAAGAAAACTTCCAGAGAAAAAGTAAAAAAAAAGTTCTTAACTAACCACTCAGAGCCAGCTTCCCTTCCTTCTCCCTTCCCCACCCCCTCCAACTCCACATGTAAATACAAGTACTAACCTGCGGTAGAATTTTTTCATGTACAACAATACATATATAAATGCTGACCTAGCTGACTGGGGCTTGAGGATACTTCAGAGCAGGGGCTGCCTACCAACTAGGATATTGAGTAGGTCAGAGCAGCCCCAGGCTGGCACGCTAACGCCCTGGGGCCCCTTGCCAACTGGGGCTTCTCAGACCCAGCTCAATGTGCTGTGGTCCTGGGCACATGTGTAAACACGGTGCCCATGAGCAGTAACCTCTGGTACAATATGCTCCAGAGTTTATTTTGTCATATTAATATGCATGTGTTGATGAGCCCACAGTCAACTAAGACTACTTTACTTCTGTATCAGGATGTCCCTAAAGACTTAATGTACTTCCTCTTAAGTGCATTAACTTCACACTTTAGTAAATTCACTTTAATTTTTCTGTGTGTCTGTGTGGACAGGCTCTGGAAGTATGCAATAAGTTAGTAGGATGGCCAATACAAAAAGAAAATCTTTTATATGCACAATAACCAGATTCAAGCTGGTAGTTAGAGACAAATAATGATTATGGGAACCTATAATGGCTTTTTTGGCCAAGTCCCCTTTTCTGGGTAGGATAACCCTTTTATGGAGGTGATTGCCTGAAGGTATTCTATCAGCAGTTTCCTATGTATTCAGTTTCAGCGCTCTGCTCAGTGCTAAAAGAGCTCATTTTTTGTGGCAAGTTCTTATGTAGAATAAGTTTGGGATAGTAATATGTATGCTGAATCCTTTAAAGAAGGTGATTAAACAAAAGGAATTGATTGTTATGCAACCAGCTTTAGCCAAATTATAGCGAGATGTTAGTCCTTATGGATGAAATGCTAAGCTGCCATAGCCTTCCACCTGTTCAGAAGAGCTATAATAGCCCGGTAGTGTGCAAACTCTTGACTCTGCTTTCAAAAATTAGTTTTCCAATTTCCATGAATAATAACCCACACCTATAGGCTGATGTATGGATATTGAAAAAAATGAATAACTTTCCTGGTTAAGTAATTATTTGCACATGAAAATACATGACTTACTTCTTGAGACTGAGCCTGTTTTTGGCTCTTTTGAAAAGTAGCCTTGCTTGCTCCATCAATCCTATTTGCAAAAAAGAATAATTGTCATTTTGTGTTAGAAGTACAGTTTAGCAGAATTGAAGACTGAAGGGTTAAAAATCTTTCTGATCCGCAGAAGCTTGAGCTTCAAATTCTGTTTTCCTTTCCACACTGAAAATAGAACTGTATTGACTCTGCTGCTTTATGTGATATCTTTATTGTACAAGATAAATGTTGATTGGAAAAAAAATCTCACTTCTGCATGAGTAAGTAAAAGAAGGGTTGATGTTTCATTGTAAGTTTTTTTTTCTTTAATGCACCTTTAACAAGATCACTTCAAACACACAAAACCTGTTATTGATATAGGTTTTTAAGAATAGTGAACATAAAGAATCACCTTTACAACTGATTTGCAGGGTATGAAACTAACATCTGAGCCTCAGCAGTTTTTAAAAATCACCTCTTTCTGTTTCTGAAGACTTTTTGTCCTTAATGTCCCTCTCTTCAGGCTTTTGTATGGTGTGGAATTTGAAGATTCAGGGGTTAAAAGCCAAGTTAGCTCTATAAATCAGAAGACAGTTTCACTTATCAGAGTACTGTTTTTCACTTCAATAGACTGCTAGTTCTGTCATTGGTGCCAGGCTCTGCCTTATCGCTTAACCATCAGCCCTGCATACTGGAATGCTCTTTGTTTGGATTATTTACTTCTACTATAAACAAAGATTAGAGCAAAAAATTTCAACCATGGAGCCCATGTGCTGTCAAACTGTTGCTGGCAAATCACAGTCGTGTGTTGTAGGGAGTTGTTCATTTCTCAAAAACAGGACTGGCAATAGGACATTTGGCTTTAAATGCAAGAGGATAACAGACATGATAAGAATTATGGGAAGGATGTATAGACTTTTTATATCTATAAAAGATTTCATTCTCTGCATAGTCTGGGCATAGTGGATAATGCTTGTATCGAAGGGTCAATTTCACAAAAATTTATGAGAATTTTGATTCAGTAGCAGAGCCAAAATGTATCCTCTTTTATCTCAGATACATTAGACTGGATATTTTTTGAAATTTCTAGTACTACTTTATTTCAGCTGAGCTGAAAGTAATGTTGTGAAAATGCTCTTTTGTGGTATTGTAATATATCTGCTTCTACCTGAAATCTGGAAGTGCAGAGCAAGATTACAATAAAAAATGAAGATAGCCAAACCATTCTGAGTCTCAAGTAAAAAATAAATACATAAATAAATAAAAGTGTGTGAAAACAAACCCTGGATTTGATTCCGTTCAAATTTGGTGGTATCAGTTAATTCCAATATTGTTCTAACAGGATCCGTCATCCCAAGATATCTGAAGTGTTTGTCTTTCAGAACTTGGACTGCAACTGTCGCCGTAAGTGACATATCCAGTCAGGAGACATGCCAAACTGATAAGTGAAAAATGTTCAGTGAAACTGATCTACATTTCATTTTGGTCAATTTTTCTTCCTGCAATTATGGTGTGGATTTTTTCCCCTTTCCATGTGAAAGGTGATGAAAAGCTATTTCTTCACAAATAAAACATGCATAATAGCACTTCGGTTTTCTAACCTTGCTGAGAGCTAGGCTTATTGTCACTGGACCATTTGAGAAGAGAAAAATTTCAGCATAGTGGAACAGGATGAATTTTTCAGCAAAATGGAACAGTTGCTTGAGTTGTCAGTAAAATGTGTTAACTTTTCACAGTGTTTTGAATAGTTTTGCCTTTCACTGTAAATAGTTTTCCTAACTCTTTTATATCCATAGAGTCACACTGTGGTCCCACTGAAGTCAGCGACAGGCTTCTTTACAAATAGGGTTGCATGAGAACACCATTTATGCCATAAGCACAAATGAATGTTTAAGAAAAAGAGCCTTTCCATTATTAGCCCATAGGAAAAGCTTTTTTCTTTCCTTTAGGGTTGCATCTAGTTGAACTTTCTTTCCTCTAAAAAACCACTTGAATTTATAAGCTCTCCATAAATATATTTAATGGGCTTATTGGCATGTTCAAAATTATATGCCATAGTGGTGGCACATGGAGTGGCCAGTATAATTGCTAAATAATGGTACTTAAAATATTTATAAAGATGATATTGATTTGATGTGTATATATTTATACCATAGCAATGACAAAAAAGCATTAATAAATAATTTCTCTAAACTATAGTAATAATAGAAATTATATATTGTTATTTAATAATCTATTAGGAACCATACAAAAAAAATAGTATTATATATATTTACGGTAGTGAACACTGGTAGCTAAAATTTAGGTGAAGGGATTTTGAGATTTCCCAAAAAGATGACATAATGGAGCATCATTCAAATTATAAGTAAAAATTTGCCCATTTTAATGTTGCCACTGTAATGTGTTGTGATCTGGTTTAGGGATTCTCTGGGAAAGGGTGTGTTGCTACAAATATGTATATTGTTAACTAGTCCAAGAGCCAGATTTTTTTCATAAATGTGTGGGTGTGTAAAGCTGAAAAGCACATTTCTTTCTCTCAGGCAAAAACATTTTAATACTAAATTGTTCATTGGGATGCTGCCATTTTGTAAAGGTAGGCGAGAAAAATTCCCCCTTCTGCAGGAATTGCCCAGAGAAATTCCATGGTCTTCCCTATGCTAGAGGTCAGATTAGGGGTCAAAGTGGTCTTTTTTTGGCCTTAAAAATCTATGAAAACTTTAAATGTCCATTACAGTTATAATGCTCACAGGTGGAGGCAACAACATTTCAGACTTCAAGAAAGGTCTGAACCTATATTAATAAATGATACAGAGGTTTTTTTGTTAACTATAATGTTCTTATACAGAGTATTCAGTGCTTTATGAAGGCAAACATATGAGGGTAACAGTTTCTTGCAAAACAATTAAGCAGATAATGTATATTCAGTTCTCTATGTATAAATGCCAAACAACTCTCGCCTTAAAATGATAAACTTAGTTGCTTTGACAGAAGTTACAGATATAGTGGTATTAAAAAATTGGATCACTAGGAGAAAACCGTTAAAATATCATATTTTTCTATACTTGTGGAAAGCATCTGTAAACCAGCTATTGTTTTTGGGTTACCACATGCAAACCACAACAGGGGAAGTGGTTACAAAAGCAATTGCGTAGTTTCACCATTTTTTCCCCTTTTGAAACACAAGGTAGTTTCTACAGGTAAAAATTATTCTTTCTTTCTGTCAGTTGCAGTCAAGAAAGTTGTAAGCATGGGACTATGTTAAAATGTAAAAATGGCTCTGGGGGTCGGTGTTCTCCAACGGAGGCATTTGTGTCATTTCTTTCAGTCCAGTTATAAACTTCCTGTAGCCTTTCTGGAAGCCCATGACTCTTTAATGGATAGCTCATCCTTTTCTTCTCGATGTAGAACATAAATGTTGCAAATGATAATAAGAAAAAAAAGCATTATTTTAATTTTGTACTGAACATTTATATTATTTTAAAATTTCAAAACATTTGCAGAGGAGAAATTTCACATTTTGGTATTTCTGAGGTTAATGTCTGTCTTCCTTATAGACATAGTGAAGTGCAACCCTGTGCTCACTAAATGAAAGATTGTACCCATTGCAGTGAGACAAACTGAGAATTTTTTGCCTTCCAGAAGCACTGGTAGAATGCAACATACTAGTATTGTAAAAAAACATGGACAGCTACCAATGGTGTTCTTTGAGTTAGAAAATTGATACAGTAGTGCAGTTTTTGGAGGATTTTAGAGGAGCTAGGCAACCAAATTCCATTGAAATTCACTTTAGACTTAGGGACCTCATTTCCTTATGCTTCTTTGAAAATCCTACCTAAATGGTTAATTATGATGTTTCTTACATGGCCAATTCCTTTCAGAGCCCAAATTTCCTCCTAGATACGTTAATAAAGATCTTGAGGCTTTATGTTTTGCTTTCCGTAGTGCATTCTGTTTTGTAAGATGTTAGAACTAGAACTTAGTGAGACTGATGGCAAATGTTTCCTTCCCTCTTCTGTGTTTTATGAATTTCATGTTGGAAAACTATGTATGATTAAAAGTATATTGTGTAGGGGTGTGTGAAGTAGACCCTATTCAATTCAGATTTGAATTTGGCTGAAATCAGGGACAGTTGACTTGGATCACTGTCCCTGATTTGATTCGGCCAAATCTGAATCTTAAATGCTGATTTGGAGAATCAGCGATTCAGACATAGAAACAGGTTTAAAAGTTTTTTCTACATACCTTGAAGTAGCTGGGGCGCATAGAGTGTCCCACAGGAGCGGGGGGGAGGGGCCCTCCATGTTCTCAGCAGCAAACCCGGAAGTGGACTGGAAGTACTTCTGGTCCACTTCCGGATCCACCCGAGAGCACGCTGGGGGGTCCCCATGTGCCTCCCCGGCTTGGGAATCAGCCACAGGGGGACCCCAGGTGCCCCCCCAGACCCAGGAGGCACCAGTTGCTGAGCCAGGGAGGCAAGGTGGGGGCCCCCAGTATGCTCCCCGGGAGACCCGGAAATGGGCCAGAACTGCTTCTAGTCCATTTCCGGGTCTGCTGGGGAGCCGCCCCCTCCCCCACCCCGTGCTTCTGTGGGACACTCCATGCACCCCAACATTGCAGTATTCACAGCTGCCTACTACCTAGAGGTATGTAGAAAAAACATTTAAAGTTTTTTACTTTAAGACTCTGTCCGAATCTCTGAATCTTTCTGAATCTCTCTGAATTGATTCAGAGGGTTCCGATTCAATTCGAAAAGATTAAAGGGTCCTCTGATTCACTTTGGATTCAGAGATTCGGGCATCGAATCCGGCTGAATCTTCACTGAATCAAATCAGGGACCGAAGCTTTGCACAGCCCTAATATTGTGTGATTGCATGTTCACATGAAGAAGGTTTTTGTGGAAAGAACCTGCTTTGTCATCTTCATTAGAATTCATGTTCAATTTTAGAATTAAAAAAAAATAAAGGCAAGGGAGAGCTGCTATCCTCAGTAGTAAAGGCAATCACTTAGCATTGTTGAATAATTCTACAATATTGTAGAATTATTCAACAAGTGAAATTATTCAATACAAGTGCCATTGTTATTAAAAAAACAGTAAGGATGATGTCATGTATGTAATGTCTGCATGAACGTATATATGTTTAAATTTCACTTAAATCATAAGATCATGCTGGAAGGGATCTCGTAAGGTCATCTAGTCTGCCCCCTGCTCACAGAAGGATCATCATGGTGTTCTTGATTCCACATTAAAAAAAATTGAAGTAATGGGAAGCAATCCTATTACAACTGACAAATTATGATGCCCATTTATGCACATGTGGCAGCAACACTTCCTAAAATCTTGGCTAATGAGGAAGTGATTTAAACAAAAAAATTAAAATATTTCCACCCCTATGATTTCAGCAGAAATTTATATATATATTTCTGATTTTAAAGGCGATCAATAGTTGTAACTTCAGGTAGTGGGATAAGTAGTTTTTGTTTTTTATATATCAGCCCAGAACAAAGCTCTTTGAATTAGGACAACAAGTTTAAAACACACAAGACTAGCTATTGCCTGTTTTCTAATTACGTAAAAGGAATATCAATCCAAAGATCCCTCCCACAGCTAGGAAAGTACATTTATACAGAAGAATTTGATAAAAGTTCAGCAGCCCTGAGCATTTTGGAATCCACAGAACATGTAACTTAAAAGCTCTAGAATCTGTGACTGAGGCAATTGGCTAGGAAGTGTTACCAAAATAACAAGAGCTATTTTCTTGTGTATCAAGCTGTTACCACCACCACCACCACGCAGCTATCAGGAAAAGTGATGGAGAAACATAAAAGTGCCAGTTTTGCATACCCCCAACCATTACTGCAGTGGGCAAAGAAAGGAAAAGGAAAACTTGGATCCACAGCAGATGCTGAAATCAACTTATATGGCTTAGGAAGTGCATTGTGGCCTGCTGGGCAGAATCACTGAAGACAGTTAGCTCCTGCTTCCCTATCCCTAAAGGTCCCTGGAGTTGCTGAATAAGAGTAGAAGAAAAAGGAGAAGTGAGACTACATACTTTGGAAAGGGTAGCTGGAGTCCAAGTTACCTCTGCAAAAAGGTGAGCAGATTCTTTAATATGGAAAACAACACATTCTAGTTATGGTTTTTATTTGGGCCTGCTCAGTGAGCAGTATTGCAAGAAAGAGGCCTGGAATGGGGTGAACTGCACACTTAAGTATCTCCTTGTTGACTCCTGTTCCCATTTTCATTTTGTTTTATAAATTTGGGTGATTTATTAGTTCTGTTAACTTCAAGTCATTGGGCACTAGACTGGGTGTTTTTCAATGTACAGCAAGCCTGTCCAGCCAGTCACACATGGAGCAGAGAACAGGAAGTCAACCCTGGTTCTGACTGGTATGAAATATGCATCAAACAATGAAGGATCAAGCAGCTCCTTTCCTTTGCAAATTCTCATTTGTTCTATTCGTAACCAGGCGATCTGAAGAGTATCCAGATGTTTAGATGTTACAGTGATGGGTGGCATAGAAAATCACGATACTGTTTGTTACATCCAGTTTATGGCAAAAGGCTATCATTTACTACTGTAATTAAGGTTTCTCTTGCTCATGTTGGAACCATTTTACCTAGCATAGAAACATACCAAACAAGAAGGGGAGATGGCTTGTTAGTAGTCATAATTCTCAATAGGAACCAATAGAATAAAGTTCTGTCTGTAAAAAATACAGGTTATCTATCCAATATGATTTATTTCTATAGACTGGCCTTCAAACACAATAAGAAGCCAGAGCCCGTCCAGAGAATGAGACATGAGCAAAATATAGTACTCTACCTGACAAAAAAGAGGAAGTGTTATTTTTGAAGATCACTTGGAGTCATGCTCACTTATTTTTTCCATGTAGGATTCTGCCGGGGTTCAGTGCTCTCCTTGGTCTTATTCGAATGGTATTTTATCAGTCAGACAAAATAATATTAAACTATTAATATCGTTCTGCTAAAGCAGATTAGAATAAAGATTTAATGTTCTACTTTCAGTGAAGAGCTTGATGCCCACCATGTCGTGCTGTAATAAAATGGAAACAAATGAGCCAGCTCAGAATTATGGCTCTCCATGGTTTTTAGGTGTCTCATACATTTTTATAAAACATACATGAGAACTTCTGAAATGTTAAATTGCGGTATATATTTTTTTAAAGTGAAATTGTGTTCCAATACAGATCTAAAGTAAAATTCTGTCTGCTGTTAAGTTTACAATATGCAGTACCAGCATGCCAGTAACTTGAATGCTCTGGCTACTAGGAGATTTTTCTACACATTAAAATAGCTTATGCTGAAATTAATGAGGACTGGTTTAGCCAGCAAATTGCACCTTCCATAGGCAAAACAAAAGAAAAAATAAAGGAAGATAAAAATGCTCTTTTGAATAGCACATTTTACAAAGCTATGATATACTGGAATGTCAGTAAGGATTTGGAGTCCGATGAGTCCCACAAGACAGAAATCCGCCTCCCAAAAAGTGAAGCCATAACTGTTTTACATAATTATGTTGTCTAAAGGTAAACAGGGAAATAAAACACACAACTTACATTTGTAATAAAGGGAACTTTATGCTCCAGGCTATGTGGACCAAGCAAAAAATGTATTCAGGTTGAAAATGGAGTAGTACCCCCTTTCTCCCATAAAATTGGCACCATTTTTTTTTTTCTTCAGGGAGAGCAAATGAAGCCTTCTTTGATATCAGTGACTGGATACTCATCATTCTGGTCTTATTCAATGCCTTTTCCTCTGAGGCAAGAAAGAGTTGTCTAAAGAGGAGGACATTAAAAACACCATCCCTGGTGTTTTAACTTTAGCATTTGGCATCATTAGGCTTGCAGTAGCATAGAATTGTAAATGTTGGTAGTTTATTTTTACTTCTAAGTTAGCTTTGCATCATAACAAACATCTCTAAAATGCATTAGCCTTATAGCACAGGAGTGGAAACCCATGAAGCAGGAAGCCTGTCAAGGTCTTTGGGGAAATCTTGAGTGCATTTGGGAATGATTTATTTTCAAAGGGTTTAAGTGAAATTCAACTCCAGAAAAGATGGGAATGTTCAGAGAAGGGCAGAGCAAAGCCAGTGTGGCTTCAAATTAACTTTCCTTTTCTACAATTCATTTCAAGAACTATAGAATGCACCTTTATATTGTTACAGGCATTCATTCATAGAAGAACACAAACCATGAAAGGTATGACAGGTTTTATTAGAAGATGTAAGATAAAACATTCAAATCTAGAGGACAAGGAAGTCCATGAATATGTTATACCACCAGATGAATTAGGGTATAAGTGTACCTGGGAGATTTTATAAAGTTTTATAAAGGCAACAGATTTAGTTTCCGAGAAATGAAAATCCATGTTAAGTTGGCAGTGGTGCTATTATCTCAGAATTAACTTTTAGCTGCAAGAGTGTTTTGAGCAGTGGGTGCAAGGGTATTTGAGCAGTGCCACTGTTCCTGATGAACCAGAAGGATGATGCAAGTGGAATGAGTTCTTAATTTGGGGATAAGAATGCTACCAGAAGAGTTTGGTGAAAGCATCATCCTCCACTCATGCTCAACAGTGTCATAGCAAGCAAACAAACAAGAAACAAGCATTTCTGGCCTGTGTACCAAGGCAGGCACAAAATCCATTGTGCAGTCCAACATAAATCCAGTAGGGTGGAATCTCTCAATCAGAGTTCCTCCCTTCTTCTCTATGTTAAACAAACGTTAAATGAATTTGTCCTGAACTAGTATTTTCATATAAGGAGGCAATCTCAGATTCTGAAAATTTCAGTGCACATACAAATGCTATTGTCAGTAACATTTTTTAAAAGCATAATGTGTTGTAGGGACATTGCATTCTCAAATGTGGTTTAGGCAATTAGGAGGCTCAGTTGTGTTAGTTTAGAATAAGAGTTAGGCTCCTGAGTCACTTGGGCACATTTTGAAAATGTTATTCTTCATTTGGTATCACAGAAGCAATCTCATACTTACTCTTCAGCTAGGAACAGACATTCAGAAAGATTGAACCTGAATTGATTCAGTCTTTGCAGGTTAGTCTAACCTGGCTAGGCTGAACTGGTTTGAAACTGGACAGACATTCTCTCTGGACTGAGAAAGTTCAGGCACATGCCTGCACTGGCTCAGGCTAGAATCTGGGGGGCACCAGAGCAGCCCTCCCTTCCCTTCTGCAAGGAGCTGAGCTGAGGGGGGCATGGCCAGGCCCCGTCAGGGCTCTCTCATTAGGGAGGTCTGTCTGCACAGTCCCAGGCTTTTCCACGCTGGCTGCTCAAAGGGCGGGAGTCTTGCCAGCCCCCAGTCCTAGGCTAGCACTCTGCAGCAAGGGTGAGGGGGGTGTGCAGTGCATGCATATGTAGATGATACAGAGCTTTTCAATCTCTCTCCCTGCTTTGTCACACTGTGTGCAGCAAACTGACAGGCAAGCAAGCCAGCTGGGACTGATAGCGATAACAGTCTTTATCACCCACTTAGCAAAACAGTGTCCCCTCTCCATTACTTCAAACTTCTTAAACAACTTCCTGGCTGACCTGTTGATTAGCTCCATACAGCCCTAAGCAGTGACTGTTCTGTTTGCCTACCCCAGTGAAATTGGGGCAGGCAGACACACACAGACACCTCTTGGCATTAGCTAGCATACCACGTGCCTGGGGTTCATGGGGCTGGGGCCCATGCTGTGGGAGATGGGCAGTTGGCAGGGGGTAGGGCAGGGGGAAGCCAGGTAGACCCTGCTGTGTCTGCAGTCTGTGCCGGAGCCTTACACCGCATTAGCTGTTATACCACATGCAGACTATGGTCCATGCTGTGGCAGAGAGGAGGAAGGGATCCCTACTTAAGCAGCAAGTGGTGAGGGGGAGAGGGGTACAGGGAAGCCAGTAGACCCTGCTGTGCCTGCAAGTCTCTGCCAGAGCTTTGGCCAGGGAGCAGACGGGGGGAAGAGGCCAGCTCTGCTGTGGAGCAGAGAGCTCTGCCCAGCCCAGAGAGCATGCCAGGATGCTGAGGGAGTCTGGTTTAACTTAAACCAGCAAGGGGTCTGGGACAGACATTGCATAAACCGGTTTGAGCCAAATCGGTTAAGTCTGATACTACATTCAACCAGGTTTATCTCAAACTGGCTTCTGTTTACTGAACATCTGTTCTGTTACAGGTTTAAACTAGTTTCTGATCACTTAAACTGGTTTATGTGTAATGTCTATCCCTAGCCTTGCTGTTAGCATTGCAGCTCCTACAAGGCATGTAGCTTAATCCAGTCTCTGTGGATTTATGTCTGGTCTTTCCCTTCCATCAATGGCACCTGATTAGGTGAGGGTGAGATTGTATTCTAGCTTTCTCATCTTTACATAAGTGAATAAATACTCACAAACACATTGGCTGTCATCTGTTCTCTCTATTTAGCACATTAGAGTGAAGCACAAAGCACACTCCAAAACAGAATCTGCAGAATGAAGGGGTAAACTAGATTTTATACAAGTAAAATGTGATATTCAGTTTTAATGTAAGCATCCACTACTATGCCCATCTACTACTATGTAGATCCCTTGATTATAGTTACTCCCAAAAAGTACAGTTTGAAAATAGTTAGCTGGAAAGAGAGGCTAACAGGTGTTAAAAAACTTAACAGATCCCTTTGAAAGCTCCTTAAATCCTTCTTCTGTTACAGAGTCCATAATCATAGCCATTTTTGCACTGTTGATTTAATTTACAACATATGGGCACATGTTCAGAGTATTGTTTTAAACAAAAGCATAAACGAAATGCACTGAGGCCAAACTGCTAGTGTAATGTATTTGATCACATGGTTTGCATGTACACATATACACCCACACACATACATTATAAATCTGTAGCATCTGTATGTGGTATAGTACCTATATTACATGTAATACATAGCACTCTTATTAAGAAATGAGTTGGGTTATAGGGAATTATGATATAGCTTTATTAGAATTTTTTAGTTATTTTCTAGAAAATGTGAAAGTTAGAGAATTTGAAGTGATTTTTTAAAAGACCCAAATAGTTGAAGAAATTTTGAGTAAAAATATTACGGGTAGCCATATCTCCAACTCATCAGAGCTCCAGAAGAGGATTTACATTTTATTCACATAAAATCTCTTGTTATTGACTTAGAAAAGTTTGGGGTTTGAAACAACCAAAATCACAGGTCATCTGATCTTGAGCTGAACAGTCTAGCAAAGTGGTGCTCATCCTTCTCCTCCTTGGGCCGCATGAGTGGCACAGGTTTGGTCTGTAGGCTGGATCCTGTACGTATGTTTAGTTTGTGGACCTGATCAAGCATGGGGTCAGTCTGTGGGTGCAATCTGGAGTGCCCAAAGTTGTGCACCAGATCCAGCAAAATTACCCTGCATATTGTCCCCACTACACGCTAGCATGATCTGGCATTCAGGGCCATGTCATTTGGCCTGCAGGGCTCACCATGGTGACATTGTCATTGCTCCCTCACCACCAAATTTTTGGATCTGTGGGGAGACCCACAGGCCAGATCACATGGTCTTACAGGCCAGAGGTTGAACACCACTGGTCTAGCATATAACTTTGTGAAGAGGTAGCATAGAATGCATAAAAGGGTATTAAACCAAAATATTTAACAATCACTGTGGTTCAGAGTAGAATAATGATTACACAGCTGGCCTTTTTCTAAGTACATATGGATGACAAGAGTTGAAATGTTTTTTGTTGTCAGAGGATGAGCGTATTGAAGGAAAAATGTATGTGATACACATGTGGAATCAGTATGAGATGGCTTGAAGATATGCACAAAGAGCAGGATTTTAGGGTCTGTGGTTCATGTACAAAATACATTTTAGTTCTAAGTGGGTTTCTGGTGTCTACACTGAGGATAAGATTCTTAGTGTACCTGAATTCAAGTTATTTTAGTAACGTTTATTCTGGATATTTTTGCTTCAAACATTTTGTTTTTATTCTTCACTTACAAACTTGAGGTGAGGAAGTTTGTTTTAGACCTATAATTTTCTAGAAATGCTGATGTAAACAAATGAATATTTGCCACTTGAATTCCATTTTAATTAATTGCTTCTGCCTAGAAGTTTCTTTAGGCTCTGAATAGAAAATGGGACTCATAAGACACTGGTTTCTGTTTCTTTATAAAATTATTTTTTAGGCTTTAGTTTTCTTCAAATGGTTTGTAGAGAAAATAAATAAATATTAGGGCTCTGCGAAGCTTTAGGTAGTGATTCGACTCAGAGGAGATTTGGCCCGACTCGGTGGCCGAATCTCTGAATCTGAATCGAATCAGGGGACCAGTTTAAAGGTCTGAATCAGTTCAAAGCTCTCTGAAACTTTGGAAAAGATTTGGACACCTTCAATGATTTGGGCAGTCCCTGGCGGCGGCAGCAGGGTGCTGGAGCTAACTCTGAGCTGGTAAGCACTAGGGGTGGGGGAGTGGGGCCTGGTAGAGAGCGGAAAGGACTATGGGGGGACCCCTGCCAGCTGCCCTGACCACCCACTGCCCCAGCCCTGCCCATAGCTGCCCTACCCACCCCAGCTTGGTACTTTAAAAAAAAGCCCTGGTGCTCACCAGGTGCAGCTGGGTGTGGGGGCGATCCCTGCTGCCCCCCACTGCCCCATGCTGCATGGGGGGCTCTGCATGAGTCCCCAACCCCTCCTGCTCCCCCAGCACCTCCCCATGGGTGCCCCACCCAGGCCAGCTCCGGCCCCTTATGAAAAAAAAATGGAGAAAAGCCCCATGACTCACTGCTCCTGCAGTGACCTCAGGACTTCAGGGGCTCATGCAGAGCCCCCTAGGTGGGACGGGGCAGTGGGGATGGCCCCCCTCTAGCAGGAGCAGTGAGTCTGGGAGTTTTTGGGGGGCGGTTCTTAAAGGGCTGGAGCTGGCCCAGGCGGGGCACCTGTGTGGGAGTCAGGGGGTTCGTGCAGAGACCCCGTGCAGCATGGGGCATTGGGGGGCAGGAGGGATCGCTCCCCACTCAGCAGCACCTACTGAGTTTGGGTTTTTTTTCCACCAAGTGCTGGGGTGGCTGGGGCAGCCATTGCCAGGCTGGGAGAGCAGGTGGGGGATGGGCCTGGCTGATTTGGAGATTCGGCAGAATCAAATCGGGACAGTGATTTGAATCACCAAATTGAATCACTGTCCTCCAAATTGGCCAAATCCGAATCTGAAGTGAATACTAACTGCTTTGAACAGGCCTAGTAAATATATATAGCTTTAATATGTGTTAAAAAATGAAGCCTACGCAGTGGGGCAGGGCTACATTTAACTTTCTAGAAGATTAGAAGTGCACAAGAAATTCATTTAATAATTTGGTAATGTTCCCCATTATTGTCATCAGAATTTGGAAACTCCGCTATCTTTGTCAATTAAGTGTGTATGCTCCCCAATTGGGATCTAGAATATTTTTCTCAAGGAGACTCCCAACTCCTTAAGGTGAGCTGGAAGAGCTTGTAAATTCCTTAAGTCATAGTTATTGGTCTGACGGAGTTTACGAGAGTTTTAAGTGTTGCCTGCAGAATTTACCAGTTCTGCAGATGCAGGCAGTCTCCTTTAAAGCATCCTAGCAAGTGTTTGTCAGAAGTCTTCTTCAATCAGTATAGATTTTACCATCCTTTTACCTTGTAACCTGTGCTCTTACCAATATAAATACTTTACAGCACTGGTATATCTGGAACTTTGAACATTGTAAAAATCAGGTTTCACATACGCAGACCTCGCATGTTCTCAGACCTTCAAGCACCCCCCCAAAGGCAATGCAAGCACCTACTCTGGACTCTTTCAAAAAACAGGTGGATATATTTCTTGCTGGGGTCACTTGATCCCAGCTGACTTCCCACCTGTGGTGGGGGGGCTGGACCTGATGATCTCATGAGGTCCTTTCCGCCCTTAATCTCTGTGAAAATCTATGAAATCTTAACAGCAGTTATTTTGCTCCCAGAGTTTACAAAGTCTGCTCAGTGTGTCTTTGCAATCCAAAGAGGTTTGCTCTGTAGAGCACATAACCTCCACACACTGTTTGTAAACTCCAGAAGACCTTCCAAGTAATTTGTATCCACAAAATCTGACAAAATTCTCAGTAGCTCAGTTTGCCATGGCTAATGGAAATAACATTTGCATTCTGGCCTGGTATAAAAACATCATATCGAGCCACTCTCCTAGAGGACAAGATAATGAAATAAATTAAAATTTCTAAACCAAGCTGTTTGCAGTTACTTTTGTAGAAAGAATCATGCAGGCTTCAAAAAGTTAAAAACAAACAAAAATCTGTTTTGTACCTTCTTTGATTTGCTTCACACTTAAAAAAAAAAAAATATATAGGAAATTTCAGGAGAAATGTGATGTCTTTTTTTCCCCAGATAGGTAGGGAAAGTTAAAAACAAACCTGTAATATAAACTTAACTAAGGGTAGTCTACCAGAGGTTCCATAATATAGCACTCACCATGAAAGCTTCTACAGTTGTGTTATTGCAGGTAATTAATGATACTGCAGTATTCACAAGACAAGATATAGAGAAATCCATGAATTCTGTAGTAATGTTAATTATTTGCCAAAGGCAGTTGTAAAGATTTAAAGGCAGCCACTGTAAAATTAGATATGCTTTTAAGATATCTGTTTTAGTTTCCAATAACAAATAATCCTTAGAGCTCAAAATCAGAACAATTTTCAGAGTATGAAATAGGCAAAGTATTACCTCATACATTGTATTGATATGTACAGTATCTCTTTTCAAATATAGGGGAAAAGCGTGTTTTGTTTCTTTATAGGCAACTTCTTCAGCTCCACGGATTCCCTCAGAACAGTTAAAAAAAAAAAAAAAAAAAAAAAAAAAAGGCTGCTTACTATATATGCCAGCTATCTCTGTGTTTTAACACGTGATTATTTTATTGGGGAGTACATTAATTAATCCTGAAATAAGATCCTGTGTGACATTCAAAGTTGTGTCGAGTAGCACAGCATTTAAATATTTTAGTTTTACAACTCTGTTATGCTGGCAGCAAACAATAGTGTCTCAGTGAAGTCAGCATATGAACACTGCTTGTGATGACATCTGGAAGGCTTGTTTTATCTATAAGCACAGTTGTAGACAAATGAAAGCAGACAGATGTAAGGCTGGTGTGGCATCTTCGCCTCAAGCACTCTCTGGCTGTACATTTTCCAGTGCGTCAAAAACAGGGAGCTTTTTTGTGGAATAAAAACATTCTGTCACATCTGTACACCAACTACTGTGCTGCCTTCTCTGAGCTCTGAGGTGTAAAACGGCAGATATTGTTCAAAAGTTAACACAAGGCCAAATTTCAAAATGCTGAGAACTGACTATATGAGCATTCGGAGTACAGGCCATGGAGGAACATCAAAGGCATGAATTATGTGATTATACTGCTTTTTCTCTTAATCATTGCTGGTGGTAGTTCTGGTCTTGTTGGAAGAATACTCAAATAAATCCAAATTTGTGTTTTACATTGATGCTTCATGTTAATAATGAATACATCTGGAGGATGATGAGTAAGGACACACTCATTGTCCAGTGAGGTCTTAGAATAGCACTTCCCTTACAAGATACAGGCTGAGCCATAGGAGATGAATTTCACTTTGTGAGAGTAGGGGTGTAGGTTGTAGCCGTGTTGGTCTAAGGACATAGGCAGACAAGGTTCCTTGGGTGAATTTGATATCTTTTATTAGATCAACCCAAATAGTTGGAGAATAGTTATTAAGCAAGCTTTCGAGTTCAAAAACCCTTTGTCAGGCTAAGGAAGTTTCAGCAGTTGGTGTGTGCTCTTCCTGGATGGTGAGAGTGAAATTCTAGGAGGCCCAGTACTCCTCAGTTTAGTGTAGTTTTGCTAAGAGAAAAATATTACATGTGTAAGGGGGGTAAGAAAAGCTATGAGTGTTTGGGTTGGGCTTTTTTGTGAATTACTTTTCTGAAGGAGGTTGCTGGCGTAAAGGTGAGTAGGCAAGATGGCTGGCATCCCCTCCCCTCTCCCCGATTGGCCAAGGGGGCTGCCTGTTGTACGGCCCCACCCCCTTGCCAATCAGTGGCCAGGACCACTGGGTCTCAGCCAATCAGAGGCATGGGGGGGGGGGGGGGGACACTGCAATAAGCCTGTGAAAATGGTGGCTGCCCCACAATCTGCCTACAAAATCATCCAGCCGCTTCCTCGAGTTGGGTAGACCCCTACCTATAAGCCATTGTTACTTTTATTTAAATCTATTTTTTAATCCTTCTTTAAAGTTCTGCAAATCTCAGCATTTGCCAGAAGGATTTAATGCGTGATACCCTATGCTGAGCAGAAGAACCATGTTGAATATTCATAGGTTTAAGAAAAGCAATAATATAAACATAAAGTAGAAAGAAAATAGGAACTGGGGAGAAAATTCTGAAAGGTAGTGTACCACTGACAGTTTAGGCTTTATTAGCTGTCTGTGGCTGCCCAGCAACTGGTTGTTTTCCACCACAGCTTCTCTGCTTTGGAGGAATCAGTAGCAAAAGGTGGGGAAGTGCACAAGTTTTTTAGTAATAGAGAATCATTATGCTATTAACCTGGGAAATGCACAGTTGTCCATTTCCTGTTGTGTCCCTGCTGCAGTACCATCAATCCATCAGAGTGCTTTGTATTCAGAGCCCAGGGGCCCCAGATAAGTGCCTCTGTGTATATAAAATGGCACTTTTTTGTTTTACATGCTGTTAGCATGGGGCAGAGGAAGTGAGTGTGTAATCGCATATGTACAGCAAATAGCCATTTGTACCTGCAAGGAGCAAATGGGCCCACTCAGATGGATGGGTTGGTCTTTAATAGCACTTGAGTGAGCTGATAGGCAGACACAGATGTACCTGTTACACCAGAGACCTCAGGCCCTTGTACCTTTGCATGACTTTTCACTTAAAAACTACTATTTGTGGTTCAGTGACTCCATCACTCTGTTTGTGTTCCTTTGCTTGTAAGACCATAGACTGCTCCTGAGAGTCCGGGTCTCTAAAATTTTAATGCTGTAATGCTGACCCCTTGGTAATGTTTTCATATTGGAAAGCACATTAGCTTTAACTTGAAGGATGTAGTTTAACAGCCAGCAGTAAATATTTTACTTTGTTCTTTTGAGCATGCTTTTTGTATGTTTTTGAAAATGTCTAAGCTGTAGCAGAAGTAGCAAAGCCTATAAACTACCCATAGAACACACAGTTCTGCAGCCACTAAAATTTCATTTCTTATCGCCTAGCTGCTTGCAATAATGAATGAAATATGGAGTGAACTGAGAAAGCTATATGTACACTTTTCAGTTCAGTTTGGAGCTCCCCTTATCAAGATATTCTGCAAGAACTTGTAGTACTCTCCATTCTTTGTGATTGTTTGATAGTTTTAGGATAGTTAGTAGAGAATTTTAGTGTGTTGGTTTTGGTCTTTCAAATAGTTCTAGTTAATAGCGGGTATTTTTACTGCATGTTGCTCTGACCAGCATATATATTATTAACCTTCTAAAATATGTTTGAAGTTAAACTTGTTGTTTGCCTTCGGACTGTCACCTTACCATTTTGTCAGGTTAAAACTATAAATGATTGCTCATTTTACTTAAGTATAGTATACTCAGAATTTTACTAAGTGCCATACAAATATATAGTGGTAGGCCATGAGTAAAAATAAATTGAAATGGCAGTAAATAAATAGTCTAAGTATTAATTTGTATCGTAATTTCTTATGTTTTTTGTGAATTAGATTCTGCTATTTTTTCCTCAGATTTAATAGGGTCTATTTTACTCCATGAATAGTTCTGCTGAATTTAGCGCAGGCTATTTGAGAGGAAAATCCTGTCCACACAAGCAAGGCCTTAATTTATATAGTACCAATAATGTGCTAGGAGCTAAAAAAAACACCGTCCTTTTAATAAATTTATACTGATAGAAAGCATAATATTGATTTGTTTTTCTTTGTATTTTCACAATGATTTTGATCCATTTTGTAATAAACTCATTCTAAATAGTTCTAATTTCATACCATTTCTGCCTCTGTGAAGAACATGATTCAAATCTGTCTGAGATCACATTTGAAACTGAGTGGGGTTTTTTCTTTGTCTTTGGCTCATCATAAAAATCCACCATATGGTCTGGCATCATTCACTCTGATTGACAGTGTCTTCTGAAGAGAGACTCAGAGCTGGGGAAGAACAGCAGCAGCAGTAGGGTCGGGACAGCAATGCTTTGGCGAAGCAACGTGGGCCATGCATCTGTCCACACTGTGGAACTGATTCTGTTCAGACTTGTTACAAGCTTTAGCCCATTGCAGCTCCACTGGCTTTGTCCATGTGACAGGGGGCCTCCTGGGGCCGAGCTCTGTGGCCCGCCCACCTGTCACAGTGACAGGAGGCCTATTCAGGGCCGAGCTCTTCGTGGCCCGCCCACCTGTCTCTGGGCAACCCCCCGCTTATCTCGCCCGCCACGCCTTTGATGATAATTGATTCGTGTATCGATGTCAATTAAGCGGGAGGCTGCCCATTGTAGTGTCCCGATGCCAGGGGGCGCTCTGCGGCTCCGACCTCCCCTAATACCGCAGCCCAAGCCTCGCAGATGGCATCTCGGTGTTAACACTATCAC
>NW_005841988.1:2070250-2074318 GCF_000455745.1 Alligator sinensis
AAAATGGCTGCCCTAATCAGGCACCTGGAGGCTGCCAGCTCCAGGCCCTTAAAGTGGCAGAGACACCCTGTGCTCTGCCACAGTCCAGGTTTACGCCAATGTCAGCAAGATCAGGCTCAGCTCCTGAGTCTTGCTAGTCAATATTAATTATGCCCATGCTCCCATCCTTAATAAGCACTAAGCATTCACTTTTTCTGCAGAAGGAAACAAGCTGAAGTTGTGACTACAGTACTCCTGTAAAAATTGCCTCTGTGCATTTGATTTGGCTGTTTACTTCCTTTTATCATTTCTGAATTCCAACAGTACCACCTGCTTGACACCTTTTTATGCAAATAAATTTTAAAAATAATAGTGCAGTTTCAGCTTTATAAAAGGGCTGGGGAGAGAGTTTATTTTCATCACCTACCCATAATATATACTATGACTGGAGATTACTATAATAGGGCAAGTTCTTATAGTCTTGTGTGAAGAATTACACATAGACATATGACATATATCCCTCCCATTAGTTTGTCATGCTTGTATTTCCCCATGCAAAGGAATGAAAGCACATTCTTTGTCTGAGCCCTCTGTCTTACTCTATTCAACAACTCAATGGCATATGAATTCCTCTCTCTATTCAGAACTGGCAAATCCCCTTTCCAATGGGAGAAATGTATGTAGTGGAATACATAATATTTTTATTTCATTTTGATCCAACACAAAAACAAACTGCAATACCTATGAGGCTCTCTCCTATAATCTACCAGCACCTGTGCAAATACTTTAGGGTGAACACTTTCTCATCTAATATGCACCTGTAAGTTCGCTATACTTATTACACGTAACCATATTCTCATAATTTGCCTTACCTGATGTTTTTAGGCTGACTATTCTTTGTTCGTTGAAGGATACAATCAGAAACTAAGTAATAGACTATGTAGACAAAATACAGCAATTCAGGACTTTGCTGCTTACATATTACAAGTTTTTCTGTTTGTGTTGAACACGTTTTTGTCTCATGGGTGCAGATATTCACAAGGTTTATTTTGGTTTTCCTTTTATAATTTTGGAGGAGGGTGCGAAATTCCTTCTGGGGAAACGAATGAAAGAAAAACTGAGAGTTTGAGGCCCTTTAACATTGTTTGACAGGGATAATATGGCTTTAGTGTGAATAGGAATTAGGCCCAGTATTTCTTTTTTAATGTCCTGAAAATAATTTTAGAAGTTGGTTGAATAGTAAATGTATATTTGTGTGATATACCACAAGGAGGCCTGTAGTTAACACCTATCCTAAAGGTATAGGCTTAAATTACAAGTATGTATATGTATGCACACAGAGTCCCCACCTTCATGCATGCACTAGCTCCTATGTTTGTGCTGTACAAAAGCTAAAATCTGACTGACTGGTGAATAATGAGCATTTCAAACATGTCTGAGAACATATTTTGAAATTATCTCCAATAGGCACAATTGCTGATGATACAGTTCTTTTTCTAAGGGCCACAGATTTAGAAGATACTTACCAAATCAACTATAATACCTGCACACAGCAATATAATTTGAATGGTGAAATAATGATATTATAATTTATTTAATATCTAAATCATTTGTATTAAGCCAGATCCTTAGGGCTGTAAACTCTGGTTTCACTGACATAAACTTGGGTAGATTGTCATCTTAATCTTACTCAGAGTCTGTTTTCTGTTGATTCTTTTTATTATTGTGCAGTTCAGAAATATAGAGCTTTTTAACTCGCTCCTAAATTACAGCAATCATAGTATACATTGTGTTTTTCCTGAAATGATTGTCAATATGTTTTCCATAATTTTAACTTCATGTTTGTTCTCTAGTTCTGTTTGTTTACTGGAATTTCAAAATTCCATCCCTCCCCACTTTCTTCCTTGACTATTTTTGTTCTCCCATGCTTCAAGGTCCTAATATTTATTATGGGCTTCCTTTTTTTTCTTTTTTTCTTTTTTTTAACAGAAAAATAGAGAATTAATTTTAAAGAAATATACAGAATTAATTTATTTTAGCACTTGTTTTTTTCCCATATGGTGATATCCCCATATTTACATGCAGGTGAGCAAAATCATATATGAAGGGTTTTTTTCAGGGTTGTAGCAGGCTTGCCTTTTGGAGCTTTGGTTGAGTCCCAGACTTGAAATCTTGCTGTTTTGATTGGTTGAGCTCATCCCCCAATCAGGAGGAAGCAAGAGGAGTTCAGTCACGCCCCTTTCCTAAGGGGAGGGAGAGAGGAGTTTCCCCCAACTCCTGGACCTGATTGAAGACTGCAACACTGAGGTCCAGAAGACTTCAGGGGAGGAGCCCTGGAGCATATAAAAGGAGCTGCATGCCCTGCATGAGGGAAGCACATCTGGGAGAGAGAAGAGCGGGGCTTAGAAGAGCTGATGAGAGCTGCTCAGCAGGGCGAAGCAGTAGCCCAGAAGCGCCCCTGAAGACTTCCATCAGCAAGGAATGGCAGACGGCTCCAGCAGCTAGGCTCTCGGTGTGCAGCCCGGCACACAGCATCCAGATCTTGGGAGCTGCGTGAGGCGGCTCAGGTCTGCAACCTCTGGTGTGCGGCCAGAGACATGGTGAACAGGATGGTGCACGGAGTAGGACCTTTGGAGCGCTTGAGTGGCTCAGGTCCTCAACCCCCGGAACAAGACTGGGATCTTGGTGCAGGAGACGCTGCACAGAGGGTCCAGGAGCGGACTGAGCCTGGTACTGCACGAGGCAGCCCAGGCCTCCGACCCGTAGCAAAAGGTTGAGTCCAGAGAGCCAGACGGTGATTGGGCTACTAAGCCAGCCTACAGGGCCAAGCCAGAGGCCCCAGAAGCCCTGCATAGTGGAGCCCCATTCCAGGGGAAAGCAACCCCCCTGAAGCCCACTACAGGCAAGAGAGCAGCCTGGTGCAGAGGATGAGGACCACCCTTCAGGCCTGGGCACTGTGAGTTGCAGGGAAAAGAGGATAAGAGGATTCCCACAGAGGAGGGGAGTCGTCATCCCGTCTCCCTCCCCCTCCCCCCCTCCCCCCATTAGTTAAGGGCTCCTGAAAGGGGAGGTCTCACTGGGAGGCCCCCCCTAAAGTTACTAGCTTCTTTGTAGTGCTTGGGAAAAGCCCAAGGCATTGGGGTTTCCCCTCGGGATTGCGTTTATCTTTGTGGTTCATCTATTTCAAATCAGATACTTACCTGTGACTTACCTGTATCTGGAGCACTGGTATAAGGCTTTGTCATTTACCCAGAGGGTATTGTTTATGTTACTGGTTTAGATACCTTATAAATGTGTATATATATATATAAATTGTACATATATTTATATCCATGTTCCTTTCCCTTGTGATAAGTTAATGTAAATAAATGTGTATATAGTAAAGTCCCCTGACTGTCCTGGCCTGGTTCTGTAGGGATGGAGGGAAACTGAGCGGTCTGCAGTTCCCCCCACAGCACACCTGCCAGCTAACAATCCCCTTCAATTGGAGAAGGAGAGTATATACCCAAGTTACCTGGGCTACAGGGTGATAGAAAAAATTGGTAACTTAACATTAAGTTTATGGCAGTAAGTAATACATCTGTTAAAATGCACACATATGAGAATGTTACATTTAAATACAATGAAGCACTGAAACAGTACAAAAACAGTTAAGGGACAGCTGATCTTTAATACTTCAAACATTCTTCTAAAAACTTTACAGCATATTGTCCTAAGTGTATGAAGATGCCCTTGCATAATGACGAGGGATCCAGATTTTCTGCTCGCCATAGAAAAATGCAGCAAAACCCAGATTTTCTCCAGTAGGGAGAAAAACACGGGAAACAGTGGGTTTATCCTTGTAGGTTGTTAAAGTTCCAGCCAGGCAGCCTGTAGAGCAGCTCCCCACAGGTAAGTCTGGCTGGGGAGGGGGAATTGTCTCCATAATGAGGGAGGGAGGGAGTTGGGCAGGGCTGGGGCTGCTGCCCTGCTGGGGTAGGATGTGGGGCTTGGGGCCTGGGCCTGGAATACATGGCTACAGTGGCTAAGCGGGGATGAAGCATGGGCAGCTCATTGCAGTGGCTGGCAGGGGGGGCCAGCTCCCTGCCA
>NW_005841988.1:2074363-2074846 GCF_000455745.1 Alligator sinensis
GCCACTACGTTCACTCCTGGGAGGCGGGGGGGGGGGAACGCTGTCCCCCAGATTTGTGCAAGGGGCAGGTATGGACTGCCCTTTGTGGGCTTGGGCTCCGCACCCTACTGCCCTTCCCCTGGGGCCTCCATGGCCTGGCAAGGGGACTCAGGGAGGCAGGGCAGAGTCAGGCAGGGAAGCTTGGTGCCACTGTAGCAAGCCCCATGTTGCCATGGTGAAGTATGCCTGCCTGTCTGGCAGTGATGGGGGTGGCGGTGTGGAGTTGTGCCCCTTACTGCTTCTGGGTGGGCAGGGGGTGCCTCTCCATGGCAGCATGGTGAATCCCAGTGCTGGCAATGAGCTTTCTCACCTGGTCCCACTCTGCTCTGCCACACTGGCTCTCACCCTCTGGGCAGCAGAGGTTCCATAGATTCATAGATGTTAGGGTTGGAAGGGACCTCAATAGATCATCGAGTCTGACCCCCTGCATAGGCAGGAAAGAGT
>NW_005841988.1:2075755-2104393 GCF_000455745.1 Alligator sinensis
GAGTACCCTCGGGTGGAGCTCATCTGGGCCTGCCGACTTAAACGCATCCAGTTCCTCCAAGTGCCTCTGCACCATCTCAGGGTCTACGCTTGGTAGTCCAGTGGGTCCAGTAGTTCCAGTGGGTGGGCAACAGGAAAGGGAGTCCTGAACCCACAACAGGCAGCTCGCATCTGCCCCTCACCCCGTCCCCAATGGACCCCGCTCTGGCCTTGCCTCCCATGGGGAAGGGAGAGCCGGGCTCCATACTCCACTCTGCTGCAGCAGTTGCCACCTCCCATGGGCAGCAGACAGGGTTTTCGTACTGCTGTGGGGAGCAGGCAGCTGGAGACCCGAGTCCAAGGCCCCATAGCCCTGGCAGGTGGGGTGCCCCTACAGCAGGGCTGGGAAGGGCCAGGGTGTTGTGGTTGGGGAGTGACGGTCACCAGCAGGGCCCAGGGGCTGTTGAGGAGTGAGAGGCACAAGCAGGGCCTGGGGGCTTTGGGTGGGGAGTGAGGGGCAATGGCATGGGCAGGGTACCAGCATGTTGGGGCTTCTCAGAGCCACAAAGCAGCAGGGGTTGGGGACAATTGTAGCTTGACCCACATCCTGGTGAGTGAAGGGACAGGGGGAGCTCTGATTTTCCATGATAAAAAACCCAAAATCAAACACCAAAATTTATAGGTATTTAGAAATTATTTTGTTATAATGATTGAGGTACTGGTATTGCTTTAAAATTGTAAATACATCAATAAAACATTGTGTTCAACTGATACATATATATATAGTGGCATTTCATTTTAATCACGAAAAAATGTGTTTTTTGGGGGGTTTAATCAGAGAATTTATGGGGGGGTTGTTTGTTTGCTTTACCAGAAAACTTGTGATTTTTAAACAGAGAAAACCAGAATTCCTGTAATGCAACACATTAAAATTGTTATGGGTCAAATCAGGCCCCACTTCAATCTAAGGGAATTTTTCTGTTGACTTCATTTGGGTCAAGATTATTATACACCTTGTGCTGAATGGCCGTAGTTTTCTCTTCTTCCAGCTGATATAGGCTCACATTATTCAAAAATAAATTTGTATTCTTGAATTTGTACTCCCCACTAATTGCTACATTCCATTTGCTGCTAACATTTGCTTCTACTGGACACACAGATAAAAGGCTAACAGTTGTTTTGACATGCTTTAGATGTAGCATGTGAACTAGGTTATCTGGGAAGATAGGATACTTGTACACATGACAAGGGTTTAGTCCCCTAAATTGAAACAGTTGGTTTTAATTGCAACTATTAAAAACCCACTGTTTTAATTTAGGGGCTTCTGTCACTGTTATGGTGAGAGACCCAATCCTTTTTTTCACCCCCACAGAGCTGGCCCGTGTCTCCTGGGGGGCGGTGGGGGGGGCAGTCTGTTGGTGGGCTGAGTGGCCTCCGTGCTGCTGGGGGCCCCAGTCCTTCCCTTCGCAGAGGCAACACCCCCTGGGGCTGCCCAGGAAGGATATTTGCGGGTTCAGGGCTGCCCCAGCTTGGAGGTAGTACCTACTAGATCCAACTCTTCCCCATGTCCACCTGCTGGAAGCCCGTCACATGTTGCTCCCCAGGTGGGCTCAGGGAACAGTTGGATCTGGTGGGTGCTACCTCTGAGCTGGGGCAGCCCCTGGCCCACTAGCACCCCAGGGAAGGACCACAACCCCTCTGCAGCTCAGGCGCTTTGCAGCCCACCAGCAGCTTGTGCAGTCAGGCTGTGCCAGAAAAAAAAAAAAGCGGCAAGTGGCCCGATCCTTTTTTTTTCTTATGAAGCCTGCCCACCTCTCCCGCAGCTGGTAAGCTGCCGGTGGGCCCTGAGCTGCAGGGGGCCCCAGTCCTTCCCTCCACAGCAGCAGCACCCCCCGGGACTGCCCAGGTGGGTGGCTAGTGGGTAAGGGCTGTCCCAGCTCAGGGGCAGCAGCAGCCCAATCCAGCTGTTCCCCGATTCCGCCCAGGGAGCAGCACATGGTGGGCTTCCAGTGGGTGGGCAAGCTTCGGGAAGAGTTGGATGTGGCGGATGCTGCTTCTGAGCTCGGGCAGCCCTGGCCCACTAGCACCCTGACCAGGTGGTCCTGGGGGGTGCTGCTACTGCAGAGGGAAGGACTGGTGCCCCCTGTAGCTCGGGAGCTGCTTAGCCCATCAGCAGCTCACCCCCCAGCCACAGGAGACACAGGCAGGCAAAAAAATAAAGGATCAGACCCCTCACCACTTCTGTCTTCAGCCCGCCTCTCCTGTGGCATGCGGGGGGGAGTGGGGGGAGTTGAGCTGTCAAAAGGCTGCTACATTACAAGCAACTAACATTTTCAAACTAAACTACAGTGGATGTCATTTAGTGTACAACATAAACATCTAAATCGTAAAATAAAACCCTACACATTGTACAGCATGATGCAATTTAACTGCAAAAAAGAGCAATTTTCATCACATGTACAAGTACCCATGCTGGATGTGGCAGCTTGGAGTCAGGAGAGACTATTCAGTTAATACATTTTTCCTTGCTGAAATCCAGCATTTGTAGATTTTCACTGTTCACATCCATTGCATAAAATTATTTTGGTGCCAAAGGCCTGCCTAAGTTTAATATTTCCTTTTCACTGCATTTGAAAGCTAAATTTTAATGTGTTTTTATCAACTAAAATGTCATCTGGCAGAAAGAAGGAGCTCTCCTTCTGGGAAAATACATACTCAAATTCCTTCATATTTGCACATAAAAATCATACAGGGAGGTTAAAACTATTTTCAAGAAGTCACAGTTTCTTCCTCCCAAAGTTACTAAGTTAAAGATGAATGAAAAACTGGCTTTATAAGGTAATTCTGGCTGCAGTCTCAGTCATGTTGAGACTTCTGAACTTCATAATTAAACAGTCTTCTGTGGTTCACAGTTCTTTCCCAGATTGAATAAAAAATAGTTTTTTTTTTTCTGTCAGGGCACATGGTGGAATATCCTAGTAAGCTTCTTTATCAGGTCAAGCTGATATTTGTGTACAGATGATGAAGTAGAAGGATGTGTGCCAAATGTATTTACCCCTTCTCCGATAACAATCTTTACCATCATTACAGTCCATTTCCTTACCAATACTGAATTAATGGATTTGGATAACACTTCTGCCAAATGTATCATACAAAACCAATTAAAGAAATCTTAAAGGATCAAAAGCATCTTGTGGTCCCAGGGAGTCTGTACCCACTGACTGGCAGTGTAGCTAATACACGTTTTAAGAGTAAAGCAATGAAAGCAAAAGTGAGTGTGATCTCTGGAATGGTATATCATTGTCAGTAAGCAAAGCAGAGAGATTTTTAAATTATGTTCCACATCCAATAAAAAGCAGAGCAATGTTCTTTTCTTCCTAAATTGATTAGCTTAGAGCAGGGGCCAGTCCAGAAAATGGTCAGAGGTTGACTCTCTTCCTTTGATACCATTCCTTCATGCAGATAGCAGTTCTCAGTGGAAAGTACCAAATAAATTGAATTGCAGGCAGCTTTGAGGCTATTGAAAAGGAAAAGGCAAGGATATAATCAATCACACCAGTCCTTGACTGAGAGGATCACCCAAGATTATATTCTGATCTAAATTTCATATGTGGTTAAAATAAGTGGATAAAGTTAATGACTAAATAAATTAAATATATTAATAAAAATAAAATCAGTTCTGTAATATAATCACCTGCTGGGTTTGAAATCCTGTACCTCTGTTGCATTTACAACTCCTGGTAGTTTCAGTGGAAGTTGCAAACAAGGTATGGCCTTTTTCTTGTATGGACTCTAGGTAAAAATTGTTCTGGTCATTTTTTACAAACTTTTTGGCAATGCTGTGATTTACAGAATTTTTATTCCTACTTTTATTTTGCCTTCCTGCAGTTCACTTTGCTATCTTATGTTTGTAGCAGCTTTCCATTTATTTCTCCAGGTAAGTGATGATGACCTTTTCTTCGCCATGGTAAACTAAAGTTAGCCTTTACTCTCGGTGGCCCAGACTGGGGCTTCCCAAATATATGAAAAATACAAGAACATTGCCAAAAGAAGAAGCCAGATGTTCATTCATAAAACAGAGGCAATAGCTACATTACAGTATGCTTCTACTCAAACTCTGTCCAACATTGATCTCATGCAGACCTTACACTGACCAATGTATTTTCACTTTGTTTAAATCCTGTGATTCTTTGAGGCACAAACAATACAGAGTTTGAGTTGTATCATATTTACAGAAATGTAAACCAATTATCTAATTAGTATTCCTCCTGACTTACACCAGCTCAAGTAAAAGAACCTATGATTTTTGCCCTGTGGAAGTAACAAAATGGGTAAAAAAACAAGTAGTTCTCAAGAGTGCAAAAATTGTGGAGTGTAGTTCTGGCTTGCCCCAGTGAATGCTATTATAAACTGGTTGGTTTGGTGTCCCGTGACCTCCCACTACTCTGACCAGGACAAGGTTGAAATGCACTGAATTTGTGGCAGTTGTCTATGCAGCCAGAAGCTTTGTGTACTGCAGTGAAATGGTTAGACTTTGAGCCTGGAGACCCACTGGCAAGCCTAAATTAGCAGAGACAAAATCTCATGTCCCTTAAGGAGCCTTATCTGGCTTTCACAGGGAGAGGATAAATTCAGATTGCTGGATTTAAGATATCTACAGTTCGAACAAAACCATATATCTGATTAGGATCTAGACTACTCCTGCTTTTTGTTTGCAAAATTCAAACCTGCCAGATATGATTCTGCAAAATCAAAACCACCCATAGCTTTGCCCATCTCTAGTGTACACTGACCAAATGAGCTAATCAAGGAAAATGAATTAAAAGGATTTATAGTGAGATAGTATAAAGAAACAGCTCCCTGTTTAACTTTAAGAAATCACAAGGCTATCAGTATTCTGCTGCCCTCAAAGTTCTCAGTGCATTACTCTTCAGGCTTTAGAGACTGCTCTCTCCTATTGAGCTGTGGCTCTTCCTGCAGCTCTCTCTGTTGCATGGTAAAATATTCCCAACATGCATCCTGAATTGCACTAAGGAATCAGGATAAAAGACAATGTTTGATTTATTAATTTCTAGTGGATTAGAACTACAAATGTTTGCTATGTTTTTAATTTGAGAAGTAGAGAGAATCACAGCAGCTTTTAATTATGCATTTTGTGTAATGTAGCTCTGAATAGGGCAGAGCAAAATTAAAATTGTGGATCAAATGCTAAATCTGAGTAGCGGCTGAAGTGAGCTGTAGTGTAATGCTAATGGTTTTGCGTCTTCCTGGCATTATGTCAATAATAGCTCTAATCACATTAAGTAGAGAGCCCATTAGCTTATTCTCTTCAGCAGCATGCACCATAGCAACATATTGTGCGTCTTGAAATAACTTTTGTTGTGAAATTTCTTTGAAAAGCATTGCCATGTATGCCCTGCACAGAAAACAAAAGGTGTGTATTAAACATAATAACAAGAAACAAAACAAATATAGAAGAACCTTCACTGGAGTCTCATTGTCTCATTAGTTAACTTCATTTAGCTCTTATGTTATTTAAGGACGTGAAAAATTCTACCTAATATCTGACTTGTATAAACTTAGACAGGGATGTGCTATTTTAATGAAACTGGATTTTAGTTAGAATGGCTGCTTCTGGGAAATACTACTTTCTCTTGAGGGCAGGACCCTTAGTACTTTTTTTTTCCTAACCAGTTGCACCATATATTATGATGTTTATGTCCTTGTGTATACCTAAAAGAAGTGCAGCCATGACATTCCTGCCCTGAGATCCACAGGTTCCCCCAGGTTCTGTTCAAAACTATCCTCCTAATTTTTTAAAGCCCTCTACATTCTTATCCCAGCCTAACTTCACAGACCTAGAATTGAAGTTTGAGCCCATTTAGATGGGCAAAATCTGATGATACTATTAAGCCAACCGAGTTGCTTGTGATATTTATAAGTATAAATAGGTTGAGAGAGCCATATTCTGCCATTGGATACTGTCAAACATTCTTGTTCGCTTCAGTGGAACATGTATGAAAAGACCCAAGGGAGAAATTTGTCCTTCTGTCTCTCTAGTCCTTTTCCTGCTCCCTTTGCTCATCAGACTAACTTCCTCTGTGTCTGCTCACAAGCTCTTATCTCAGTGCAGGCAAGATCTTTCTCTCCAACTGTTTTTGGTGTCTTTTTTCAGGTCTCAGCTGAAAATATTTCTTTATACTGTTCATTATCTGTACCTCCTAATTTCTCCCTCTGCTATTACTTATAATATCTGTGTAACTCTAGGCTATAACTCTGTGCAGTATTCTAAGAGACAGTTTGTTTGAAAGATGCTGTATACAATAACACATATTTTATGTTTGTACAGAAAACTACAGACAGGGTATCACCCTAACGTGTCTGTAAACCATTCATGTCTTAAGTGACTGATTCCATTTGTTACCAATTTTTGTTTGAGTCCATTAGTTTTGTAAGATGTCTTATTTCTGATGCATCCTGAAGAGTAAATTACTGGATGCTGAGATATTTGAAATTTACACTAGAAATAGAATGGCAGAGGGTGGCATACTGCTGTGGGGAGACCACACTTGGAATATTGTGTGTAGTCATACTCATTAGTCTGTTTGCCCATAGGAAGGAAGGAAGATTATTTAGACAGGTTTGGAGAAATTCACATTCAGCAGAAGGGTGCTTCTTTGGAATACAGGGTTTAGCCCATAGAAATCTCCACAGGCTGGCAGCTACTGAGACTGTGAGCCTGATCCATTATGTAGTCCTGTGTATGGAGTTGACTCTATTTGCCTAGTTTCAAAACAGAACCTCCCTCTGGTATGCTCAGCTATCTCTGAGCTCCAGTCTCAACTGAGTGCACTGGAGATCAGAGGTGGAAGGAGATTGAAACAGACTCATTTTGCCTTGGACAGTCCAGGTATCCTGCTCAAAATAAGACAAAAGTATTTATTTGACCAAATTAATGGGATGCCTGGGACAGTTGCTGAAAATGGAACCATCCCAGTGCCAATAGAATGTATGGTCACCTTACCCATTGACTGTAACTAAACTACTCACATGAGTAAAGCTGTTCATATATCTGTTTGTAAGACTGGACCTTGGCTTGGTCTGAACCCTAGCCATACTCCCCTGGACCTTTTCAAGCAGTTGCACATGTCTTCACTGAGATGCAGTATGTAGGAAAGCAGATCTTTTGCTTTAAATTAAACACACAGTTTGTAAGCCACTGAAGTCTTCCTTTTTGTCCCCAGCATCCCTCAGAAATTTCCTATGTAAGCTGTCCTTTTAAAGTAACAAAAAACAAACAAAAAAGGAGAATCATGCTTAGCAAGAAGCTTATTAAATTTTTGTAATCAACAATAAACCTAGCAAAGAAAAGAACTTTGTACCACAAGAAGTTACTTTGGGGTTTTGCAAGTATTTTTATTTAATAAAAAAGCCAGATATTTGTTAAAAAATCAAACAAAAAAACCCCAAACCCACCTTATAAACACAAAGTGCCCTGATACATAATAAGTTATAAACCTTTCATAGGAACCCACTTCATAATTTTGCAATTTGTTTGCAGATCTGTTTTTCAGTGTCTGAGGGGAAAGGCAGTGCAGAATTCTTTTCTCTGTCCCAAGCTATCTATAAAATTCTGACCATTTGAACATGAAGTAATCAGGGCAGGAGAGAGAATGCAGGGGTGATTGCCCAGTGCAAGGTCTCTGAGCAGTCCTGACTGTAGTACTCATGGGCCAAAGATTTTCACTTAGGGTTTGCTCATGAGGCAAGGATTTCTATCCCAATGAATAAAAGGAAACTCATTTTAAACAATTAAATGAAGAGGGAATGAACAACATGGAAACATATGCCACCGAGGGTTCCTTTCCTCTGCTGATTTGAATGCACAAAATCTTATTGATGTTTATAGAACCTGTGCAGAGTGCAGTGCTGAAATAATGGTTATGATGGGCTACATTTTCCATGGAATATCTGCTTGGTCTCCAGAATAAGTGATGCAGTTTTCTTTGTCAGAATGTATGTGCGTATAACATGTGCCTACTGAGCAATTTTGTACATTCAAATGTGTATCCTGTTCAAAATATACTATTTATGTGCAAACTTGTACTGATGAATGTGTATTCAGAAAAGTGTGGTCTATGTTCAAGAAGCTGATTTAAAAAAAAAAAAAAAAAGGTCAGGGTGTTATCCTCAACTCATCCCCAAACTCCTTCCCTTTCCATTTTACTTTCGCCTTCCCCCTCACTCTACTCCCCCCTCCACCCCCACAAATGTTAGGCACCCTAGTGGCCTTTGTGCTAGGACTTTAGGCCTGGACTTCTATCCGGCTGTCATTGGTACTACATATATTAGCCAGTGAGAGATGCTAGTGAGTGATAGGAAACGTGCCATGCCTACAATCCTCTTCTGCCCCAGCATCTCTGGAAAGAGTTTGTGACAAGAATATGGGTGGTTTCCCCAATGTAATGTTTTTTTCTGCCATGAGACCACTAGACTACCTGGCCATTTGAAAATACTTCTACATATTCCTACTAGTTATAACTGTATGTTCTAGACTTAGTTTACAAAGCCTGTTATCATTCCCCCACTGGCTCTAGAAATTTAGGCATGTACCAGTGCAACATATCTGACTCCTATTGGATTGCTTCTTAACTCTAAATTTCTCCATAACGATTATATTAGATGTAAATTATAAATATGGTCTGGCTTTGTGGTAAAGAATCATCAAAGTTTTGTTAATTATTTCACAATGAGGTGATGGTCTCCCTGAGGGTAATGTTTTATAGTTATTACTTGAAATTAGGCCTTTTTTCATTCACCTGTGGATGAACATGGCAAAAATAATATGCTTGAGTCTGTCATCATCTGATAAGTTTTTAGACATCAGGGCAAGTTATGAATAGCAACACTATTCAATTTTGAATAGTCAGACTGACTGCAGGCTGTATTACAAATCAACAGTGAAGGATGTTTTGGTTTGACTGGTTTATGAAATAAACAACACAACCAAAAAATCCTATTGATTCCTCTTCTCGACACCTCATTTTGTAACAATATTTCTAAAAAAAAAATAAATAAAAATGAAGAGGTATAAAGATCTCTGTAATAACAACTCTGTATTGAATTATTAGTGACTAATAATGGCTGGTGAAGATTGCTGATGTCATTAATATTTCTCTTTATTGATATTCATGTTGGAAAAAAAGTCTCAAGCTAAAAAATGTGCACACATCTAGTTTATGCACATATAGCATATACAGTGTTCCTATCATTGTTCAGACTTTCCTACTACTTTTGTTTGTGTGGTAAACCAACCTGTGTAATTGGATTAGTAGAGGGAGCTAGCCTAGAAATGGCTATATGCACATGGCTACCTTAATGTCAGCAAGAAATCTGATTAACCAATGGGACTACTCTCCTTAGCGAAGCTAAAAACAGGCATGTTTGCAGGACTGAAGCTGTGCATAAGCATCTTCAAGACAGGACTTTCCTCTCTTCATAGGCAGGCATAGTGGTTAGCATAATAGGGCCCAACCTCCTGTGGTTTCTGGTCACTTTTGTGATACAAATAATGAATAGAGTTAATAAATCTGAATGATCTTGCACCATTGTTATTATCTAGTGTGCAATGTAACAAACACATCGTCTAAAGTGCAGCTGTTCATGTTAGTAAACATACTCCCCATTAACATGTGCGTCCAGAAACAGGCCCCTAGACTATAGATTCATAGTATTTTTATTTGCCTATAAAAATGCCTGACAGCTATGACCTTTTGTAAATAAAAATAAGAAAGTGCAGATAGTTTTGTGCAAGGGCTCAATCAGAGATGATTCGTGCAGGTTTTAAAATCGGGGGGACATTGGGATGACAAGGTTAAAATGTAGAAAATAATACTTCCTAAGGATATTTGTACTACATGGGAGAGATGGAAAGTCCCAGAAAGGCTTGTTCCTTTTCTTTTCTTTTTTTTTTTCATCATGTAGAACACCAGCAATCATGCACTGCATTTTCATGAAAGGTGAAAGTATTTTGTGGCAGGTAGAAGACATTGTTATGGGCTGAATACACTTACATCTGAATAAATTCCCAGGGAGGCTGAAAACCACTGACATGGTAGGAATGTAAAACCATGTAACTGACACCAAGGCCTGTTGCACTTTTGTAGCCTTATTGAATCAGTGGAGCGCAGAGTCCCAAGTGAGGTAAATGTCACCAGAATCTGCATTCCTGACAAGGAGTTGCATGTGAGATTCAGGGGACACTCTTACATACTGCTGCTTAGCCTTGTGTCACTGAGGCTTTAGCACAGATTTTGAGAAGTATATTTTCAGAGCAGTAAAATAAGGACTTATGTATATTGATTGGGGTAAGGGAAAGGAGTCGTTAGATTGTATGCTCTTCAGGACAAAATGTGCTGTCAGATATGTTTGTGTACCATTTAACACAGCAGAGAATGAAGCTCATTGGGCCTGTTACATACGAATGTTAAATAATAATTAAATGCCTGTATTTCAAATAGCCTATGATGTTATATTTTCGCCACGGTTTTTCAGTGATAGAATTATCTCACACTTCCTTTCCTTTCCTTTCCTTTCCTTTCCTTTCCTTTCTGCTTAGTTTCCCCAGGCCTGAAAGGAAATTCTCATATAGACTTCCATTTAGAAGTGGGAAAAGATTGCTCTAATACTACATTTCAAATATAATAGTAGCCAAGCTCCAGTGCTCACACAACATAAAATACAATCTAGATAAATAAAATGACAAAAAAGTACTATAAAAACAGCATTGTGTATCCAGCATCATAGAATTCAGATATCATAAAGTCCAAGAAACTTTTTTCTGTAATTATGGCAGGGAATTGTCTCTCATCATCTCTCACATGAGAATGATTAAGTGAGACTGTATTAGGCTGACGATCAAAGAACTTTAAATAACAAAAGTATCAGCAAATAGAGAAAAAATACACAGCGGCGCGCATGTGCATGTGTGTGATCATTTTAAATCAAAGCATTGTCATTTGAGACTAGACCTGATCTAAAAAGCACAATTCCTGCACCTTCAGGTGTATATCTGTATTTTATAAACACAATAATGAACGGTAACAGTACACAGACTAATGCATGGCCTTCTTGCGGTAAGGTTCCAATTCCATTGAAGGTTTTGGTTGGTGAAACTTTTGTGGTTTGTTTCATCATCAGTACCTTGAGATGGAAATGTAGCCTTATGGAAATCAATCTTCTTTGCATTGCTCTGTAGAATGCAAAGTGCTTTAAAAATACTAAATGATCTCTGCTTTTACTGTTTTGGCTTTGGTCCATACCAGTGCTTGCATGGAGGCAGTTATATTGTAGATGAGTGTGCCATAGCTGCATTTCTCACCACCACTCTGAAAAAAAGAAAAAGAGCTGGGGAGGTGGCTAAAGGGTGCAGACTATTATTGTTTCCCCTGGTAATTCCCATATAACCTTTCTACCACCTCTTATTTCCAAACCTCAATCTGTACTGCTGCCATGACAACTCCAGCAGCTTCATTAACTTTTTCTCTGTTTATCTCTCCTCTTAAAACCAAGCGTGCACGCCGTCTCACACTCACTCTCTCAACTGTCTGGGGCATTTTCCTTTCTTTATGGCATTAAAAAAATAAATTTATCTCATCAACATTTATATTGGAGAACAGTATAAACTTGTACCCCGTTCCTTCATAAATTCCACGTGAATTAGTGGTCAGCAGGTATTGAATATTGTTATGAGAAGGATGGGAGATCCATATAAGAAAAAAGCCTAATTTCAGCCAAAATGCTGATAAAAACAGATTTTTTTGGTGATCCAACAGATTGTTCATAACTGTAGCTATTTATGCACTGTCAAAGATCTCTGTGCAGAGCAGACAGGTATTGGCATCTGATGGTATCGGTAGTAGCAGGTAGATGGTACAAATGTGTGAGCAGTTTGGAGATGAATCTATAACAGAGACAGTTCTACTACCCACAGTTGATTCAAAACAGAGTGAATCAAATCCCATTGCATACAGGTTGCAATGTAAGATGTGTTACCCTTTTGGTGTCAAAAGATCACAAATCAGTCTTTTAAGGTTAATTGCTACTTAAGCTTCAGGAACTCTTGAGAAACAGCAAACTTGCCCTGAGACTAAATCAGTTATGTTCAGAAGTAAAGGGGCAAATTGAAGCTGCATTTTGGCTGCCATTTTCATATTGTTTTTGAAGAGGAAGAAAGGGGCCATACTTAATTTATTAAAAGGTCAAACCAAGAGGTTTTTTTACTGTCTGTTTTTAAAAAATCACTTAGGTTGCTTACAGATTGAGGGCTTGGGGAAAGGAACCCCTCAGTGCGTTCCCACATCAAGCCCAGTGCATGCCCAGAAGAGGCAACGTGCTACTTGCACCCAGCTTTCCCAATATCTATATAGATGCACTTTAGTGGGGCTTTTTTGGCACATTTATCTAATAGCTGATTAACTCAGCTTTAGCTAAAAGCCCCAAAAAGCCTCACTGAAGTGCCCAACCTATACAGATGCTGCAGAGCCAGGTCAAAGTAACACTCTGCTGCTTCCAGTAAAGTGCATTTTTGTTTTTTCCCACATCTGTCAGCACCCTTAGTCATTATTATATACCAGGTTTTGAGCCAGATCTTTACTCTCTAGTTATCTTCCTCCTCCCCACACTTGAGTCAAGTCTTGTATAAAGAATATCTCCTCAGCTCAATTAGAGGATCTGACTCTGTGTCCTTTACCCTTCCTTGATGATGCTCAAAGAGTCTGCTCTGGATTTGCCAGCATGAATCGGGAATAATCTACTGAGATGACAGCAGCTGAAGTGTTGTACAAATAACATAACAACAAAAAGAAGAAAATTTGTGCAATACACTAGAGGTATATTCCCAATACAATAGAGGTAAAGAGAAATAAGCTTAATGATACTCATGTTCTGATAATGCCTTATGTTTGGTATAATACTAAACCAAAATGCCACAGTGGAAACTAAGAGCAGGGATGATCATAGCATGGAAATGTATGTGGCTGAGATGGTGATGCCAGTGTGAAGGCTTTGGATTTTTGGCAGTGGGTAATGTTCTGGAGCAGAGGACTGCTATCAAGAGACAGGATCTATCTGAACAGAACCAGAAAGACCATCTTTGGGCATTGTCTGGCCAACCTAGTAAGGAGGCCTTTAAACTAGGTTCTACAGGGGATGGGGAACAGAACAACAGAGTAAACAATCCAGAGGGAATGGACTGTAAGAAGTGACTCAACTGGGAAAGAGCCAAGAGAGGGACAGGACAGCAACAAGTGCTGCAAAAGGGAAATGAGTAGGTTAGAATGAAAAGTGCATCCAAGGTGAGAAATATGGGAAACAAGCTAGATGAGCTGGACAGCCACAGCCTGTAAAAAGAATTGTGATCAGATTGGTATCAGAGACTTTGTGGGACAGCTCTTATGACTGGGACATCAACATTAAGGGCTAAATTCAGAAAGACAGGGGTGGGAGAAAAGAGGATGGTTCCAACTTGTATGTCAGAAGTACATACACTCCTTTTCTGGTTCAAGAGGATGAAGGTAGCAGATCAGAATGCATTTGGGTGAAGACAAAAGATGAAAGATACAGCACTTATATAATGGTAGGGGATTTATTATAGACTACCAAATCAGATGGCCGAGGTGGATGAGGCACGCTTCAAGGAGGTGACAAAATTATCCAAAAGTTATTAAATGGTACTGATAGGAGACTTCAGTTTTCCAGACATCTGCTGGAAAAATAATAGAGCCAAACAAAATGTTGAGTAAATTCCTAACTTGTGTGAAAGACATCTTTCTTTTCCAGAAAGTTGAGGATATAACTAGGGGACCATCTATCTTGGACCTTGTCCTGACCAATAGGAAAGAACTGGTGGAGGATGTGAAGGTGATGAGAAACTTGGGAAGTAATGCTCACTATACATTAGAATTTATGATCCTGAGAAATCATGAGATCAGCAGAATTAAGGCACTGGATTTCAAAAATGCAGATTTCAGCTGACTCAAAGAGATAAGAGGCATTGTGCTGTGGGAGACCAGACTGAAAGATAAAGGTGCCCAGGAGGGCTAGAAGCTTCTAAAGGGCACAGTATTGGAAACCCAGCAAGAAGCTTTTTTAGCACAATGGAAGGACTACAAGAATGGCAGGAGACCAATATGGATGCACAAGGAGCTTCTAGGGCAGGGGTCAGCAACTCCTGGTATGCGAGCCAGGGTGTGCTGTTAGAGCATGGCATGTGAGCTGGCCACAGAGCCCAGGCTGCTTGCAGCAGATGACCAAGAAGCTGCAAGCCCTGCTGCAAGCAGCCAGGGCTGCATGTGTGCCTCTGGGTGGACAACAGGGGAGGGGCCTGGGACAGTGCAACCCCAGCCCCTCCCTTACCATCCACCCAGAGGTGCGTGTGCAGCCATTGCCCTCATGAAACCTGGCCAAAGGCTGTGGAGCCCAGTGCAGCTGGTTGCAGCCTCCTGGCTGCCTGCCTCAGCCAGCTCGGGCTCTGGGTAGCTGCAGCAGATGATGAGCAGGCTGCAAACAGAGGTACCAGGTTTTGGAGCGCTAGCACCAATGCAACCCCAACCCCTCCCCTGCTGTCCCCCCTGAGGTGTGCACGCAGGCACCACCAGCAATGAGGATTGGGGCCCTCATGGCTCCCTTCAGTCTGTACCAGGCATGCATGGGTCAGGGTTGCGGTGTTTTTGACACTCCAGCCAAAAATGTTGACAACCCCTGTTCTAGGGCACCTCAAATGCAAGAAAAACATATAGGCAATGGAAAGACAGACAGGTCACCAGAGAAGAATACTAGTTAATAGCAAGAATTTGTAGGAACAAAATTAGGATGTTAAAGGTAAAAATTGAGTTTCACCTGGCAAGGGAAGTTAAAGACAACAAGAAGAGGGTCTATAAATATGCAGGCCAGAAAAGAAGGTCCAAGGAAGCTGTGGGTCCACTGTTAACTAGCAAGGGCAGGCTCTTAACTGAAGACACAAAGAAGGTAGAACTGCTCCACAGCTACTTTGCCTCGGTCTTCACAGAAAAAAAAAATAGGCTGCCACCAGACAGCTAATAAGGATTATTTGAATAAGGGAAGGGACAAGCTTTTGATGGGTCTGAATGAATGCAAGTCAGCGGGGCCTGATGAACTTCATCCCAGGATACTGAAGAAACTACCAGTGGAGATCTAGGAGTCCTTAGCAATGATATTCAGTAAGTCATGGGAGATGGGTGAGGTACCAGAGGACTGGAAAAGTGCCAACTAAGTGACCCTCTTAAAAAAAGGCAAAAAGGAGAACCTGGAGAACTAGGGACTGGTTAGCCTTATCTTAATACCTGGGAAGTCACTGGAACATATCCTGAGGAATTTGTCCATTTACAAGCATCTGGAGGAGGAAAGGTTGATCACAAGTAGCTAGTATGGATTTACTAGGAACATATTGAATCAAACAAACTTGATCTCCTTCTTTAACCAAGTAAGTAGTTAAGTGGATGAAGGGAATGCTGTGGATATAGTGTATCTGGACTTCAGCAAGCCTTTTGACAAAGTCCCACATGATCTTTTCACAAACGAATTGGAGGAATGTGGGCTGGATAAAACTACCATAAGATGGATAGACAACTGGCTTAATAACGGTAAGCAAAAAGTTGCATGACTCCATGTCAGAATGGCAGGAGGTTTTGCATGGAGTCCCACAGGGATCTGTCTTGGCCCAATTGCTGTTCGGTATGTTTATTAATGATTTGGATGCCGGAATAGAAAGCTTCTTGAGCAAGTTTGCAGACAACATGAACCTGGGAAGGACTACAAATACACTGGAGGATGTGAACGCAGTTCAGAAGGATCTCAACAAATTGAAAAGTTGGGCTACAGCTAACAGGATGAAATTTAATGTGGACAAATGCAAATACCTTGGGAAGAATAGTAAAAGAATAAAAAATAAATAAAATGGGTGATACCTGGCTGGATGGCAGCCCTATGAAAAAGTCTTGTTAGATCACAGATTCAGTACGAGTCTGCAGTGTGATGCAGCTATACAACAGGTAAATATGGGTTTTGGCTGCACCAATAGAAGCATTAGGTGCAAGGCCTGGGAGGTGATAGTGCTCAGCACTAATTAGGCCGCATCTAGAGTATTGTGTGCAGTTTTGGGCTCCACATTTTAAAAAGGACGTGGAGAAGTTAGAGAGGGTTCTATGGTAGGTAACAAAAATGATAAATAGGAAGTCAAGTCATATGAAGAGAGGTTGAAGGAGCGAGACATGTTTAGCTTGCAGAAAAGGTTCTTAAGCAGGGACATGATAGTGGTCTTCATATATCTGAAGGGCTCCCCTAGAAAAAAGCAGTGGAATGGACTGCCTAGGGAAGCTGTGGAATCGCCATCATTGGAGGTGTTCAAGAAAAGGTTAGATATCTAGGAATAACTATGCCTATGCTATTATGGGAGTTTCCCATACTTCTGGGCTTTAATGCTTGCCATATGGGGCCAGGAAGCTATATTTTTCCCCTCCTATTGCTACATGGGTTACAGTTGCAGCAGGGGAAGGAAAGGGTTCACCCTTCTTAGAAGCCTGAGTGTTGGCAGTATCCAAGGTTGGGGTTTTTGACTGAGGTGTGCCCATGCTTCTGCTAGGAATAAAACCCAGAGGTTCCTGGCTAGAGGACCCCTTCACTCAGAGTCAGAGTGATCACCACATTTGGGGTCAAGAAGGAATTTTACCTTATAGATTCATAGATGTTAGGGTCAGAAAGGACCTTAGCTGTCTGACCCCCTGCCTTGGATAGGAAAGAGCACTGGGATCAGATGACCCCAGCCAGGTGCCTATCTAGCCTCGTCTTAAAGACCCCCAAGGTAGGGAAGAGCACCACCTCTTTTGGAAGCTCATTCCAGATTTTGGGAACCCTTACCATAAAGAAGATCTTCCTGATGTCTAACCTAAATCTGCTCTCCATCAGTTTGTGGCCATTGTTCCTAGTTACTCCATGGGGTGCCCTGGTAAACGGAGCATCTCCTATTCCTTGCTGTCCCACCCTGGTGAATTTGTAGGTGGCCACAAGATCACCTCTCAGCCTTCTCTTGCGGAGGCCAAAGAGTTCCAGGGCCCTCAATCTCTCCTTATAGGGCTTTGCCTGCAGGCCCCTAACCATCCCTCTTGAAGTGTGGTGCCCAAAACTGGATGCAGTACTCCAACTATGGCCTGACCAATGCCACATAAAGGGGAAGTATCACCTCCTTGGACCTGTTTGTCATGGACCTGCTAATGAATACTAACGTGTGGTTAGCTTTACTGATCACTTCATCATATTGATGACTCTTGTTCATCTTGGAGTTGACAGCGACTCCAAGATCCGTTTCTGCTGCTGTGCTGCTGAGGTCCTCCCCTAGCCTGTAAGTGTGCTGGTGATTCCTTCTTCCTAGGTGCAGCACCTTGCATTTGTTCTTATTGAACTGCATCCTATTCTGTTCCTCCCACTTTTCCAACCTGTCCAGATCTGCCTGGATTCATTCCCTACCCTCTGGTATGTTAACTTTACCCCATAATTTGGTATCATCTGCGAATTTAGACAGAGTGCTTTCCATGCCCTCATCTAAGTCATTGATGAAGACATTGAACAGCACCGATCCAAGGACTGAGTATTGTGGGACTCCACCGTCTAGTGCCAGAGGACTGGAAAAGAGCCAGTGTGGTTCCCATTTTCAAAAAAGGGAGGAAGGAGGACCCAGGAAACTATAGACCAGTTACCTCGATCCTAGGTAAGCTTTTTGAGAGAATTATCATAGCGCATGCCCATGAGGGGCCAGCAGGGGAGATTATGCTTAGGGGCAACCAACACGGGTTCATTAGAGGCAGGTCCTGTCAGACCAACCTGGTGGCCTTCTATGACCAGGTCACAAAATCCTTAGATGCAGGGGTAGCAGTGGATGTAGTCTTGCTGGACTTTAGGAAGGCCTTCAACACTGTCTCTCACCCCATTCTCATTAAAAAACTAGGGGACTGTGGGGTCAACACCTACATAGTCAAATGGGTCGCTAACTGGCTGGAGGGCCGCACCCAGAGAGTGGTGATGGACGGGTCATTTTCGACCTGGAGGGATGTGGGCAGTGGGGTTCCGCAGGGCTTGGTCCTTGGGCCTGCACTGTTCAACATCTTCCTCAGTGACTTGGACGAGGGGGTGCCGCACTTCAGGAGGGATGTGGACAACATGGAGAGGGTCCAGAGGAGGGCCACTCGCATGATCAGGAGTCAGCAGGGCAGGCCCTACAAGGAGAGGTTAAGGGACCTGAACCTGTTCAGCTTCCAGAAGAGAAGGCTGAGGGGGATCTAGTGGCCATTTACAAACTAGTTAGAGGGGACCAGCAGGCATTGGGGGAGTCCCTGTTCCCCCAAGCACTCCCAGGAGTGACTAGAAATAACGGTCACAAGCTGGCAGGGGTAGATTTAGACTAGATATCAGGAGGTGATACTTCACTGTCAGGGCGGCTAGGATCTGGAACCAACTTCCAAGAGAAGTGGTGCTGGCTCCTACCCTGGGGGTCTTTAAGAGGAGGCTAGATTAACACCTTGCCAGGGTCGTTTGACCCCAGTACTCTTTCCTGCCATGGCAGGGGGTCAGACTTGATGATCTGCTCAGGTCCCTTCCAACCCTACAAACTATAAAACATCTTCCCAGGTCTATACTGACCCATCCACCACCACCCTATGTGTGCAAACCCTAAGCCACTTTGCCACCCACCTGACTGTGTTCTGTCACAGTCGCTCAGTTTATTTATGAGAATATAATGAGATACCATATCAAAAGCCTTCTTAAAATCCAAGTAGATGACATCCACCTTGATTCCTGCATCTAAGCATTTTGTGACCTGGCCATAAAAAGAAACAAGGTTGGTCAGGCAGGATCTACCTTCTATGAAACCGTGCTGGTTGCCCTTTAGCATCCCTTTTCCTGCTGGACTCCCACAGATGTGATCCTTGATAATTTTTTCAAAGGTTTTCCCAAGGATAGAGGTGACACTAGCTGGTCTATAGTTACTCAAATCCTCCTTCCATTCTTGAAAATAGGGACCACATTGGCCCTTTTCCAGTCCCCTGGGACCTGACCTGAGCACCAACAGTGCTCAAACAGCTGTGCTAGTGGCTCTGCGATGACACTGGTCAATTCCTTCAGCACCCTTACAAGAAGATCATACGGGCATGCTGACTTAGACACATCAGCCCCTCCAAGTGTCTCTTCACTGGCACATGGCATCAGGGCTCAGGCCAAAGCTCACCTGAAGGCGCTGGAGAATGGAGCAGTTCCCCAGAGCCCCATTCCTGCCCCTGCCTCACCTCGGGGAGGAGCCGCTGCCTGCCCAACACCGCTCTCCCTCCCCATGGGGATGCTGACGCAGCGAGGAGTGGAGCAGAGGAGTGAGGAGCGGAGTGGCCCCTGTGAAGCCAAGCAGTAACTTACCACTCTGGTAAATTTCCCACGCTGGCCCCAGTGCCTCCACCACATTCCACACCCCAAATTTACAGGAAGCCGCAGCCCAGCTCCTCTCTGGGTGGGTGCGCAGCATTAAAAAGTTACCATGAGGCAAGATTTTTTATCATGCGTGACTATGCATACATGCCGCTTAGAGGGAACCTTGGTTAGGATGCTATGCTTTGTGGTTCTGTGACAGGATTGACTATTTTTAGCAGTAAGTTAGACAGGGATTTGTGTTGGATGGTTTGGATGTGGGTGTCTCTGCTTTGGGAAGGATGTTGAACTGGATGGCCTCTGGAGGTGTATTCCAACCCTATTTTTCTATGACTGTATGATAAACTTTGTTCAATTCTGCCTTGGAGTGTAAAATCCATTCATTTTTCAGAGCAACAGTGCATCGGTTGTTGCTATTATTTTCTATGTCTTGTTGCTACATATGTACCACAAGGGTGGCCAAAATATGGCCCATGGGCCGGATCTGGCCTGCGGAGGGACGTTATCTAACCTGCAGCTGGTTCCTCAGTCTCTCCTGGCCCAGGCACTGTCCGGCTTGTGGCACATCCCACCACCCCCTGGGCACACAGCACAGTTGCAGCTGGACTAACTTTCTAGGCAGCCCAGGTGGCAGCAACTCCTTCCAGCTGCTGCTACTGTTGCTGGCCCCAGGCCCATGGTACTGGCAGGGACCCACGTACACAGCCCCAACCCCAGCTTGCCCGGTGCCCACTCTGGACTCGGCACAGCAGAGCAGGCCAGCTGGAACCTGTGCATGCAGCCCTGATCCCGGCCTGCCCCACTCCTACCTCCAGATTCACCCACCCACATTGCGGAGCAGCAGCAGCAGCCAGGCATAAGCTGCTGCTCGGTGAGAGAGAAGGGCAGCCTTTCCCTGTCACCGCTGCCAAGCCCTCCTTGCTGTAGCTGCCTGGAGCCCACACCCGGGCTTCCTTGAGGCTCCTCTCTACTGCCACTGCTATGCTGCTGGGTGGCCCAGAGGTGGTGGTGATGAAGGTGGAGAGGAAACACAGGGCAGTTCAGGCACAGGCTCCAGGCAACTGCAGCAAGAAGGGCCCAGCAGCAATGAGGGGGAGGGCTGCTTTTCCCTTGTGCCAAACAGCAGCTTCTGCTCAGCATGGGCAGGAGGTCTGGAACAGGAGTGGGGTGGTCCAGTTTTAGGGTTGTGCACATGGGTTCCAGCTGGTTCGAGTCTGAAGCAGGTGCAGGGTGGGTCAGGGTCAGGGCTGGGGCTGTGCTCTGTTGGTGGTGGCGTGTGGGCTCTGGGCTGTTGTCAGGGATGGGGAGGGCGCAGGGTGCTAACCAGCTCATGGCAGCTCGCTAGAACTGCCTATTTGGCCCGCAGGCCCAAATAATTGCCCGCTCGTGATGTACCACAATGTAAGTGTTTAAACCCACACATATTGCTGTGATAGTAAATCATAAATAGAAATTAGAATTTATTAATGGATTTTTGAAAGTGTGGTCCTCGCCTTCAAATTCATGGAGAATGAGAATACCATAGCTAGTAGGGGCGTGCAAAATGGGCCCTATTCGATTCAGATTCGGCCCAAATTGGGGACAGTGATTCAATTCATTGATTAGGATCACTGTCCCCAATTCGATTCAGCTGAATCTGAAGGTTCGATGCTGAAGATCACTGTCCCCGATTCAATTCAGCTGAATCTGAATCTGAAAATTCGATGCTGAGTCGGAGAATTGGCGATTTGGACATAGACACAGCTTTAAATGTTTTTTTCTACATACCTCGAAGTAGCAGGTGCAGCTGGGGTGGACGGAGCATCTCACAGGAGTGCAGGGGAGGCCCACATGCTCTGCAGCAAACCTGGAAGTGGACTGGAAGTACTTCTGGTCCACTTTTGGGTCTGCCAGGGAGTCTGCAGGGGGGTTCTCCCCATCCTGGCTTGGCAATCAGCTGCGGGGAGACCCCAGGGGCCCCCCCAGACCCAGGAAGCACCAGTCACCAAGTTGGGAGGGGGTGGGGGGGCCCCCCGCACTCTCCCCGGTGGACCTGGAAGTGCTTCTGCTCCACCGCCGGGTCTGCTGCTGAGCGCGCTGGGGAGCTCCCCATGCTTCTGTGGGACACTCTATGCACCCCAGCATTGCAGCATTCATGAGCCACCTGCTACCTAGAGGCATGTAGAAAAAGCATTTAAAGCTGTGTCTGTGTCCGAATTGCCAAATCTCTTCTAATAGATTTGGAGGGTTCCGATTCAATTCAGAGAAATTAAAGGGTCCTCTGATTTGATTCAGATTCGGAGATTCAGCCACCAAATCAGGCTGAATCGCCGCCAAATCGAGTCAGGGACCAAAGCTTCGCACAGCCCTAATAGCTAGGTACAGGTATTCAAACAGCCCAAAGTGGAATTGATTCACATTACATGGTGTTCTCTAAGCAACATGGTTTAGATTAGTAGCAAACAGAACACAAATTTGTCATTTGGTGGGGAGTGGGGCAGGTCTTAGACCAGGTTCTGCCATTTTAAAACAAGTCTGTGTGTGCTAAACTTCTGTTCGCTAATGGGTATAGATTAATAAAAGTCTAGTGTACCTGGCCCATGTTTCTGCTCACCTTGTCTAAATTCACCACATTTCATGAATTATAATGCAGTTAGTTAAAAAAATATAGAAAACAAATCTAAGGTTTGATCACATGGCTAGAATAGCATTGGTTTTCTAATGACTAGAAAACAGAAGTGGTTTTAAGATCTCAAAAGATATTTACAGAACATCATGTTTTAAATAGTGTAGGAATGATACCTCGACTTAAAGGGCCCAGCCCTGTAGTCCCATGTGGGCAAAATTGGCATTGGATTGCAGGCTACAGTTCCCTTTTATCTGTTAAAAGATTGTGAGAATGTGGCCTTTTCTCTGCAGATTTTATGATGTTCTGTGTCACTTTCAAGGCTGGTTCAAGCTGAAGCAGGGCCCTATGTAAACACTGAAGAAGGTGTGTCTTAACATCATTCACAAAACTTTTAAAACTGTACCTGGATCAATTCTTGCTTTCACTGCAAGAACACTTGCCCCTGGGAACTGGAAGTGCCTTACACATGTAAATCTCCATGCGTATCATATATACTATCTTCTTGTTTTCTCCTTGTTTTGTTTTAAACCTGAAGCTAGGCAGAATTGGGACTTTTATCTGGGTTTCAGTCTTGGGGGGACACTCAAAGATAAAGCTCAAAATGTAACTCCAGAGCTACAAGATGAAAACAAAGAAGAATTCTTTTTGAACCCTTCTGAATCAAGCCTGGCTCTTTGTGCGTGTCCTTAAATTAACTAATAATCCACCTGCCACATTGTGGGGTGTGTGGGAAAGGTAATACATATCCGAGTCAGATTCAATTGTGAGATCATTAGCCAAGCAAAACTCACAAATTGATTATATTTGCCTGGTGATCCAACTGGTGGGGGAAGGCATTTGTTAACCCATAGCATTTGCAATTCTCTATGCTCTAACTATCATACCCATTTTCTGTCCAGTTAATGCTGTGGATTTAGATCATAGAATCATAGAAGTAGGGTCAGAAGGGACCATGTAGATCTTCAAGTCCGACCCCCTGCCTGGGCAGGAGGAAAACTGGGCTCAAATGACCCCAGCCAGGTAGGCATCAAGCCTCTTCTTAAAGACCCCCAGGGTAGGAGCCAGCACCACTTCCCTTGGAAGCTGGTTCCAGATCCTAGCAGCCGTAACTGTCAAGTAGTTCTTACGGATGTCTAATCTAAACCTACTCTCCAACGACAAGATTATGTATTTGAATTTTGTTTGGTTCGTGTATCTATGCAACATATAATTGTATTCCTTTTTTCATGATCAATATTGTAGATAAAAGCTCTGCAATGTGGACACTTTCCTATAAGTGATAAGTAATTGATACATGAGTATAATTTTTCTTAGCATGGTTTTGAATATTTTTACATAGATAGTGTTCATCTTCCTGTGTAGAATTTCCTCCCATAAATAGTGCAATGAATGAACAGGCTTGTTAATACTGTATGTATTTTGAATTTGATAGTACCTTCATGCTTACCTCAACTTTTACCACCTGCTGGTGTATGTCCATGCAGAGTGTCACTTAGATTTTTGAGGCAGTTTAGATCAAAGATGCATACTTTCATTTAAATGTAAAAGATCTTGAGCAAAACTGAATCATACCTATGTAAATAATATTCCATAATGAATGGAGTTCTCTGCAGTGTCTCTAGAGATTATCTGAAGCAAGGTGATGAAACTAGAAATGTGCTAAAAGAAACTGCAAGGCACAAAACAAAAAGATTTAGAAAGATTATAACCACTGGGAGTATATTTCTGTTGTTTTGTTTCAGTCGTCTGCTAATTTCCCCCTGCTATGTTACCAAGGCCTTTTTAAAACTTGTTTAGTTAAACCAATCCAGTGGTTTTCCCAATCAGCAGCCAGCCCCTTTAACCTGCCCCTTGTATATGCTGTTAGATTTAGCACCCATTCTTGCCTGCGCAAAGATGGGTGCTGATCCTCACCTTTATTGATATGACACAACCACCTTATCCACTACAAGCTGGTAACACTTGTCTCAGTCATGCAGAGTTAGTATGCCATTAGCAAGAGTCAAAGGCCGGTGAAACTCCAGATTAAAAAAGAAATATCAGTGATTTGGAAGTGCATTTTTCCAAGTATTCTTTTACATAGCAATGATGGTATTTTGTTCCCTGCACATTTTTATCCCCCTGATAACTTATGTTCTGCCTTTACCACATCAGAATTTACATTTCCCTAAGCTGGGGAAAAGAAAAAAGCAGTGAGAGGGAGGGGGGTATTGCTGCACTTTCTTTTCTTTCTATAGTGTATACCCTGCTGAAGTTGCATTGACTGAACACAGGACAGACACAGAGATCAATCCTACTGGGACCACAGCCCTTGAGGTAGTGCTTACTCAGAATCGATGAGGCTCTTCAGCTATCCCTATCAATGTTGGCTCTTATATTTTCCTCCCATTTTGCTACAGCTTTCTTCCTACCTGTTCCGAGGGTGTGATGAGAGGTACTATACTTGTGCATGTTTCCCACAAACCATTGTTATCTTTAGCTATCTCAATTTACCTGTTCTGTCTAAATGGGATACAGTTGTTATTCAACTGAATGACAGCACATCTTACTATGGTATACGCTAAAATCAATCTGCTGTGTGGGTGTGATTCATTTACTGATTTTAATCACTGGTTTCTAAAAAACACACCATTCCTATTCAGTGTCTGCAAATTAAATAAATAAATACCCCATGCTCTGACCTTTCAAGGGCCAAAGTCTGAACACACCATTATTTTATCTTTGGTGGTCTGCACTTGTGTTTGCTATTCAGAATTTGATGCTGGAAATGTTTTAAATTATATACAAAATGGCATTGGTTATTAAATTCTTAGAAGCTGTATAAATTATGCTGAAAAAATATATTGTTTAGTAGATATACATATGTACAAATACGTACTTATATGCAATATGCTACACATAGTGTTGCCCTGGGGGGTCAGGCCAGCTCTCAGGATCTCAATATTGCGCTGTTAGACAGGAGGGTTTGACACAATTGCACATATACAAACACACAAATTAATTAGGTGCATATACACACACACTACCAGCTCTGGCACATACACATCCAAACCAGCCTAGGCACATGCATACCTATCACCAACTCAAGCACATACACTATACACCCCAAAAGTTAGACACAGATCACTAATTCGTATATCATGCACACAATGACACACACACACACACACCCCCCAGTTCATACCCACACCAGTTCACACACACCTACACATACACACAGGTAAGTTCCTAACTTGGATGGGTTTCAGCACTGACAAGTGCAAGGTACTGCACCTGGGGAGGAAGAACCAGCAGCATACTTACAGGCTGGGGAACTCCCTTCTTGTCAGTGCAGAGGCAGAAAAGGATCTTGGAATCATTATTGATGCCAAAATGAACATGGGCCGACAGTGTGTGGTCAGGAAGGCCAACCACACCTTATCATGCATCCACAGATACATCTCAAGCAGGTCCAAGGAGGTGATCCTCCCCCTTTATGCGGCACTGGTCAGGCCACAGTTGGAGTACTGCGTCCAGTTCTGGGTGCTGCACTTCAGGAGGGATGTGGACAGCATTGAGAGGGTTCAGAGGAGGGCCACCCGCATGATCAGGGGGCAGCAGGGCAGGCCCTATGTGGAGAGACTACAGGACCTGAACCTGTTCAGCCTCCACAAGAGAAGGCTGAGGGGGGATCTAGTGGCCTGTTACAAACTAGTCAGAGGGGACCAGCAGGTATTGGGGGAGGTCCTTGTTCCCCCGAGCACTACCAGGAATGACTAGAAATAATGTGAGGGTCACAAGCTGGCCGAGGGTAGATTCAGACTAGACATCAGGAGGCGCTACTTCACTGTCAGGGTGGCTAGGATCTGGAACCAACTTCCAAGAGAAGTGGTGCTGGCTCCTACCCTGGGGGTCTTTAAGAGGAGGCTAGATGAACACCTTGCTGGGGTCATTTGACCCCAGTGTTCTTTCTTGCCATGGCAGGGGGTCGGACTTGATGATCTGTCAAGGTCCCTTCCGACCCTACAAACTATGAAACTAGTGTGTATGTGTGTGCTTAGGGTACCTGGGATACTTGGGGGAAGGTTCAGGTGAGAGAGAGAGTGTTAAAGTGTCGGGAGTGAAAGTTACCAGGACCGGGATTAGAACTGGTGGACTACAGAGAAGCTGGCTGAGGAACTGAGGCTTGGGTTTACTTAAGGTAGACTGGGGCTGGAAACTGAAGCAGACAGCTGAGATATTTGTGGGGGCGGGGGGAAGATAAGTGGTGGCAAGGAGGAGACAGCCAGGAAAGAAACTGAGGCAGAAACCTGGTTGCTTAGGGGAAAAGGAAAAGGCGGTGGGGATAAGACAGTGGCAAAGAAATAGTTATTGGTTCACACACGCGCGCTCACAAGCAAGCACAAAAACTCACAATGGCAGCAGGAGAAAGAGACTCAGTGGAAGGGTTGGAGTCCAGGTAGGGAAGAGAAGCAGAGTCCAAGTCCTTGGTTGAAGACGGCGTGGGGGGTGATAGCTACCTATCCAGGCTGGAAAGGGGTCCTTGTCCAGTAGGTGTTGTCCAGAGGGGGGTCACTGGCAGGGCCTCTGGGTGGATAGGTGGTGTGGCATGGTGCTGGTCCAGATGGAAACGTCGTTCCCACTGGAAATGGCGTTCCCCGTTTTTATAGGGGCAGACCTTGTGTGACCCTAGTGACAGGAGGCATGCCCAGGCAAGGGTCAGCCCCTGGTGTACTGAGCATGTGTGCTCCATGCAGGGATGTGCAGTTTCGGGTGTCTGTAATGGTGAGAGTTGCTGGTTCTGCAAGGTCTTTTGTCTTTCAAATGCTGGTCTTGTCTCTGTTCCTGGGTGAGGACCGTGGTTCCTGGATGAATCAATGCGAGGTGATGGCCTGGTCATTACAGGCCATTCAGTAGAGGCCTGCTACCATTGTATTTCAATCATACCCAATCACTGTCATTCATCCGGGAACCAATTTACATGGGAGGGGTACATGAATCATACAGTTGCAACACAGGGGATGCCCGGGCAGAGGACACAAGATGTAGTCTTGACATACAAAATAGAAACTTGACATGACTTATGCTAACTTACATATATAGGCCTAAAACAGTAATCACACAATATAAAAGCAGTACAAACATAATAATTATCACTTATAAAACAGTGGGCATCGATATCAAAATAGCAGGGAACTTATTTGCAAAGAAGGGAGAGAAAAATATAACTTACTACCTAAAATAAAATGTTAAAGCTTATCCTACATCTTAGTTTACTTATAGTTATTTATAGGGAATAGAGAGAGAGAAAAAAGGTCAGAAATGGTTGGGGAAGGGGAGGGAATGCATTTTAAAATCAATAAAAAAAGAAAAACTGTGGGGTTTGCTACAATAGTGTGTGAGTATTTATATCCATTTCTGCCAGAATATGCTTACGTGAATTACTGTGTAGTAGGGGTGTGTGAAATGGGCCGTATTTGATTCGGATTCGGCCCAAATCGGGGACAGTGATTCAATTAGTTAATTTGGCTCGCTGTCCCCGATTCGATTTGGCCAAATCCGAATCTGACGATTCAATGCCGATTCAGAGAATCAGTGATTTGGCCATAGACACAGCTTTGAATGTTTTTCTGCGTACATTGAGATACCAGGCATGGCTCATGAACGCTGTGATGCTGGGGGAGATGGAGTGTCCCACAGCAGTGTGGGGGGCCCATGTGCTCTGCAGTGAACCCAGAAGTGGACCGGAAGTAGTTCCGGTCCACTTCTGGGTCCACAGCCAAGCGCTTGGGGGGGCCCTTTGTGCCCCCATGACTTGCCGTTTGGCCACGGGGGGAACCCAGGTGCCCCCCCCAGACCCAGGAGGCACCAGTTGCTGAGCCAGGGTGATGCGGGGGGTGGGGGGCGCTGCACACTCCCCGGTGGACCTGGAAGTGCTTCTGGTCCACTTCTGGGTCTGCTGCTGAGTGCATTGTGGAGCCCCCTGTGCTCCTGTGGGATGCTTCATCCACCCCACCATCACAGAATTCATGAGCTGCCTGGTACCTAGAGTTATGTTGAAAAAAATTTAAATCTGTGTCTATATCTGAATTGCCAAATCTTTCTGAATCTCTCCAATTCAATTCAGAGAGATAAAAGGGTCTTCTGATTCGACTCGGAGATTCAGCCACCGAATCGGGTTGGATCTCCACTGAATCAAATCAGGGACTGAAGCTTCGCATCACCCTAACAGGCAGTACTGTAGCAAGGAAGGGGCAAATAGGGTGACCGCCCTGGGTGCCGAAGCAAAGGGGCACCAAGAGGCGAGTCCTGAGTCAATATTTTGTTATAAATATTTCAAAAATGTTTATCTGATGTGCCTGATAATGTCGTCAATAAATGCCGCGTGCATGTACACAGCTGCAGCATGCATGCAGCCTGCCCAGCAGCTTGGAGAGCAGCGGCCAGCTGGTGATTCTGTTGTGGGGGGAAGAGGGGGGTACAGAGCAGAATGCGGGGGGCAGATCAAGGTCCGCCAGTGAAGGAGGAGGGGGTAGACACTGCTCAGCAGGGGCAAGGCGAGGCTTTTCCGGGGGGGGGGGGGGG
>NW_005841988.1:2104403-2117138 GCF_000455745.1 Alligator sinensis
GAGAGCAGCTCCTGCTGCTCCGTGCACCCCCGGGCAAGCATGAGGGAGTGTGTGTCCTCTGGATCTGCGCGCAGGACAAGGGTGGGCTGCTGCTGTGGGCTTGCCCCAGGCACCAAACAACCATGCTATGGCACTGGTAACAGGGTCAGAGGTGTCAAAATATGCAGAAAGACCCTTTCAGTGAGAGTTAAGTACCAGATTTAAATTAAACTGACAAGTTTCAGAGCTCAATAATGGCACTTCATACTCTCTTGGTTGGCTCCTAATCTGCCTAGATCAGTGGTGGCTGAAAGTTTGTGTTTGATGGCTCTTTGTTCTCCTCCATGAAATAAATTTGGTATATTCAATCCCAGGAGGCATATGTTCTCAACATATACCCACCACGGCTAATGTAACTGTTGGCAGTCCAGGTAAAATAATGAAGAGGCTTGAAGACTCACCTGCCTGTCTGGTCTTAGAGAAGACCCTTCCAAATCAATGCGGGGCAGTATGGAAAACTCCATGTACTCAGAGTTATCTGTCCTGTAACAATTGCATGTGTAGCTAGAGGGCAGCAGTCTTCAGGTCTGTCAGTCTGTCACTTTTAAAAGAAATATTGGTTTAATAAAGAATGGCGCATTTAGGCAAGTTTTTATTAGCCACTTCAAATATGAAAATCACTCTTTCCTATGGATTTCTAGTGCATCTTAACACAAGATACTTTATTGTTGTTCTGAGAATTAGCCTGTCCCAGGTGTGTGAAGCTGGGCAGGTCACTAAACAGTCTGTTTTCCATAAAGGAGGTTGGCCTCTACACTCCTACATGTGGGTTACCTGTGAAGCCCTGACTGTAAGCTGCTCTGAATGGGTGTAACATGCCAGGAAGAGTGCCACTGTCTAGACTGCTGTCCCCTCTTTGAGAAGTGTGACTTGGAGCAAAGCAATGCCCACTGGCAGGGATGAATTGAGCCCACGTACATTAAATAGGAAAACCCATGTACGGATATTGTGAAGTACAATGGGTATGAATCTAATTTTTTTTTAATTATTGTTTGAAACAATATATTAATGTGGATCCTGCCTGCCAGCTTTGCCCTGAGCAATTCCATTGGAGTCAGCGGGCCTGCTCAGGGCAGACATTGGATCCGAGTTATTAATTCTCTTTGATAATGTTTAAAATGCACCCATTATATCAGTTAAGCCTTTGGTTTTATTTATGCTAGTTCTGTTCCCATTTATGCTGGGCCCTTGTGTTACATTTGTATTGCTGAAAACTGTGGGGAGCATGATGAGAAACCATTGCAATTGTGAAGTGCAGCACATCCCTACTGACCTGACAGAGTATGAGAACATTTGGAAAATACTATGAGCTAGTCATATCATCTGTTAAAATAACAGAGAAAACTGTCAGAGGATAATAATAGCATTACTACTACCAGAGCTTTTTGTTTCTCCTATTCTTCCATCCCTTCCCCCGTTACCTCAGGGCCCCACTACCAAATCCTATCCCATCAGCTCTGAAATATATCACCTGAAACCTTAAGTATGTTTTTACTAAGAGTGATCAGGCTAAAATTCAAGTCTTCTGCTTCTGGTTTGGTTTTCTTTCTTTCTTTTTTTTTAAATATTTGAAGCCGTATTTAAGTGATGACACACAGTAATTTGTTCATTCTTCTGTCAGTGTAATTTACAAGGCAACGACAGATAAACATAGCTATACAAGATTCATTTACAGTGACACAATGGCAGATACACAGAGCAGAACCCTGCCTAAGAGATAAAGTGGACTGAGTGACTTATGCAGTAATTAGGGGATAATTGTCATTAACCTCGCAAACAGTAGTTTACCCATATTGTTTAAAAGGCTCCAGGATGCATAATGACAAGGTAATCTGTCAAAGCGCTAGGGGGAAATATTAATAAGATTTGTGCAAGCCTGGATAGAAAATATGCAGAAAGCGGCCACATTAAGCTAATTGGTGGATGAATATACACTTGTAAAAGTGCTTCTAATGGCACGTTTGCTGCTCTCCAAATGACTACTGTTAATGTGGAGAAGTGGGCTGCCTAGAAAGTCAAGACTGCTGGGACAAGAGGGTATTAAGGCATGCAGGCACAGTTATTATTACCTTGCACACCACAATATATTTTTTTCCTATTTTCCTTTGCATTTCAGTGCCTGTAATGTGTGCAGACAGATAATTTGCTTCACGCTTTCTAGAATTTTTGTGTACTAACTAACCTTTGGCTTCTTGGTATCTTACGTGCACCCCGCTGTCTGCCTTCTGCATCACACATGCACCTATAATAAATTTGACTTTCCTGGCATAATTTTTTTTAAAAGTAAACAATCCAAAAAAAGAGTTCTTATTAAGATCATTGTGTATATATTGCAAGTAATAATGCATAGTTCCCTAATGAATAGTGAAGACAGAAATCAATCTCCCTTTTCTGTTGCCATTCACATACCCAGCATAGAGCACAGCTGAATCCCTTTATTGAGTCACAGCTTTATGCTCAATCAGACCCAAGCATTTCATGAAATACAGTTACAGCTACACTAATAAGCACTTCTATTCCAGTTGATGTTGTTGAGTGAAATCCTCAATTCCTTTCTCTGCCCTTATTCAGACAAATCTCCCACTGACTTCAATACAAGTTTTGCCTAAGAGGACATTGTGATTTAGCCATTTGCTACTTTTTTCCAGTTAACATTACTGGCTTAATGTTTCATGGATTTTAAATTTAAGGTCAGAAGGGACCCTTATAATCTTGTAGTCCGACCTCCTAAATATTAGGTCTCTGGCTTTGCTTCAGTGTGTTGCACTTAGATGCAGTCTCACTCAGCATATGTGGTAATTAATCCAAATAGTATGTTTGTATCTTAGCTTAGATCTTGGCACTCAGGCAACTGTTGAAGCTATATGTGTTGTAAATATAATAGTATGTCTTCAGGGCTTTCTGAAAATATTCACTGATTCTCATAAAATCCTGTGAGAGATTCTTCCTTCAGAGACAGCTGAACTGTGGAGTAGAGCACTTTAAGAAGAACAGCTTGTTGGATGCATGCAGGGACTAGATGAACCCAGGAAATGTAACTTTTTTTTAGTCTAATTATCAGTGCACTACATATTATTGCCTTCCAAACTGTGAAAACTCCTTTGATCTCAGTGAATGAGAGTAACAAAGGGTAAAGCCATGCACCAAAATAGGCAGCTGTGTATACACAATTGGTTATTGCTTGTGAAAAATCAGATTGCTGTGTCTAAGGTCTAAGAGTGCACTGGATACTGTGCATGCTCAGTTACTACTTTGCCCCAGGATACACAAGTTGCAAACTCAACCTACATGTATACATTCTTTTAAAAATGTATTCCTGATGCTCTAGCTTACAGTGCAGTGAGCCAGAACCTCTAAAGTTATAATTTAAATTCTGTCCTTGATTTACCATGCCATGCCACAGTGTTGTTATTTATATGTGGTCCTCTTTAGCAATATACTGCAGCGCACACATTCCCGTATATTGCATTCCAAACTGCAAAATGCATCATGGTGCCAACCCCTTTGGGAGCCAGCACTGCCTAAAAATAAAAAAAATTTTAAAAGTAAATAATACCCGTATCACTCAGCACCTGGATGTTGTGAAGCTGCTTAAAGGACAGCAAGCTAATTTAAATTAAATTTCAGTCCCATTCAGAGATTTCATAGACATTAGGGCTGGAAGGGACCTTGCAAGATCATCAGGTCCAGCCCCCTGCCCAAGGGGCAGGAATTCAGCTGGGGTCAGATCACCCCAATAAGACAAGCATGCAAGCATTCGTGGAGCCCAGAATTCCATCTGTAGAGAACCTAAGATGTCCTCTACTATTTCTCTAAATGTAGTCCCAGGCCTTGAAATTCAAAGCTAAGGGAGCAGAATGCATGAATTTCTATTAATTGAAATTGGGGAGTGCCTCAGACAACTTTGAAAGTCTTAGGCAGAACTGATTGAAAGAGTGTAAGTGTTCATTGGTTAAATACAGTGTGTGCAATCCACTGCATGATGGAGCTCCTTTTTAGGGACTACTGTTACTCTGTGTGTGTGTGTGTGTGTGTGTGTGTGTACACATATACATACACACATACGTATATACACACATACACACTCTCTAAATAATTAGACAATATTAATGGCAACCACTGAAAGGTGACCAGCTAGATATTTTTAGAATTAGTCATTCAATATTTATTCATGCTGAATGATGGACCAGTTGTTTTGCTGCAATCAAGTTAGCATCTGATTTCCCTACATTTTCCCAAGTGCAAATCGGATCTGACTCTACTGAAGTTCCACCACTGTAAAAATAATATAATCAAGAAGAAAATCAAACCCCAGCTTCAAATTAGAATGTCCTTCTCCAGATAAATTCTAAGCCTCTGAATACAGCAGGGCTTTACAGTGGAAAAACTTGACAGGTGCTTAACTATAAAGGTGTAGATGGAGCTGCTGTGATTAAATATGTTGTAACCCCACCGTGATCTATCATAGTTTTTAAAATAAAAATGCTGTACACACTGTTACTAAGAAAGAAAGTGATCCTCTTTTATGAATTATACATTCTTATCAGATCCATAATCAAGAGCATTCCATAACAAAGTGAATATTTTATCAAAAGTCAAACAATATGTTTAAAAAATCACAAGAAGCATTTAAAACTAGTGCCCTAGCATCCTAATAGTGTTATTTGAGTTGTAAAGGTGAATACTTTTTTCAGGAAGAGGTGGGGGCTAGAGTTTCTATTAATGTTTCTTTTATGAATGAAAAAAGTCCTTCCCTACCCCATTTAAGCAGATTTCTTTTCTTCTGTAAATTATTTTTATTTGGATTTTGGCAGGGTATTCATTTCTTTATATCATAATCTTTCAGAGCTACATATTAGGAATTCTGTAAAGAGTGTAACTGTTACTGAGATGCGAGATATAAGGTAGATGGGAACTAAGAAATGGAGGATATATCAGAAAGAGCAGAACTGGGCCCCCTCCATAAAGTCCAGTGTAGTGGGCAGGTAGGCTTCTCTCTCTGAATTATTGCTGAACCAGTGCTCCAGTAGAGGACTGCGCTGCTGGAGGTTCTGATTTAGGTTGAAATCTAAAACAGAGGTTGTGAGCACTTTTGGTCAATAAAGATTCCATATGCCTTTTTAGCAAGACTGTGGGTGGTTAACTCTGGTATCCTGGCCAAGTTTCAACTATGGTTATTACCTTCCACCTACTTAAATTCCATTTGCAGTTTCAGTTGGACATGGTATTCTTTGCTTTCTCTCCTACACAGTTGTGCAGGGCTGCTGAGACAGCCGCAGCGTCCCATCATGGTGGCAAGTCTCTACATGTATTCCTAGATAGACTGGGCTCCTTTTAATACTGGAGTACTAGACTGTGTCAAAATATTCAGCCAATTAATGGTGTGACAAAAATTGAAATGTGTTTTAATTTTGTGGCTAGCTTTCATTGTGCCTTAAAATGAACATTAGCAGGGCAGACCACATTAGGGCTGAAATGGACCTTGGTGCTGTCCCTGATCATTTGATCAGCAGCCAGCTCCAGGGGCTTGAATTGGCAGCCTGTTTAGTCCCTGGAGCGATTGTCAGGCACCTTTGCTTCGTACTGTCAAGTACGGCAGGATTGGGGCCTGATCCCCAATCCCAAAATCACACATACTGCCATGCAAAGGTAGTATGGCAGGAAGCATGATTGTTGGGATCACAGATCACATCCCAATGTGCCTTTAACCAAATGACTGTCAGCACCCTAATTCACTCTCGTATGATGTCATGGTAGTTATTCTGAACTGGAGCATGATTTCAGCTGTAATCTTAATTAGTAAACAGTTGTAAAGCCCTTTGAGGTCCTTTTAGGCAGAAGTTGCCATAGAAGTGCCAGCTCGTTGTTAACATAGAACCAAGTTATGAGAGATGGAAAAAGCTGTATGAGGAGCAACTTGTGACAGATACTGGTAACAAGAATAAATACTCTGTTAAGAAACCACATTTCTGCATTTCTCCACTCATGCATTTGGGTACATGCTGCTAATATCCTTCATATGTATGCTTTGATGCCGTTCTTTCTTTGTTAGTTGTCATAAGCAAAAGACATGATATGCACCCCCTGTCTTTGTAAAAGATGACAACTGCAGTTTAAAGAAGTCGGGGGAGGGGCAATCCAGCTCTTTTGCTTTTATCAGTACAGTAGAGGCAGTGGTTAAGCCAAAAACTAAAGATTTCCATTATTGACTGCAGACTGTGGTGCTGTGTTGTGTTGGTGTCTGATGCAGCAGCAGACATAAGGAAAAGACCACTGACTCTTATCACATGATTTGGAGAGAGGAGGAGGGGTGGAGAAGATAAGGAGAGTTGTGGAGATTGTAAGTTATGATACTTTGTAGTTTGGTCCTATCAAATCTTATATCGGCTGCTTTTGTTTGATCACAGTAAGCTAGCACATACACCTTTCTCTGATGTTTGCAAGAACAAAGGTGACCTTGGGTCAATGTAAGTAAAGATTGCCCATCAGGAAAATAAGTCTGTGGATACATATTTTTATGAAAATCTAGACATAAGGCCAGATACTGTTCCTCTTGTAATCAGTAGGCGGTAGCAAGTGACCTGAGGAGGAGAGAAATCTAGTGCATTTAGGCTTTTTCCCATCTGTTGAAGTGTGAACTGATATACCTCTCTGTAGTGGTCACTTTTTCCCCAGAAAAAGATGGGATATGAACTACTACTCCCAGCATAACAGCTTGAAAGCTAATTTGCAAGTAAGGAGATGCTCCTGGGAAATTCAGCCAAACAAAAAACAACAAACCCCAAATCATGGAAATTATGTAGGGCTTTCTTTATCAGAAACAAATGTTGATTTTCTGTCTACACCCTAATGAAAGCCATCCTGTGTGATTATAGTATGACTGAGTTAGAGCATTTCAGTCTGTTTTTCAATTGTAATAGAAATGTTTTCCCAAGATCAGTGAAAACAGATATTGTCTTAGAAGGGCTTATAGAAGAGAGTTAAGTGCAAGGTAAACCTTGACTGGCTTAACTAATGGATTACATTTGTAGTCACTATATATATACATCCTCTAACTACTGCACACTTGAAGAAGAAAACCATTCATGAGAAAAAGTGAGTGTGAGGTGTGCACACAAATCTCCTAAAATAAATAAGCCTGCTATGCTATTTTTTCATATAACTTTGAGTACTTCTCATAAATTGGCACAATAGTACCCTAAACTATTCCTTTAGTGCTTCCTGGAATCTGCTAATTCTTTTTTAAAAAATCATTTTCAATTTTAACCTTTTTATTCATCTTAACTCCTGTGCAACTCTCCTTGTGGTTATAGCTGTACATGCACACATACATGCAGCTCCCTTCCCTGTTAGCTTTGCCAAGACGTAAATGTAAGAGATAAATATAGTCCTACAAATAAGTGTGTGATATATACATCTCAGATGTAATTTATATATATAATAATTAACTCAGGATAATGGAGACCATAGGACTCTGTTCAGTTTTTCACCCAAAAAGAAGACTTTAAAACAACCTGGTTTGACAACAAAGTTCAAGGTTGAAAGTACATGTGCATTGCATAGAGGCCATCATTTTCCATACAGACGCGTTGTAAGGGTGCCAGGATAAATCGAAAACTTATTAAAGCTCAAAAGCTCTCAGGAAATCAAAACTCCCCCTTCCCACTCATCTCCAATCAAACTCATAAAAATTAGAGAGCACTTTGTGCTTGTCTTCCACTCTAACCCATTTGTATCATTTGAGATAATCATCCTGAGCCTATCACTTGTTTTGATATGACCCAGAAGTTAGGGCAGGATACATCCTAACACATTCTGACACGTCTCATTCTAACCTACAGGTCAGCAAAAATCAGGAGACAGGTTCATAATGATTAACTATGACACTGCCTCATAGACCTATTACAGGGTGTTTATATGTGTATCTATATTTTTAGTAATAATATATATAGAGAAAGAAAATCAAGTGTGCGTTTAAACCCAGATGAAGAAAGATTTAAGGTTATAGGTCTTGAACCCTTGGAGGTTAATCTTTTATGGCATAGGGGTTTTACAGATTCTCTCTTTATGATATTGGAGCAGAGCCACTGACTTACAAAAAAAAAATCAGGCTGTATGGTCAGGGAAGCAAGAACATCATTGTATGCCATACAGGTTAGGTATTCTTCACCAGGCTTGCTTAGAAGCGGCTTGCTTAGAGCTGAAAAGCATACATTGGTATCTTTACACTCACTGACTTGCTTGTACATATTGTCACAGGAGGCTTGGCTTAATCAGTAGTGAGCTGGAAAAAGTAATGTAAATTGGAACCTTTTGTCATGAAAAATGTAAATGTGGATATGATTTAATGGCTTTGGGGAGAAAATTTAGCATGAGAGATTATAAGAAACAAGAAATCGATTACATGTAAGAAAGGACTTGGACCTCTAATCAAGTATTAAAGTATACAAAGAGATCCCTAGCTAGTTATAGCTTGATTCAAAAGGATAATGGTTAGATTCTCTTTTAATTTTCAAGTTTTATCAAAAAATGACATTCCTATTTGCTCTTTATCTAGTTTTGAATTTTAATGTATACTCAGAGTGATTTATAGAAAACCATCACTATGTAAATATTGAACCATATGCTCTACTTTGTACAAAAGTGATATATTTTCTGTGAAATACCATGATCTGTTCCACTTTTGGTATTGTTAGAAAAATTTTACTTTTAGCAAAAAAAATTAAGTGTCCAACCTAAAAATATGAATTTGAAAGAAAAATATGTACCATCTTTCACATCTATGACTCCACCCACAGTATTTTCATGTCAGTAGAAAATTTTTCTATAAATCCTTTAAAAGGTCAATGTAATGCTTGCAACAAACGTAGCAAACTATTTTCTTTACTCAAATGTAGAACTGTGCAGGCCTGAACAAAACAGAAAGACACGCATGCATGCACGCACACACACTTCATCACTGCTAAGAAAAACTGGACAAAGCCTGGTCCTTGTAGGACTGGCCTTAAAGATGGTAATGATTAGGTCACTGGGTGGTTTAAGGGATTGGTAAATTGACGTAAATCCTTAGCTGTGCAAACACTCAGTATAGCTCATGGGAGTAGGAAAAGGGTTTTTTTAAACCAACTTTCTGATTCCCTTGGTCCTGAGACTGCTGTCTTTATGACAGCTAAGGATAAACCCATGCCAAGCAAATCCTCTATTGCTTGTTTAAATGTTCACTGAGACTTTAGTAAGGCCTGAGAATGTGGCCCAGAGACTTTCATCTTCCCCACCCCTCTAAAAAAACATTATATAGGGCACGCTATAAGAATGTAATTAAGGATAACAATATGGCACTAAAAAAGGAGCAATGCCATATGCCCCAAGGGCATTACCAGAGCATACACCCTGCTGTCATGAGAAGAGAGACTAATCAGTCTCTTCATTTTATGTGGAATGATCTACTGTGGGATCCATAGATTTCCAGTCTCATGACTTGTTCTAATGTGTGCAGCATGGTTCAACTCTAATTTTTTCATTTATTTAAATATCCAAATTTTTAAAACATATATGCATTAGGCAGGTCTCTGAGGGTATTTATTTATTTAAAAAGAAACACACAAATTACTACAAATAGAATGCTGCAAGCAGCCTGATGGTGGCAGCAGACAGAGTCCCCGATTCAGTATTGGTGACTGCTATAAATTAGAGAAACCCAACAATCCCATCACCAAACCATTCAGTGCCTTTCCCAAGTGCACAAATGCTTTTTCAGGTACAAGTTGTGTTGTGGGGAGGAGGAGGTAACATCAGTGGCTTTCACATTAAAGATATGTGGTGTGTAATGGTTCATATATCGGGCAAAGACCTAAAGCTATCTTAGAAGTAACATAATTATGGCAAGGAAAAAGGAAACTTGATGGATTTTGTGGTAGGAGTCAAGAGAGCCTGTGATAAGTATGCAGGGCAGATTGCCAAAAGTAACCAGTTTGGAAGTTGAAGGGAAGGAAAGTACAGTCCTGAAGCTTTAAAGCGTATGTATCCTTCCAAGAATTTCCTGCCCTGCTGGATAAATTGCAATGGTTCTCAATGAGTTCTTGTATAATAGGTGCTCTCTTCCAGCTGGCTGGTGCAATTGTAAGCTGGTAGGAGTTAGAGTAGTCCTAGATACATTTGGGGAGCTTGCCTGAACCAAGTCTATAAATCATGGCCAGGTCTTGCAAGATGTCTTCACAGGAATTACTTGTAACAAGCATGGATCCCCAGCAAAGAACATTCTGCACAGATGCAGAGATGTGTCTGTGTGTATCAACTTGTATGTTCAGAGCCTATTTAAGATTTTCCCATCATTATATTGTTGTCATAGGTTAATTACATTCCTGGCACCATGAGCCAAGATAATAGTTCTACAACCTCATGTAAAGTATTGCAACATGCATGGCATTGACCCATTTCATTAACTGCATCTGATGAGTTAAGACAAATCTGAATTAAAATGATCAAGACCAGACCAAGACCAGACACACTGGGTTTTAAGTGCGTGTTTCATCATTTGAGCAAGTTGTGATTTACTGTGCTATAAAATGCCCAGGAACACCCTCCCCCCACCCACCTTCCCCCAAATCAATACTGCACTGACTGAAAAATAATTTTAATATAAAATTTGCCCTCTCCCTAATCAAGCTAAAAACTTGACATCCGAAAAAACTACTTCACAGTCAGGGCGGCTAGGAGCTGGAACCAACTTCCAAGGGAGGTGGTGCTGGCCCCTACCCTGGGGATCTTTAAGAAGAGGCTGGATACTTACCTGGCTGGACTCATTTGAGTCCCGTTTTTGTTTTTAGGGTGAGTGGTTTTGTTTGTGTTTTTGGGTTGTTCTCCCGCCCTGGCGGGGGGTCGGGCTAGAAGATCTATTAGGTCCCTTCCGACCCTGAAACTATGAAACTATGAAGCTAATTCTGGTGAGTTCTTTAAAAAAGGGTAGTCCCTAAGCTTTGAATCTGATATGCAGGGTCAAAAAAGACCAAAGACAGCATTGAGAAGTTCCAGGCAGAGGCTTCTAAATGTTCTATGCAGGAAAAACTGGACCACCCCTTTGGACAGCCTTTATTGGTGATTGTTACATGTCCAGTATTAATCCAATGGCAAAGATGTCAATAAAACAATGTATTCATTATATAAGTATTTTAATTTGTTTTTTAACAATACATGCTGGAATGGATTGCCTGACGTTACAGTGCAGAATTTTTAAGTCGTACCTCCAGGCAAATCTCATACTTACTAGCAAAAATGAAAGTGTGAAATGCTTTTTAATGTATATTTAACAACAGATAGTCTGGTGATTACTGATGTGTATTCTCTCTGGATTTTTCCCTTGCTATCAGAAGGCAATGTTAAGAGACAACATTTTTACACATTTATTCTAAACCCATCAAATGTTTACTTTTTAAATATTTGTAACTGTCTTTTATAACAAAGCTGCCAAAAAGTCATTTTAAGTCTAGACGAAACCCAGGTTCAAGGTTACGATAAATTGCCGGTAACAGTTATACTAAAAAATGGTTTTTCTTTCCATGCCTCAGTTTCAGCCTTTTGATGCAAGTGGGTAATAAAAGCAATTTTAAGTATTGCCCTCATGGAAAAAAATAGGGGCTACATGTAGAATATTCATATTTTTGTGCTATTATTAAAATGTCTGCCTTGTTTCAAAATCTTTGAAAAACATTTTATGAGATTTCTCCTAACCAATTTCAGTCTTATGGCTTCTTATATACAAAAAGTGAATTCTGTCAAATGCATTTATTTAATTCTTTCCTGAAGTGTCACCATTTAATAAGGATTAAGGTACAGTTTTCTGCATTTACAGTGGGGTGCACAGCAAGAGTTCACGTCTTATACTAATGTATGCTAAACAGTGGCATAGTACATAGATCACTGTTGTTAAAATAGCAGTATTGAAGGCATTTTAGATCACAGAGCCCCAGTGGTCCACATTTTGTTTGCTTTGACATTATTAAACTCAATCTGTTTCTCTAACTGTGACTCTAATTACTACATTTGCATGGCAGAAAAGTTTGCTTTGTGGGTTGACTAGTATTAACACTGTTTGCATGTTGTTTTCTGAGCTTAGTGTTTCATGTGCAGGCTGCAGAGCGACTTCTATCAAATCCAATAATTATGCAGAATCAATAAGTTTTTTTTTCTTTGTGTTTGTCTTTGTTGTTTCTTTGATATGGCCTCTAGGATGCTGCAGGCAAGGTGCTGGACCGCTGGGCCATCATGTCCAGGGAAGAAGAGATTATTACCCTTCAGCAGTTTCTGAGATTTGGGGAAACCAAATCCATCGTGGAGCTGATGGCAATTCAAGAAAAAGAAGGGCAGGCCGTGGCTGTGCCATCTTCAAAGACGGATTCAGACATAAGGACTTTTATTGAAAGCAATAATCGCACCAGGAGCCCAAGTCTCCTTGCTCACCTGGAGAACAGCAACCCTTCCAGCATTCATCATTTTGAAAACATCCCTAACAGCCTTGCATTCCTCCTACCGTTCCAGTACATAAATCCAGTATCTGCTCCGCTGCTGGGGCTACCTCCAAATGGCCTCCTGCTGGAACAGCCAGCAATGAGGCTGCGTGAACCTAGCCTTACAACCCAAAATGAATACAATGAAAGCAGTGAATCTGAAGTTTCTCCCACGCCATTCAAGAATGAGCAG